>NC_081565.1:48367673-48667673 GCF_022355385.1 Mustela nigripes
ATCTCCTGCAGAGTTTAGTGTTTTACATGAAGAGCAGGGCCTTCATTCAGCTTCTACTTCCTCTCTGGAAAAATCTCCCAGAACAAAGGAGTATAGAGCCTAGAACCCAGTGGAAAGGAAGACATAGAAAGACAGCGGAACAGCATCCATACAGGAGTTCACTAGGCTACACCACCAGGGCCCCCGATTAGAAAATGCATGAAGATTATGCAAGAGGAATTATCCCAGCCAAGGGGACACACCAGGCTGGTCTGAAGAAAGGAGAGGGCCTCCTTGAAGAGTCATGATAGGGTTGGGACATCAAGGATAAAAAAGGAGTTAGCCAGGGGAAGCACGGTTCAGGTGTCTCATGGCCTGCTACAGAACCAGAGCGAGTGGAGCAGATGCGGTCTGGGACCTGAGAAAAAGCCCGAAGCACAGGAGGACAGAGTGGAGACAGTGATGGTGACCCAGTGGTTGGTGGTCTGCCCTCTTCCTCACTGAAGGGTTCGCCCTCCACTGGCTGCTTTATTAAGAGTGTTGTCTCCTTGCGGGGGCAGTACCGACAGAGGAGAGGGAATCCGTGTGGAAGCTGGAACAGCTGAAGAAAAGAACTGGTGTCCCTACCACAAGCCAATGTGGAAAGCCAAGAGATGATGGCACTCGGAGCTGGAATGAGCTGCTCAGGCTCTGAGGCTCACAGGCTCTTGTGAGGCTCAAGTTAACAGGGCAGGGTCTGCTCGCCATCTGCTCCGCTCCTCCCCTTCCTACTCTCTCCCTCTCTCTGTGTGTCAAGGGCCCTCTCTGTGGGTTCCAGGGTCTGCTTGTTCCCCAGCCAGTGAGAGGGTCTTGGTGGCAGATTAGAGATGGGACAAGTAGGAAGGCCAGCTATTTCTTCCCTTTCTCTCTTCTCTCTGGAGCCAGCTTCCTCAGGAGGGAGCTGCCATGTTCTAGCTTCCACTCAGTGAGGGATCCAGGGCCCAGTCTCCTCTAACACAGACCCTCACTCCATCCCTCACCTTAGAGGTGCGAGGAGCTCTCTGCTTTTGCTAATCTCTAGGTTGATCACAGCCTCTTGTTTGTCTGTTCAGCCTCTTGTATCCCTGTGTGTGTGTGTGTGTGTGTGTGTGTGTGTGTTTTAAGGGTTATTTGACAGAGAGAGCGCACAAGCAGGGGGAGGGGGAGAGGGACAGACAGACTCCCCACTGAGCAGGGAGTCCGATATGGGGCTTGATCAGGACCCTGGGATCATGACCCGAGCCGAAAGCAGACACTTAACTGACTGAGCCACCCAGGCGTCCCTATCCTCTCTGTTTTAAACACCAAGTGGTTTCTGTGTTCCGGGATAGACAGGAACCCATACAGTGAGTGGCCATGGTGATCTTCCATGGGCAGCTGCTATGGGCCCTGCTGTGCTCCCCAAAAGACACGCTCAGGTTCTAACCTCCCCCCACCTCTGAATGTGACCTCATTTGCAAGAGGGATCTTTACAGGTAGAATGAAGGTCATTAAGGTGGGCCCTCATCCAGTGACTGGTGTGCTTATGAAAAGGAAATGTGGCCTCAGTCATATGCATAGGAATGGCAGGTGAACACAGACACACAGGGCACTTCCCTTGTGGTGGCAGAGGTGAGGAAAGCAGCTCTAGAGAAGAGACAGGCACCACCAGAAGCTGACAAGTCTCAAAAAGAACGTGGCTCTGCTGACACGGATTTCAGACCTCTAACCTCCAGAATCACTGTGAACTTGTATTGCTTTCATTCCCGTGCCCCAAACCCCCACCTCTTGGTACTTGGTTATGGCGGCTCTAGGAAACCAACACCCCAGCCAGGGCCCATTCCCTGTGGAAGCCCCTTAGGTCTAGCTCTCTCCTTCCCCTACTCTCCACACCCACCTTCAGTCCAGACTACCCCAGACAGACTGCCTTTCCCTGCACAGGGCTTGTCTTCCAGGAGAGGTGTTGGAGCTGGTCTCCAAGAGCATAGCTGCTAATTGGGCTCAGCCCATGTAACTCTGTTACCATCAGAGGGAGGTTGTGGTTGATCGCTGTCAATGCCTGTACTGGTTTTCATGTTTTAGTTACAACCCACTCCCGCCCAAACAAACAGAAACCAAGTGTACTTGAGTTCAAGGGGGCATACATCACCCAGAGATGTCTGAGAAGTCACAAAAGCACTCGTGTGCCTCTGCCTCTGGAAAGGACCAGAACGGGCCACCGTCTGTCGTACAGAGCACTGGATTTTTCTGCTGCTCTAACCCACAGCTCACACACCCACCTGACACACTACTAGCCACAGAGAGACAATGACCTGATTCTCCTTTGGTTCAAGTCTCCATTCACAAAGAAGAAAATCTGATTGGCTCAGCTTGGGTCAGGTGTTCACGCCTTATCCAACTGGCTGTGTCCAAGCGGGCAGGAGCACACCCCCCTTCAAGTCAGGGCAATGTTCAAGCTGGGCAGGGGTTTACTGCAGGGTCCACTTGCCCCAGAGGAAAGGTGTGTTCTGGGGCTGATGTCCTCTGGGCCAAGGCAGGGCCAGGAAATAGGGCGCCAGGCCAAGTTCCGGCTCTCACCTCCCAGTGGGGGCCCTCGGGACTCCTAGCTGGCCCTCACCAGACACCGCCATCTGGATGTGCAACACGAAAGGGTAACTGGAGAATTCACTCTACCCTAGTTAAACCTGCAAAATCAAACCTCCCACCTCACTAAATGATGTGTGATTCTGTTATGTAATCTGTGGGTAATAATAGCTCACATTTATTGGACACCTAAAACGGGCCAGGCACTCTGCTTAAGTGTTAAAAACATTCTCTCTAATGTTCATAATTCCATAAGATCGGTTTCCTTATTCAGTTTCATCCCCGTCTCCCTACCCAGCCCGCTGCACTGCACACTCTAGTGTCAGATCACAAGGTAAAATGACTACTGTCTTCATCGTTCTGCTACTTAAGAGCTGAGGCATGCACATGGTTCAAAACTCAGAGCAGGACGGGTGGAAAGCTAGTCTCCTCCCGTTTCTGTATCCCAGCCGTCCCATTTCTCTCCCTAAAGGCAACCACAGCTATTGGCCTCTTTTTTTTTTTTTTTTTTAAGATTTTATTTATTTATTTGACAGACAGAAATCACAAGTAGGCAGAGAGGCAGATCGAGAGAGAGGGAAGCAGGCTCCCTACTGAGCAGAAAGCCCGATGCGGGCCTCGATCCCAGGACCCTGAGATCATGACCTGAGCTGAAGGCAGAGGCTTTAAACCACTGAGCCACCCAGGCGCCCAGCTATTGGCCTCTTACACGCAAAAGAATACACAGGCATTTATGCTTGTGTATCTGTAGACATGGTAAATTCCTTTTCCCATTATTCTAAAACTTTTTCACATTCCGTCTTGGTAATGGCTCCCACTGGCCTTGCTGATGGTCGGGTGTAAGATGTGAGAAAGAAAGGGTCCAGGGTACCTCTAGTATCACTGGCTGAGACAAGGACAGTTGGTCGGGAAGGTGGTCAGCAGCAGATTTGGAGGCACAGGGGATCAAGAGTTCTGTTTTAGATAGGATACACGTGGTGGTGTGGCTTGAGTTGGTACAAGTCCAGCTGGCAGTTGGATGAACTTGCTCAGTGGACAGGTCAGGGGAAGAGATACCAATTGGAGACCATTCCCTATAGACAGTATTTAAAGTCATAAGGCCAAAAGAGATTATATTCTAAGACTCAGTCCATGGATCTGTCTTTTATTAGATCAGTACTCCCCAAAGTGGCTTGGCTGGTCCATTCTTTACCAAGCTCTGAACAAGATCGCTGATAGAAGGGGGCTCACAGCCTAAGGAAAGACACAGATGGTTACTGGACAATGTATTCTGTGTTACACATGAAGAACGGTGGGGCAGCAGAAGAGCAGAGGACTAATAGCCCAAGTCATAAGGAAAACAAAAACTCTTGTAAATTGCAACATTTTTTTAAACATTTTATTGTTGCCAATTGGAGATACAATGAATTTACCTCTGTAAATGAAGAATATTATATTCTTTTCTCCCCCTACCCACTAAATAAATCAAACAAATAAAAGACTATTCAATTCAAGTAGCACCAAATCATTAGGCTGTTTGGGATCCTACAGAGACTGACCTGGCCCTAGCTGGCCTCATCTGCCTTGGTTTTTCCCCAAACCAATCACCCAGATCTCTCGATCAAAGCTGCTGCTTACTTAAAAGCTTGTGAAATCAAAGAGGCAGGTGAGAGTCTTGAATTTTCCCTTGGCATCCGAAGAGTTGGGCTTCTTGTGTTCTCAGCACAGAGAGAGAATACAGCTGTGTTCGCTCACACAGCTCTAAAGGGAGCCATCCAATGTGGACAGTGTACCCTGGTCTTATGGCCCCTTCAAGAGTCCGTAAAGGCAGAATCCTACCCAGAGCCCTGCCCTGTGTTTATGTTATTCCAGACTAACAGAACAGGGTAACCGGACTCTATTCTAGGCATTCCTTTCCCCCAGCCCTGGCCAAAGTCTGAAATCTTCATAACATCTCTCAGATTGGAGTGGAAATCTCAGTGTAGATGCATTTACTGTAATTAGATTCAGCCCACCATGGTGACTCAGGTAAGTGTGATGTAATTAGCAAAGCAACCTAAATGCATTTGTGCAGCTTTTGAGTTGTTCTTCAAAACAAATGGCCCCACCGGGCGGAGGGGAGATGCTACCACACTGTATGGAGACTGTGAAGCTATGAACAGTATCTAGCTAGGTTGTTAGAGGAATGCACGCTCTAATTAAGACTGTGGAGGGCTCCCCCTTCTCCAGCAGAGATGTCCTCAGTGCTCCTTGCCCTTGTAACTGAATCTTGCAAGGCTGGGCACCACGGAAAGTGGGACTTAATTTTCTCCAAATCTTAACACTTTGGGGGGTTGGGTATGGAGTTCTTCCTTCCAATGGGGGAGTCTGTCTGTTTTATTTTGTTGGTTTTTTGGAGAGAGAGAGAGCGAGAACAAGCACAGAAAGGGCAGAGGGAGAGAGAGAATCCTAAGCAGACTCCATGCCCAGCACAGAGCCAGATGCAGGGCTCAATCTTGCGACCCTGAGAACCTGACCTGAAACCAAGAGCAGATGCTTAACCCACTGAGTCACCCAGATACCCCCCCTTTTTAAAAGAATTGAGCAAACAGAGTTTACAAAATTAAATATTAAGGATTCATGCCCCTCCAGGGGGCACTAAAATCTATAGAGATTATTGAAGATTCAATCACTCCAAACTAGAAACACCTGGCTGAGTGTTTGGAGGCATGCAGATGGTGAGGGTAGTGGTGGCTTATCAGAGTGTGGTCTAGAATCTGCCATAGGATGAAGGTGTTACTAAGACATGGCTGCTCAGGGCAAGATTACATGTGGGAGGCTGAATAATCCAGAAAAGTGATGTCCCACTTCCTAGTTCCCAGAAGCTGAGAATATGTTGGGTTACATGGCAAAGGGGACGGGAAGAGGTTAAGTAGCTGCTCTTAAACTACAGAGATTTTCCTAGATTATGCTTTGGACAAAATGAAGAGCATAAGGAGAGGATAAACCCCAGTTAGCAATGACAAGGAGGGGGCACATGGGAGGCCGGGATGGTGGGAAGAAAGAGATTCTTCTGTGGGAGCAACAGGTATGCACGGTTAGCGATGGCTGGCCAGAGGCCAGAAAATCTGCTTTGTAGTCCTGCTTCTTACAACCCCTCCAGGCTGCAATCTTTCTGAGCATTTGCAAAATAGGCCTGCGAGACTTCCCCTGCCTCTCAGGCTTGTCAGGGTCATGCGAAGAGCCTGCATCAGTTCTTGGTAATATGTGATTTGGGATCCAGAAGATGGTGTGATGTCACAGGTGAAGTTTAAGCCTCTGAAGCAAGCGACTTGTCCTCCCCACCCTCCGCCCTTTGTCTGAAGCTTCTCGGACACAGGCTGACACAGGGGAGGCAAGCTTGGAGTTCCCAGCTAACATCCCACATTTGGTGAAAACTCTGAATCACGGCTTGCTGGCTGCTCTGGGTGTGCTTTCCATAGCATCCAGCACCATTGGCTTCTCTGTGAAATCAGTAGGAGATATACCCCACCCTGGAAAGAGCAACTCCCTCCAGTCAGGGGCTCTCTTCCTGGAATAGTCTCCCGTCCTCTCCAAAGCGCTTGATGTTGGGCCTGAAGTGCCTCGCTTTCCTGGAGGAACTCAGGTAAACCCCTGTGAAGCTGGAAACTCGGACAAGGAGCACTCTTCGTCTCCAAGTCAGCCCTTTGTCCTCTGTTCTGTGCGTGAACACAGAAGGCTTTCTGAAAAGAGCCAGTGGATGCTTCTAGAGCTAAAGGGTGAGGTCTCTGAGAGATAGCAATCTCTATCAAGAACTGAAGCCACCCATCTCTGCAGCCTCGCCTTATAACACCTGCACTCCAGCCTGTGTGACTGTCCTGTGTCTTCCTTTCTTGTACTGATCTGGTCCCAGGTCATGGCTTTTGCCCTTCTGCCTGGCGACTCTAACCAAAACACTCTGCCTCTAGACCTTCAGGTGGCTGTCTCCTTCCTCAATTTGGGGTCTTGGCTTGAATGTCATTTCCTCAGATTCACCATGCTGGACCCCCTGCAAATGGTGCCAACTCCCACTCCTCTGACCGTCTCATGGAATTCATTTTCTTCCAGGTCCTTCTTACTACTGAAAGTTGGAATTTTTTTTTTTTTTTTTTCTGTATCACCCCTTGAATGTAAGCCCTATGAGAGCAGGACCCTGTCTATCCTGTTCAGCGCAGTACCCCTAGAGCCTGGAGCACAGCCTGGACACTGGCGGTGCTCAATGCATATTTATTGAATATACACCTCAACTCGGGACCCACTACATACCAGGTAAACACTGAAGTGCTCTGTGGGCCTTCTCATGGACACTTCTGGTAACTCTCTGGGAGGTAGATTTTGTTCTCTTGGTTTTACAAGTGAGCCAGTGGAGGCTGGAGAGACTGGGTGACTTGCTTCAGATTTTCTAGCTGGCAAGTAGGAGATCCTGGATTAGAACCCATGCTCCTAACAGGAGCAACACTGAGTGGTTGCTCCTAGCTTCAAGCACAAGGACCATATGTGTGAAGGATCCATGACTGAAGTCCAGAGTGACGTCCTGACTGCAGTTTTTTAAAGTCACGCTTCTCTAAATGTAACGTGCATTCGAATTACATCGAGATTTTGTTCATCTGGACTTGTTTGCCTGGTCATCATTCCATTGATCTGTGAGGTGGGGAGCGGGTGTGGAGGGTGGAGTGTGGGTCCCACAGCCATTCTAACAAGCTCCCCTGTGGAGTTGGTGACCACTGCCGCCCCCCTTTAAGAGCCAGGGTTCAAAGGGTCCTCTGATTTGAGAATTTGGACAGCTATTTGTAAAACAAAGACAGGAAAAGAAGGAGCTGGTAAAGCTTGTGGTCAAATCTTTTACCACAGCTGAGCAAAGAGAGCAGCAAGCAGTTGCTCCTGCCCTGGGAGAAGCGGATGTTATTCTAGCGCCTTCTGCAGCCCCGTCAGAGACAGAGTCCTAGAAACCTGGGTCTAACATGTGTGTCGGAATCTGTTTGGTTTCCTGCTGTGTAGTCCTTGGCTGAAGATCAATGAGGGGGCTGAGCCCACTGTAGAAGGCCATCTCTCTAGCCATGTTCTTGTCTCCCCTACTCCCACACCTGGACTGTGTTCCTGGCCCCCAAACACTGTTGTCCAACTCTGAACTCCAAAGAGGTGGCTTGCCTGGGGTTTAGGAGTTTCTATGAGTGCCTACCATTTGCTAGAAGTTTTTCTCCATTGACAACAAGTGTAAAATGTCTGCTCTGCTTGTATAGAGGGTGGTTGTGAAGAGTGCTTTGAGAGGTAGAAAGCAAGATTTCCCGCATGTGGCTGGGATGGGTTTGGGGAGGGACAAAGACCCAGAGAGCAATGATCACAGGGTGAGAAAGTTCTTCCTTCCTTTCAAGTGTGTTTCAACCCTCCAATTAACTTAGAGGAAAGTCTCACATCAATGGTAGTTCTCATTTTTTTTTTTTTAAGCAGAGAGAGAGAGAAAGGTAGTAAGCAACTGTATCTAGCTAGACTTTAGTGATATTTTGTTTTCGAAGCCTTTCCTTAAAAGATACATTTAAATAAAGTAAGTAAAGTAGGTATGATGGTTTTAAAAAAGTAAATAATATCATAGGTTGAAGGCAGATGTGGTAGAAATTGTGAAGTGGGTCATCTTGGCACGTGGCATAAAGGATCTCAAAGGGGCATGGCTAGATTGTTCACCAGAGAAGACAAAGGCCCTGGACAGATCCACCCCGTCCTGCCAGATCTGTGGACATTGCAAGAGGCTATATGTGGCCTGCTCACCCCACTGGAGTGTCCTCAGGCAGGACATGGAGAGGAGACTTGATCCCAGCCAAAAGCATGCAGCTAAGTTCCAGCCATGGGTTAGCAGAGGTCTTCAGGCCTCGCTCTGTGGGACATTGTGGGGAGAAATAAACATAATGACATAAAAGCTCCATCATCTTGTGTGAGCCGTCAGTAGGGACAAATCGACTGTTGTACTTCGGCCTTGGATTTTTTTGTTCGTTATGATTAAATGAGCTTTAAGGACTATAAATAGACATGGTGTATTCTGTGTCTCCTTAAATCACACCGAAGTGGGCCAACGTGAAGGAATCTTTTGGGAATTCCAAGGCAACAGAGGGCCACAGAAACAAGACCAGCTTCCAGCATCACAGACTTGAAGCAGAATTCTGGCTTAGCCACTTGCCCTGGGCCAAATGGTGCCCCCACTCCTCCACAGGCTGAAGTCTGGCCCCCAGTACCTCAGCACATGGCTCTATCTGGAGATAGGGTCTTCGAAGAGGTTACTTTACATGGGGTCATTCAGGTGGGCCCTAAGGAGAGGAGAGGAGAGGAGACCAGAGGGGCAACCATGTGGTGAAGACAGACAGCTGAGGGCCATCTAGAGGGGACAGAGAGAAGCTTCAGAAAGGAAACCTGCCCTCCCCTTGATCTCATATTTCTAGCCTACAGGGCTGTGAGAAAAGAAATGTATATTGCTTATGCCCCCCAGTGTGGGGTTTATGTTCCAACTGCCCCAGCAAACCAGTCCTAGCTCACACTCAACATTGGGTGGTCTTGGGTAGTTTGTTCAACATCCCTGAGTCTCTGTGTCCTCATCTATATATTCGGATAGTTCCAACCTCGTAGAGATGTTCTGTGCTGATACACATAACACACGTTGTAATTGACAATTTACTTCAGGTGAATCACTCTTCTCCATTTTCAAAGAGGTTAAGGCCCAAAGTGATAGCTGTGATTCCACCTCCTGGCCTAAAACTGGCTAAGACGTGAGCAGCTCTTACCATATAGCCCTTATCAGAGCTAGGTAGTCCCCTTCTGTGACTCATAACTATTAACACGAGGCTGCTTGTTAGATTCCCACTTTCTTGATAAAGCAGATCTCTGCCCAATGTTTTCCATAGCTCATCAGCTCGCCTGGGAGAGTGTATGAAGCAGAGAGTCACTGAAGAGATGTGAGCAAGGGCACAAGTGCTGGGTGTGGGGCCTCAGGTAGCGAGGATGCTGGTCACTTCCCACAGTGCCCCGGGATGGGGGTGACAGAGGAGGGACTGGAAGCAGCTGGTGGGGCTGGTGTGGGGACTCTAGGATCACACCTAGGCAGGGCTCCAAGGCTTTATCTCTGAGACTCTAGAAAGGTTTTTCTGCCCTCTGATTTGGTTTCCTCCTCCCTAAGATAAGAGGTTGCAAATAGTGTGGGTGCTTTCATTTTATGTAAGGATTGCGTTCCTGAAAATCTAGTACAATTCAAGGTGTACAGGTTTAGAATAATTTATCTAAGAATATATAGTAAGCTTGATGTGTATTCTGATGGCTAAGTTGGCTTGGCATTATTTTTCCACTTCGAATTTCATACCTTTCTGAATGATCCCAACCTTTTAAACTTATACATGGCTTTGACGTACAATATCAGTGAGGATTATTTGGCTGCTGGGAATCTTTGTAAGGAAGAGTTCTGCTCTGTATTTTAAAAAATGAAAATAAGTTTTAGATGCTTGGTACAATGGACTCTTCCTACAGCAACTTCTCTTAAAAAAAAAAGAGCCCTTGGGATGGATGGTCAGTTTTCCTACCTGCTTCATAAACTTTTGCAGAATGTACCCCCAGGACTGTGGGTCAGAGGGCTGGGGAGGGAGCTGGTGTCCAGCAGTGAAATAATTAACCTGCCTGTCACCTAAGCCCAGGGAGACCCAGCTTAGGCATTGCCAGTATAAGGCAGCAAGATAGCCAAGCTGAGGCTTCAGAGTGGAAGCTCTCCAACTGGGTATTCCAGAGTCATTCAGCAGAAAACCAGAGACCAGCAAATTCATACCTGGAATAGTTTTTATAGCCAGGTCGTGAAAAGCAGCTGAGATGCTCAGTGGACCTCGGCCAGCTGTTTTGTGTGGCCACTGCCAGTTGGGGTTGATGAGGCTGAAGGTCTTCCCAAGTCTTGTGCCCTTTAAACCCCCAAAACAGGAGGAGCTCAGCACGCACACAGAGCTGAGAGCCTACCTCCCCTTTTTTGCATTAGCTTCAGGCAGGAGGCAAAGGCCTGGAGCCCTTGGCATCATGTGCCGAGGCTCCCCTTACTTGGGAGAAGCACTGGCTGTGTCTCTCACCATGAGAAAATGGATTAGTCTGATAGCAGAGCTCAATTAAATGTCAAGATAGGGCGATAGGCAGGTAGAAGAAAGGCTTCAACCCTTGTAGGAGGGCATAACCGGGCAGTTAACTCTTGGAAGATCTCCAAGGCTCTAGTGCAAACCTCCCTTGGCTGGATTATTTTAGCAAACCTCAAGGCACTTGAACTCACCTTGGCTCTGTGAGCTGGGGGCTATCATCTTTAGTAGCCTCCAAACCACGCTGTCAGAACGTGGGAACTTGATGACTTCATTCCGCTCCTGGGAAAGGCAACAGACTTGTGGGATTTTCAATGAATGCATTAAATTTGTTGACTATCAAAATAGAAAAGTAGAGAAAAATAAACACACTCTTCCAGGATCTCAGCTGCAGCACGGGGGGGGGGGGGGAGAGTTGAAATTCCTGCTCTCAACCATGTTATAATTTTTAAGAGACCCTCAGAGTTCCTTCCCAATACACTCAGGTGGGAGGGAGGGTACACCTGTCTTCCGCGGGCCTCTTGGTCCCATCTCCCGCAGGACTCCGATTTCCTGTAGGTGGAAGAACAAGACGAGGGATGGAAAACTGGCTCCCCTACTGTGTGAATAGGGGCAGAAGCCTCATGAGAGTTTAAAGCATGCTTTAAAAAAATCATGTAGCTATATCTACCTTAGTCAATGTGGAAAAAAAAGGATGGTGGTGGTGAGGTAGATAGATCTTCTCCCGCATAGGTAAGGGAACAGAGCGGTACAGCCTTTTGGGAGAGATTTGCCAAACTTATGTCAGTACCTTGACAATCCCCAGAGACTGATTTGGTCTGTCGCTTTCTGGGAGTCGGTCTAAAAGAGCTCACCCGGAGACTGATGTGTGAAGAGACTGTCATTGCATTGTTAACAGCAGTGAAGGACGTGGAAGACCTCCATGTTTGCCGTATGGGCAATCTTTGGTTATATTCATATTGGCCTAGCCCTTCCCAGCATCCTCCTAGCTGACCAAAGATAAATGACAGGGGGAAACGCTCAGGGTGTGGTAGGAAAAGAGGCCGGAAATAAAGTGTACACGGCAGTAATAGCTTTGGGAAACCCCACACTCAAGGAGCAGAACGTACCCATCCTCTCCCGGGGCTGGGGTTAGGGTTAAATCTTCACTGTCTTTTTTCATCTTTTCCTGGACATTCCCAAGAGGTCAAAATTGGGCCGACCCAGTTTCTGTAACCAGAAAAAAGAAAAAAAAAAAAAAAGCTGCTCCCCTCCCAATAAAATTTAAGTCAGCATCTGATGCTTTTCACCTGGATGAAGGTGGGGGACATGTGGTCCGAGTCCCTGCCCCAGGCCGAGAAGCCCTGAAGCTGGAGGAGTACGGCGGGAGCCCAGGGACTGCTTTGTGTTTTGGCTCTTGTTTGCTTTGCTTATGACCCCTTCAGGAGAGAGGGGAGGTAAAGGGAGAGCTCATCCAGTTTTTAATCCCCTCAGCTAATTACCAGAACTTTCTTGTGGTTTTACTGGGACTCTCTTTGCTAAGTGGGTGGATTTACACTGTTTGTGTTTGTATGTTGTACTTGGATTATGCCTTAATGTGTCGCTGTGATGACAGGGTTTGCAGCAGTGGGCAGGCGAGCCTCCCTGTTTTTAATGGAAAGCACATTCCAGCACTTTATTTTATCTGTAACGCATAGAGCCGCTTAGAACAAAGCGTTGCCCCTAAGACATGGTCCCCGAGAGTCTTTAATAAGGACCAGACCCCTGTGAAGGTATTAATTAAATATTTTAAGCCGAATGGCTTGAGCTGGCCGGGGGAATTTTTATGAGGGGAGGGACTGTCTTTAAAACCAGGGCCGTTTCTGTAACAGGAACCTGTTTTGAAGGAAATGTTCTTGGGTGGGACTCCATGGGTACCAGGCTGTCAAACCTCTGGGCCAACTTGATGTCAGAAACAGACGTTCTGAATGTTTCAAACAATGTTTGTGGAATTTGGACACAATTCTAGAGTGGTTTGAACACAGAGGAGGATAGGGAGAGTCTGAGCGTGGCAGGCACTCTCAGAGGCGGGTTTCGCACAGTGGTCCTGTGAGAGAGGCTCGGACAAGACCATTTCACAGAGAAACGAATGGAGTGGCTGCTTTTCAAGGTCACAAAGTGTGGTGGAAGAGCCAAGCTCCAAAGCTGCATTTAAAAGTCAGTCTGTCGGGGCGCCTGGGTGGCTTAGTGGGTTAAACCCTCTGCCTTCGGCTCAGGTCATGATCCCAGAGTCCTGGGATCGAGCCCCTCATCGGGCTCTCTGCTCACCAGGGAGCCTGCTTCCCCCTCTCTTTCTGCCTGCCTCTCTGCCTGCTTGTGATCTCTGTAAATAAATAAAATCTTTAAAAATAAAAGTCAGTCTGTCTGTCTGTCACCCATCTCTAGTTCAGAATCCTGCCCTCTTTCTCAGAAAGGAGAAGGAATAAAGACCAGTATATAGAGCAGATCCCGGTCCAGATGACGGGGCTTTCCCTAAATGCCAAGTAATCAGAGTTACTGAACACAAGGTTTACTGTGGAGGCACAGAGTTAACAGATTGTTTTGGAAGGTGGCGCAGTGTGGTGAGAAGAGCAATGCACTTGGAGCCAGAGGTCCAGGTTTGGATGCTGGCTCTGCCCCTTGGGACCCAGAGCAACTCCCGCCCTGAGCACGTTTCCTGTCTTCAAACTTAAAATTGTATTCGGCATCATCTAGGTGCTTGGTGAAGGGGACTTACAGCTGAATTGGTTCTAGTCAAGAGGTAAGACGTAGGGAGGGAGTGGCCTTTCATTCTCCTGTGGACCCTTTTGGGTCTTCAGGGATCATCATTTCAGTGAGTTCATCAGGAGCTCCCCCCTTCCTGGCCAGTGACGGCTGAATTGACAGACTGAGGTGAAGACATGTCCAGATAACGGATGCTCCTCATGAGGGTAATCCTCTTCCCATAAGCCCGAGCGTGTGGCTGGACATGTCTGACGCTGGTGTGGCTACTTCTGGCATTCATTTGATTCATTCCAGACCCTTGGCTCCGCTGGCCCCCTCGTGGGACCACCCTCAGTGCATCCCCACCTGCTCCCGAAACCCATCCTTCTACTTTCTCAGAGGTTATGTTGCCTCATACATAAAACCTTTGAATCTGCTCCCAATAAAATATGTGTTCATGTCTGTGAAGGTCCTTTGGGATTGGGGACCAGAGGGTATCCACATGGAAGGGCTAATTTTTTTTGTCCCTTTGATGGGCCTGCGCTGCCTGCTGCTGCACACTCTCTGGGTTTTCAGAAACTTCCAAGCTTCTCCGTACAACCATTCTTACTTCTTTAGTTCAAGAGTCCCCTGCCCCAACCTCTTCTTTCTCTACCTTCCTTAGGGAGCAATGTTATGGGGCCAGTTTACATATATCCCAACCTCCAGACTATGCATCAGATACTCCAAGGCCACATAATGTCTTAAGAGGTGAAGTCCTATGGGGCTGGGTTTGCCCTGAACGGCTGACTGGCCTCCAGCCAGGAGAAGGGCAAAAGAAACGCGGGATTGAGGGCAGAGCTCACCCACCCTCTGCTCACTTTCTCGCGTCCGCTAACCTCTTTGCCTCACTTCCTCTTTAAGATGAAAATCCCATTCATGACTTGCTCAGTGCGCTTTGGAAGGATCACGTGACCCAAGACCTACAAAGCACTTAGCCTGGTATCGGGTCCCCACACTGCTGCCAGGACTGCCAATACAGAGAGCTGGAAACCTAACGATGAGAGGCAGAACATCCCACATGAGAAAAACTGGTTTTGAGTCTCCATGCTCTCACTCACTGGAATATTTGGGCAAATGAACCTCGTGGAGCCTCTTCCCTCATCCCAACAATGCACCTGACCGTCGCTCACTCCCCAGGCAGTGGGGAGGTCACGTCTCTAGGACTGCCTCCTGCCCCCAACCACAAGCTGCGCACGGTGGGTCAGTCCGCTGGTGTTGTAACTGTCTCGCCTGCCACGGCTGAACGTTCCCAAGTGTTGGGGGGTTGCTGTTGCTTTGGGAGCTTTGCCTCCACTGGCACTTGGAACGGAGAGGTCTGCAGGGCAAGCAGATAGAGGTTCAAGTTGAGGAATGCTGTGTACTTGGACTGACAGTGATTCACAACACATCTGCACAGACTGCTCTGAGTCCAGACATCTGCCAGAGGGAGGGAGAAGGGGGAGCTGTGAGCAAAGGATGTTCCGTCCCTGCGAGTATAAACACAGCACTGTCTGTGACCTAAAAAGGCTCGGTTGGGAGGGCCCTGGAAATCTGTTGTCTGTTGTTCGGATGATGCTCAGCCTCCCCAAGGAAACTCCCAGGAGCTACCTGTGTTGTGTCTGGGAGCTGTCACAGGCCAGAGCCGGCCCAGGCTGGGCCTACCACTGCTCCGGCTGGGCTCTGCGGCTCCCCATGCCACGGAGGGAGATGTGCTAGGATAGTGCCAGCCACCTGTAAGGCCCTGTGAGCGCATGTGTGGAAGCCCCAGGCTTGGTCCCAGACCCGCCACTGTCCCAAGTAGCCTGGGCACTCCTGTCCCCAGCACGCACTCCTTGGTGTCGGGGATAGGATCTTATTTTTCCTGCGTCCTTTAGGCCTGGAACCGAATATCTGTCCAGCAGATGTTTATTAAATTAAACTGCAAGTCTTGTATAGTGACCAGCTTCTCTTTCAATTAATACATGCTTTTTTAAGAAAAATCAAGAAGTGATTTCTGATGTTTGAGACAGAACTCTAGAGACCATACTCAGATTTTTTTGTTCATAGAGACTTGTTTTCAATGTTAAGATAGTGCTGGCTTAAGCATCTTAAGATAGTGCTGGCTTCTCAGGCCCCCCAGAACTGGGACTTTGAGGGGAAGGTTGGAATCTGTTCCAGAGACCAGGAAGATCTCCGGGTTTTTCCCAGAATGTAGAGCAGCTGCCCCTTGGTCCAGGCTGATCGGCTGTGGGGAGCAAGGCAGAGCGCTTCACTCTGTAGGGTGCTGCGAAGCAATGATCATCCTCTTGAAATGATTTCTACCAGGATGACTGGTGTCTTTATAAGAAGATGGCCTGTGAAGACAGAGGGACCCAGGTGGAGTCCCATGTGACAAACAAGGCAGAGAGGGACACTGCATTCTGAAGTCAAAAAACACTAAAGATTACCTGCAAACTACCAGAAGCTAAAAGAAGGTTCAACTTTGAATCTACCAGACATTCTTTTATATTTCTCTTCTGGTTTTTCTCTTATGCTCGCCTGTATTTTCCACATTCATCTGCTGGTGTTGTTCCTATTTAATGACTCGAGGGCAGGCATTTTTCACTCATCTCGTCTCCCTGGTGCTTCTGATAGTGACTTCCTTAGGCTGCCACTTTTGAACTCTTTCCCTATCCCATGCTTGTGTGTATGGCTGCACACGTTGCTCACTGCACAAGACTCCTGACCAAGGGGAAAGTAGGGCTAAAAGTCCCACCTTTGCTATGTTTGCTGGGCTATGTACTCTGGGGTGGGACCACAGCCACATCGGGGGAGGCTCTTAGAAAAAGTTCTCATGACAATGCCGAATGGGGCCATGCTGGCTGGCCTAGTTTTTTGTTTTTTGTTTGTTTGTTTTTAAGATTTTATTTATCTATTTGACAGACAGAGATCACAAGTAGGCAGAGAGGCAGGTAGAGAGAGAGGATGAAGAGGAAGCAGGCTTCCTGCTGAGCAGAGAGCCCAATGCGGGGCTCGATCCCAGGACCCTGGGATCATGACCTGAGCCGAAAGCAGAGGCTTTAACTACCGAGCCACCCAGGTGCCCCCTGGCTGGCCTAGTTTTTAGACTGATCCTCTGGCATCACTTCTCCAGTGGCCTCTGCGGACTCTGTCCACTGCCCAGCAAAGCCTGTCTTGATCTCTACCTCTACCTTCCCCCCAGAACCCTCCAGCACTGAGCTCGCAGGTCTTTGAGAGCTTTCAGAATGCATTCCCTGGCGGCTGGTGGACATCTCAAAGGCAGCTCTCCGTAGCCCCCAAATGTATCTGTCCCCATTCTTCCCTCTCACCCCACAGCACCCGCCCACCGGAGCAGCTGGAGGCGACACCGTGGCTTCAGATCCAAGAGATGCATTCCAGCCATGAACGCGCTAAGCTTTCCCTGTGATCACACATTTTTGCACCAGCCAGCGCTCACACATGCTTCTACAGACCCACGGCCAGAGGCATGTGGCTCTCAGGGGCCGCTTAGAGATGCTGGCCAAGGCCAGCCCGGCGAGGAAGGGTCCTGATTACATGCGAGAAGGGACCTATTTGAAACAACTGACAAGAAACTGTATGTCGGAAATCAGAACAGCTGTGGGCTCCTCGACACAGCAGATGGGTATGCGGGGAACGCGCTGCAGCCTAAATCACATTTAACACGCCTGTCAGAGAATTGGGTCCACTTCAGTATGAATTCAGGTTTGCGACATTGTTTGACCGATTTGGGCCTTAGTACACACGGCTGAGAGGCAAACAGGTTCTGCACCTTGTTTTCAGCAGGGAGGGATGATGAGAGCAGCTCAGCCCAGGTGCGGGCTGAAGAGGGCACCGCACGCCGCCCTAGAGGGCAGGACTCGGGTGAGGCTGGGGCAATCGTGTTCCAGCAGCAGGCAGCCCGGCCCTGACTTGTGATCACTGCGTCGGGGCCTCTGTGTGTTTGTGTGTGCTTCAATTCTGAATTGTTGTGGGGGTTCAGGAATGCTAGACTCATGGAAGCAGAGGAAAAGCTTTCAGTATTTCCATTCCAGGCCAAGCGTGCACACAGTTTCTGGACAGGAAAGACAGCTCTGCTGGCCCCAAGCCCTAGAAGCAGAGGCACGATAGAATGGGAGCGGAGGTTTGGGTGTCACGAGACCCGAGTTCAAGTCCTGCTTCCTTCCTTCGGTCATTCATTCACCCATCAACGGGAGCACCAGTTCTGTCCCTGGCATGTCCTCTGCACTCCCTCTATACAAGCCTTTGCTGCAGCCAGGCTGGCAGGGGTGCCAACCAGACCTATACCTACCGGATCCAGAGCCACCTGAGGTCAAGGTCATGCGGATATAGGAGATAGAGCACGAAAAGCACAACAGCTCATTGCAGGCAAAGGGAGCTTAGTACAGGATGGTCGGCAACAATAAAATGGTTTCCTCTTCCTTCCCAGGAAGCGGATGTTTGTTTCCCACACGTGAACAGGCAGGTCTTCTGCTGATCCTACTAACTTGCGTACAGTCTGGGTCCCGCTGGCCGGTAGTCAACAACCTTAGGTACTCCTTGGACTATAGACCATTTCAAAACGGCGAATGGAATACAGTTTTGTTTGTTTGCATCGCAAAGGCTTAATAAAAAAAGCTGCTTCCCAAACAATACCACCATAGCTTTTATGACCCTAAAACTCCCTTTAAGGCATTAAAAATAGGAACCAAATGCCTATAAATGTACACATGCTGTCCTCAGGAAAAACAGTTCTCTTGTTGCTATTTCATGGGACCTTAGACCTGGGAGACGGGTGGGGAGGAGTGAGGAGCCCATCGAGCGGTACTTCCATCCGAACCTCGCAAACCAGCAATGGGAAGTCCGGTACTTTGCTTCATTCTATAACGGAGTCCTTGGTTTCACAGCTTCTACAGAATGTTTTGAACACTTCAAAAAAAAATTTTAGCTTCTGCCTTTAAAATCCCCTTCTTTGGCTATCTCGTTAGCATCCTGCTGGGCCCGGATGCCAATCCTGACTCATTGACTTGACTCTGCCCCCCAAAAGGTGTTCTAAACTCCCTCACAGGACCAGATTTGAACTATCACCTCCTGACAGGTCTGTCCACAGCCACGAACCTGAAAGCACATTGTGAGATTCTATGGCTGAAGAAGAGCTTCATGTGAGCATCTCAGCTGATTTTGACTCATCAAGGAATCAAATCCTTGGCCATTGGTTTGCTGCTACTCAGTATGGAAGGGACAGAGGTGAAATGGGCGGGGCGGGGGGGATGGTTATCAAAATCTAATAGCACGTGAATTGCCAGTAGAGCACAAACAAACTCAGATTCCCCTCTCAGGCCCCACCACAGCGTCTGATTAATTGTCTGGGCTGGGACTCAGCAATCTGTCTTCAGGATACACTTTGGAATTCTAATGTGGGTATTCCTAGAGAGCATTCTTGGAGAAACACTGATGTCCAAAAGGAGAGAGAAGTCGATGCTCAAAACCAGTATTGTTTCAAGAAATATAAATTAAAATGGGATTTTAAAGCCTATCTAATTGGTGAGTATTTTCCTACGTGGCAATACCCAGTACTGCCAGATACTCAGTGGGTGGCCATCCCGGGAGTGGGAACTATGACCCGTCTTGGGTGCATGGGGAGAGGTGCCGGGAAGAGAGGGTTGAGGATGGAGTGGGGTACGGAGATTTAGCCAAGGGCATTAAAGAGCCCAAAGAGGTTCTGATCCAGGAGAATTATGTCAAGGAGGGAGTTATGGTCAAGAAGTAATCACACGTATGTGTGAAGTTGTAATGAAACAGATGCATGTTTCACTGCAGAATCATCTATTCTGTGAAAGATAGTCGAAGTACCTAACATGACAGGTTCTGGGTTCAAAAATTATGGTAAATTCACTGATGAGCTAATATGCAGATGTTAGAAAGGCGTTGAGTAGGGAAAGTCATGAGGATGTAATCATGAAGTGATATTAAGTGGGAAAAAATTAGAAAAATCATTTATTTATAGGAATTTTGAGAAATATAGAAAAGTAATGAACATGTCTTTTAATAGTTGGAAAGTTACTAATTAAGGTTACTTTTAAGAAATTTGGCATCTGTCAGGGCTGGATTTGCATTTCCATCACTGATGGAGTGTGATTTGCGGCATTCAACCCTCCCTGTCTCAGATTCCTCAACTGTAAAATTGAGGAAATGCTAACGGCATATGGTTTTGTCATGAGAATTAAAAGAGATAATTATGTAAATGCACTTGACACATAATAGAGTATATAAATGTTGGATTTCGTCTCCCTTTTCAAATTTTTAAATCAGAGAGAACTAACCTCTGGCCAAAGATCAAAAGAGTTCACTTCTTTTACACAAACTATGGAATTTCAAGTTGTGTTTTTTGGATACTTTTTCTGGAAAAGGGTTCTTAGGGCATATTAGATACTGTTGCAAGTGAACACTGGAATTTGTCGTTGACATCCTAATTGGCTAACTAAAGCCCCTGGCTCTATTTGTTTTGCCTTTTGACAGCTTTCAGTTTGGAATATTTAAGTATTTTTCCTTCTTCCACAATTTTTTTTTTAAGATTTTTAATTTATTTATTTGTCAGAGAGAGAGAGAGCGAGCACAGGCAGACAGAGTGGCAGCAGAGTCAGAGGGAGAAGCAGGCTCCCTGCGGAGCAAGGAGCCCGATGTGGGACTCGATCCCAGGATGCTGGGATCATGACCTGAGCCGAAGGCAGCTGCTTAACCAACTGAGCCACCCAGGTGTCCCATTCTTCCACAAATTTTAGAAAAGAAAAATCTTAGGATCCTTACCTAGAGAGACAGGAAAGCTGAGACTATTAAAATTTTCCTTCTCCTTAAAATCCCACCCAGTCCTAATACCATTTACGACAGCATCAAAAATGTAATACACTGAGGAAAAGATTTTAAAAATAGGACAGACTTCAACAAAGAAAACTACAAAACACTGAAAAAAATTAAAAAACACCTAAATAAATGAAGAGATGTACCATATTCATATTGTGGAAGACTTAGTGCTGAAGAGAAGTCAATTTCCCCCAGATTATATCTTTCCGCAAATATACATATGGACTAAACAAGGATGCTGATAGCATCCCTATCTGTAATAGCCCCTGACTGAAAACCCAAATTCCCAACTTCACTACAGCGGGTACATCAACTCAACTACATTCCTCAAATGGAATGCTACACACCAATGATAATTAGCAATCTACCTTTAGAGGCAGTATGGATAAATCTCATCAACATTATGTGGCACAAAAGGAGAGACACATAGAAGAATAGGTATTGTATAACACCCTGTATATAAGGTTCAGAAACAGGCAGAAGTGATTTCTGTAATTAGAAGTCAGCATCCTGGTTTTCCTTGGGCAGTAATGATTGGGAAGGGGCATGAGGGAAGTTTCTGGGGTGCTGGTAACATCCTGTTTCTTGGTCTGAAAGCTAATGAAATGGTTGTATTTGGTCTGTAAAAATTCCTCAAACTCTATACCAAGGAGTCAATATACTAATGCATACATTTGAGTATATTTGATACTTTAATCAAATGTACAAAAACATAGTTTCCTTAGGTTTCCACTACTGGGTGTTTACCCAAAAAAAGTGAAAACACTCATTTGAAAAGATACATGCACCCCTATGTTTATTGCAGAATTATTTACAATGGCAAAGATATGGAAACCACCTAAATGTCCATCAATATACAAATGGATAAGGAAGATGTGGTATGTAGAAATACAATGAGATATTATGTGTCCTTTAAAAAGGATTTATCTTGGGGTGCCTGGATGGTTCAGTTGGTTAAGTGTCCAGCTCTTGATTTCAACTCAGGTCTTGATCTCAGGGTCATGTTGTGCTCCACGCTCAGTAGGGAGCCTGCTTAAGATTCTCTTTCATCTCTCCCTCTGCCTCTCCCCCTGCTCACACATTTGTTCTTTTTCTAAAACAACAACAACAACAAAACCATGAAAAACAAACCAAAAAAACCCCAAAATCAAAAACAAACAAACAAAAACAACCCCAAAACAAAAAAACAAACAAACAAAACAAAAAACCAAAAAAATAAACCATGCCATTTGCAACAACATGGTTGGACCTACAGCATATCATGCTAAGTGAAGTCAGAGTAAGAAAGACCAGGACCATAGAACTTCAACTCGTATGTGGAATCTAAAAAACAAGCCAAACCAAGCGGAAGCAGACCTATAAATTGACAGAAGAAAGGGTATGGGGGATGAGCAAAATGGGTAAAGAAGAGTGGGAGATACAGGCTTCTAGTTGTGGAATGAAAAAAATCATAGGGATGAAAAGCACAGCAATGACACTGTGGTAAGGGTGTTGTATGGGGACAGATGGGAGCTACCCTTGTGGTGAATATAATATAAGGAATAAATCTGGTGAATCACTAGTTTGTATACCTGACTCACTAGATCATACACCTGAGATGAGTAGAACATTGTCAACTCTACTTAAAAAAAAAAAAAAGAAATTGAAGACAGTCTCTCACCGAAGTTATGTTTTATTGAAGACTTCATGTTTGGCCTTATTGCATTCTTTGGAGGCAAAACCCCACTGTCCTATGGAGAGAGGAAATGAGTAGTGATTATAGCATTGAGGTTTCCACAATGGAAAGGCAGAGTAAGAAACTACTTCAAAAAGTTTTGCTTAGGAGCCAATATAGTTAGAAGAGAGACAGGAAAGGAAGACTTATTGAACATCTGTTTTGTGTCAGTTCCTGCCTATCCACATGCTTCTCCTCCACCCCCCATCTCTTCATTCACGTGACAAAATAAGAAAAGATTATTCCCCCTCTTTTATGTATTAGAAAGCCGAGGCTCTGAATAGTTCAGTAACTTGGTCAAGACCAGACAGATGAGATGAGGGGACCACACGAGTTTGCTCTGGCTCCTGTAAGAAGTCACCACAAACTGGGTGGCTTAACACAATGGAAGCTTATTCTCTCACAGTTCCTAGAAGTCCAAAATCCAGGAGCTGGTAGAGCCACCCTCCCTCCAAAGGCTCTAGGGCAGAAGATTCCACTCCTCACCTCTTCTGGTTTCTACCAGCTCTAAGCAGTTCTTGGCTGTTGATTGTAGAACCCTCATCTGTCTCTGTCTTCACAGGGCTCTCTCCTTAGTGGTGTGTCTTCTCTTCTTTCTCTTATAAGGGCACTTGGCATCAGATTTAGGGCCCAACTGGATAATCCATGATGATTGTACCTTGGGATCCTTAATTATATTTGCAAAGGTCCCCCTTCTTCCCTCCCCTCCAATAAGCTTATGTTCACAAGTTCTGTGGTTTAGGATGTGGACATATCTTTTAGAAGGAACACCATTCAACCCACTATAGGGGCTAATGTTTACAAATGAAAACAAAGAAAATAAAAACCCTAAATCTAAGACCTGATGTACTTTCAGTACTATAGTAACGAAAAGGTCTTCTCTTTGTTAACAATGCTTACAGATGGTTCTTGAACAATCTTCAGGGAAACTTCTGAAGTACCCCAGAGTGTCTCCCTGGGTATGCCCGAGTTTAATGATACAAAATGCTTTGGAAACTTGCTACCCATTTTCTCTCACTGCTTGTAGCAGATGCTGTTGTTGCCTGGCCCAGACCTTCACCAGGCAGACACATCCTGTGGTACAGGACTTTGGTGCCTGCTAATAACTCCCAGCCACTAGCTTCTCCAGATAATTGTCTTTGGTGAGATGGACTCTGTTTCAGTCTGGAGGTTATGCACTCTCCATCGCAGGCCGGTGACTGACAAGGGGTACAAGGAGGCCCTTTGCCTAAAGATGGTATCAACTTTGTGTTGGAGTTTGTGCTCCATTATGGGACCACACTGAAGCCTCTTGCTTATCTTTGCCCTATTCTGCTTTTCTTGTTTCCTTTCTCCTAAGCGCATTCCCTCAATAAATCCCTTTTTTCAAGAACCCCAGTCTCAGACACTGCTTCTTGAGAAACCTAAGACAATGCCATTGGCCTTGGCAATGGCCCACCTTGCCTGCCAGACTCTGCTGCTGAGAACCTTTTATTGGTTTGGCAGGCGCACACATGTGAAGGTTTGAAGGCTGGGACCATTTAGTAAGCTGAATTCCAGAGTCTTGACCCTTGATGGTTTTACTGACAAGTTTTATAAATATCCAACTTAGAAGATGAACATCACTGATGTCAGCGAGGGTGAGTCCCTGAGGTCTGGAGACCTGCTTAGGACCAGCCACACAAGCCACTGGAAGGAACATTTGTTTTTTGTGCATCTGTAGGTGTATGTGGGTGTGTGTGGGGGGAGGGGGGCATGGTGGGGGGCAGGATGAAATAACCAGTTCATTAATCTGAACAAAGATTTTTCTGTCCTTTGAAATGTGATCTTAATTGTACTTTCCAGAAAATAAGAATATAGGACTCCTTGTCATTTAATTTTATTAGCCAAGTAAGCTAGTATTCTGGCAGGAGGATTGTCCAAACATCTTGGTTAGAAATGGATCAATGAGTTGCTGATGGACCTACCAGATCATCCATATTAGGTCTTGTAAATGTACCTTCATTTTAATTAAACAATATATAGCATATTTTAAAGACCTAGCACTATAGACATATCTCAATATATGCTTAGAGTAAAACAACATTGACCATAAACTTGGTCTCGATAGAGCAGCATTAGAAAAAGCTTTTGAGGGGCACCTGGGTGGCTCAGTGGGTTAAGCCGCTGCCTTCGGCTCAGGTCATGATCTCAGGGTCCTGGGATCGAGTCCCGCATTGGGCTCTCTGCTCAGCGGGGAGCCTGCTTCCCTCTCTCTCTCTCTCTCTGCCTGCCTCTCCATCTACTTGTGATTTCTCTCTGTCAATAAATAAATAAAATTAAAAAAAAAAAAGAAAAAGCTTTTGAGGATCTATAATCAGAGCTGGGAAGCAAATGGGGTTTTAAGAAGGATGATGTGTGGGGGCACCTGGGTTGCTTAGTGGGTTAAAGCCTCTGCCTTCGGCTTGGGTCATGATCCCAGGGTCCTGGGATCAAGCCCCATGTCGGGCTCTCTGCTCAGCAGGGAGCCTACTTCCACCTCTCTCTCTCTGCCAACCTCCCTGCCTGCTTGTGATCTCTGTCAAATAAAAGATGAAATCTTTAAAAAAAAAAAAAAAGATGATGTGTGGTGCTATCTTAGGCGTGATCTTTTCGGTGGTGGGATGGAGTCCAGACTTGCTGAGCAGAGGTGGACACTTTTAAGGCTTGAATATCTAGGAGTAGATGCCACTGTCATCTGCTGTGGCCATCAGGAGTGCTGTGATCCTTACTTGTGGCCTCTTTGCTTACTCTGTATGTCTGCTCTCTCACTACTTGGCCATAAGCCTTGATCCAACCCGGGGTGTAGGCTTACCTTTAACTTCAAATCCCTTGGCTGAGGACCTCTTTCTGTTGGTATTTCTCAGCTGCGATTCCAGAAAGGGAATCTGATTGGTCATCCTCAGCCGTTTAAGCCAGGTTACATGGTCATAGCTCCCTGGCTAGCCTTCAGATTTGTTGCTTGGGTCAGGAATCCAGTTTTGATCCTGCCATCCAAGGGTGAGGGTCAAGGGAGAAAAGTTATGTGCCATAAAACATGGCTGCATGAGAGCTGCCTCTTCATCTGGATGGCGGCTGGGGCAGGAACAGCGACTGATGGGTTTGGGACCAAGTTCTGCACTGTGCACTGAGCTAATATGGCCTAGACCCCCCTGCACAGTCTTGCCCCCTCACCTCCTTTCTAGACTCACCTCCCACTTAATCCTCCTCACTCCACACCAGCCACAGTCCCCCTTCCTGGTCTTTAAATGTGTTCTCTTGCATTTTACACTTGCTGTCCCCTTGGCTGGGAATACTCTTCCCCAGATACCCACATGATCCCTCCACAACCACTCCATATAGGATAGCAGCTCCCAGCACTCCCCAGCTCACTTCCCCTGTCCTAGTTAAACCCATATTCCTTGAGGCCGCAACAACTGGCATATATATCTACTCATTTGCTCATTGTCTACCCCTATGCCCCAACCCACACACTAGAGGAGGAGTTTCAAGAGAGCAGGAATGTGGGTCTGCTCACTGTCCTATCCTCAGCATTCACAACGGCATCTAGAACACATCTGTTGAGTGAGCAGAGATGTAAGTGCACAGGTCTTGGAAGAAAGTTCAGCTTTTTGGCTGTCCACATCCTCCACTGTGTGCGGGAATGGTTGGACACACTCCCTGTCTTCCACTGTAGAAGTCCCAGAGGATCGATTCTCTTCATCCCACCTACTGGCAGCCAGAAGATGGGCATATGATGGAGGTCTGGTCAATCAGATCCCAGCCTGGAACTGTGGCTCAGGATGGAGGGGTCCAATGCTGATGGCTCTTTATCGTCATGCACAATACCTGCAGCAGGCCCGGGGTGCCACTGTGGGGCTCCACGGCAAGTCTACGGTCTTTTTGGTGGCCTCCAGTTTCTTGTGTATTCTGGGCCCTAGATAATCTTCTGCGAAACATCTTTTGTGTTGAAGAGAACCAGAGTCAATTTCTAGAGCTTGCCACCAAGGACCTGGACTGGAGCAGGTGGTGTCACTCATTTTGGCTTCCTCAAAGGCCCCTGCCATGCATTTTCTTCTTTTGTTCTGAAGTGCCCAGTCAGTTTATTGGCTTATTTCCAAGACTACTTTATAGGCGGAGAGGAGAGAAAGCAGACAGTTTTCGTGTTTTATCTGATCAATTTACCAACTTGCTTTAGGTGGGACTGTGGCCGTATTAGAAGATCTGCTCCTTGAGAGAGGGCTGGGGTCCTGTTCAGCTTTGCAACTCCCTAGGGACCAGGGCAGGGTCTGGAACACTATGGGGTAACTCCAGCTCACATCTGTGGGATTAGAATGAAAACTGGGCAGTCTGAGCCAGACTGACTCATCCACATGAAGGGATAGGTCAAACCATGAGACTCTCAATAGCAATTCTCCCTGGGGGATATAAGAATAGTCACAGAAGTCTCCTTCTTAGATCTGTGAGACAGTCTCAATGTGTGTCTCTTTAAGAAGTTCTCAGAAGGACATTGCTTTCTGGTCTCAGTATCAGTGCTTCTTTCAAATTACCACCTTGTTTGTGACTTTTGGACACTATGAATTCTACAAGCTGGTCCAAGGTGTGTAGCTGGGATTTTGGTTGGGTCAGTTCTGTGTAGGACTGTGCTATATGCTGCAGGATATGTAGCCTTGCTGACGTCATCCACTAAATGCAGGAGCAGCCCCAAATCATAGTGAGGAAAGAAATGTGCTTTTCCACCTTCTCCCTTGCAGAATGGGGGACGTCTGAAACTGACAGGTTTCCCTCTTTGCTTTGGCTGTTAGGAAGCTCTGGGAGCTACCTGGCAAGCAATCTAAAGAACTACAACAAAAAATCTCCTAACAGGCAAAATTTCTATTATCCTTGCAAAAGGGTGTTTCATCTCTTTTTAGTTAAATTTTCTAATCAGTTTTTATTTTTACATAGTATATGCATTTCTGTAAGCCTCTGAAAATCTTTAAGACGGAATCCAAGTAAATAAAATAGCATAAAATTATTTAGTGCTTTTGAGGCTTTTCTTCTAGCTCTGACATTTGTCCCAGGCTCTTGTTTGAGCTTTCCTAAGATGCTTTGGGAATACAAGCCCTTGTAGAAATACATTGAATGCATTTCTTCTGTTGCACCTCATAGCACAAAGAGAGAGGCCTTCTGTGTGCCGATAATTCCAGTCAGTTGTAAAGCTATTCTTCAAAGATGATCTGTTGGGTAGGAGCAGGAGAAATAAAAAAGGAAATCCCATAAAAGAAACAGCAGCATGTATCTGGTGAAACCCACTAGCCCAGGAGGGGGAAGAATAAAGACACACAGTTTAACTGTTGAAACTGCAGGAGCTCATATTCTGGGTAGGATGTTAACTCCCCAGACATCTGTTGGTGACATCTACAGACAGACATGCATCACTGGAGGGATCTATAAATTATGTAGGGGACAGTTTAATGACCTACAAAGCAGCACATCCACCCAGCACAGGTAGCACCTTCAAAATAGGGCAGGAAAATTACTTTAGGTGGGAGAAGAGGGAGAGTGGGGAGGTGAACGGGTGGACAAAAGTACTTTGGGAAGAAGCTCTTGGGAATAACAACCTTCAAGGCAAGAGTGGACCACGTGAAAGGCTTGTGCTGCTTTATGCAGTTCAGGGAGGGTTAGGCGGGCGACGAGGGTTAGGCTGGTAACCACTCAGAGGAACGGAGGAAGAAATGGTCTTTTCAAAAAGGAGGAGAGTGAAAAAAGAAAATGGATTTCAAAGAATGGAACCAAGTTCCCCCTCTATCCCCTATTTCATTTAAGAAGGATAAGCAGCAGAAGTAACAACCCATGATGGACAACTCAACGTTTAAAAATATTCTAAGACCTCAGCTCTCCAGCTTTCATGGTGTTGACACCTTTTTATTTTCTAAAGGCAGTTGATGCAGAGTTCCAGTAGAATGTCATCTCCATGAGAACTGGGACTTTTGTCCTGCTGTTTACTCCTGCATCTTAAGGATCTGTCACCTAGTAGGCACTCAATGAATATTTGTTAAATGGATGAGTGAATGAATGAATGAATGAATGAGTGAGCAGGTATGTAATTGGACTGAGAAGGACTGGAAGGGTAATGATAAAGGATCATTACCCTTCCAGCAGATACCAGAGTTCCTTAGGTAAAGAACTTTAGTGGAATACCTCCTGGATAAGTCTCTTGAAGGCAACCAAGACACAATTCAAGGATTTGTAGAAGTAAACTTGAGTCAATGGTGGGAAGATGGGTAGCAATTTAAGGGATTGGAGAGGGAGGGAGGAGGATAGGAAGGCTGGCGGCTTATTATAAATAGTCATGACTAATACTCTTGAATTATAGGCTGTGTAGTACTATGTGGAAACTTATTAGGATCCCCAACTCTCCAGTAAAAATATAATCCAGAACTCTCCCTTTATGGGTGAGAAATGGAAAGGATACCAAGAGGAAAGGGGCTGCATTCTTATTTTGGGTCAATACCAAGAGGATGATGAAAAAACAACAAAATAAAGGCTCGATGGCCGAGGTTGACAAATTCAGTAAAATCAAAAAATGAGATCAAAGTGACTAGACAAAGGTAGGCTTTGAAATAGTTGAGGAAATCTTGAGGGGAGCTTGTATTTCCTTCTTCTGACTGTAGAACGGAGGTTGGGGCTGCCCTTGTATGGACGCTAAAGGGCAGCTGGGATTAGGAATACACAGAAAGCAGCAGCAGAGCTGCTGGGGCTGAAGAGAGGTGCCCAGAATCCCACTCTCTTCCTGTCCCCTTCTAACTGACCCCTACCTCCCTTTGAAACTTTTAAGGGCTGAGAACAAAGAGAAGGAAGTTTGAGAGTGTTAGGAGTCAGAGGGGAGAGATGAGCTGAGGAATGGGGTACTGGGGTTGGATCCAGGACCAAGGTACAGTGGGAATATTTGGGAGACATTTCTATCCCCAATTTTCCAAGTCACGGAGGTAGCTCATTTCCTTAACAGTACAACCAGGATAATACATTTGCCCTCTAGGGTGGCTAAAAGGGTCCTATCTACTTATATTAAGGGAGAGCTACAGAAGTGTTGAGATTTTAGGTGTGGTCTAGACTGCTCCCTGGTTAAGACTCCTTCCTCCACATCAGCCAGGATTGGCGCAACACTGAAATTCACGTCTCAGGCAAAGTAAAGGGCTCTTCTTCCCTCCTAGCCCACTGGGGTCACTTGCAAATTGTCAAAGCAGCAGATTTTAATTCCTTAGCTGCAAAATTGTACCTCAAAAACAGCAAAATACCTAACTGAAAAGGGTCCATAGTGAGCCCCACTCTTGCCAGCTAATTGTTGGAGATGATGTCCCAGAATGGCACTCCCCTCAGAACGACCTCTTTTCTCTTCCTCTCCCTACACAGCACCTATTTCCAGTACTGAAGGGGCAGGTGAGAGAAGGTCTTAAGTATCTTCAATAGGCCCTGGAAGAATGCCAGAAGCCTTTACACAAGAGTGTAGATCCTGCAGAGTTGGGATAGGAAGTCGTCTTTGGGGCTGTCTCACTCTCACCTCTCCCCACTCCTTCAGTTTCCAGGTGTGGCCTGTGTGTGTGCTGTTTACAGGCTCACCTGAGTGTGAGAGGGAGCCAATCCCCAAGCCCTGCTTCCCACATCAGTGTTCATCTTCTCAAGCAAATGAGGCTAAAGTGGTTGGCTTGCACCTCAGACCAGGGACTACCCATTTCCTCTGTCTGGCAGAGGAGCAGAAGAGTAGAGAACTTAGCTGAAGGGAAGGTGGTGGAAATGGCCTGGGGGAAGAACAGGCGTGAGGGACCAGGCCCACTCTGTGGGGTAGGGAGCTTTGAGTAATTGGGAGAGGGTTGAGTGCTCTATTCCCATTTCTTGGCACCCAGAAGGGAGGTCCAAGAAGAAACTCAAGTTCATTCACTGATTTCATTCACTCTACCACACACTCATTTGTTAAGTCTATGAACCAGGCCCATTACAGATATTAGGCATACAAAATTAAAAGAAATCCTGTTTCCCCTCGAGGAGCTCATGGAGAAGCAAAGATTCTCCCATCAGTGGAATATTGAATTGCACTGGGCACATTGCCGGACATTCATTCACCCATCACCTACCACGAAGCACACACTATTCTGGGCTCTGGGAATGTGCATTGAAAGCTTGTTATGGGAGTCTCTGGGAAGGTGGGGCCTCTAACTCACCTCAGAGTCTCCCCTGACTGCCTACCCTAGGGCCCTTCAAAGGACGGGCCCCCTTTATTTGACAGAATGATTTTTCCACCTCCACCAACAAACGCCAGGAAATGTACAACTGTAGGATGATGGAGGCCTGGAAGGGGGCTGCCCTGTGCAGTGGGCTAAGAGAACTCACCACTCTGGCCACATGGACCTTGAGGGGGCATTCCCTACAGGATATGGACAAGCAGCCGCCATCTTGTTATTCCAAACTTAACATGAGACCAATTGAAATGGGTGTGTGTGTGCGTGGGCGAGCTCATGTTGAGGAGGGGGAGGGGGTGTAGGCTGGTGAAACTAGAATTGCAATGTCTTGAAAATATCTTTATGGTTAAAGAGGCCATTTCATTCATTTCCATTTTAAAATACTATAGGTTGTATTTTCCAAACTGGGTTTGAAGAACATTTGTATCTCCACAAAAAAATTTTTAAAGGGACTCTTTTAAGTTAATTTTTCATCTGTCCATTAAGCCCAATCAAACTAGCTTTAATTCAGAACCATTCAGAGTCTTGGCTATGATAAAGCAAACCATGAATTTTTAAGGATGCAAAGATTGTCAAACTTGCTTGAGTAGGACCTACTGAACTTGGGGAGTCTCTTGGTGATCAGGATAGAGGTTGTAGGGTGTCTGGGTGGCTCAGTCTGTTAAGCGTCTGCCTTCAGCTCAGGTCATGATATTGGGGTTCTAGGACTGAGCCCTGCATTGGGCTCCCTGCTCAGTGGGGAGTCTTCTCCCTCTCCCCACTGCTCATGCACAGTCTCTCTCAAATAAATAAAATCTTAAAAAATATATACACACACACACATATATATACATATATACATATATGCATATATGTATATATACATACCTATATATGTATGTATATATTTATACACACACACATGTGTGTGTGTGTATGTGTATGTTGTGAAATGTAGCTCTGATAATTCGGAAAGTTTTGGGCTCCATGGTTTATAATGGCATGTGTCTCCTGAATGGTCCTGGAAAGAAACGTGAGTTAGGTGCTTCTCAGATGTACAAAACCAGATAACCTGGACCTCTGTGGAACCGAAAAAGGAGTTATCTGAGGGCAGGGGCTGGGTGACTTTTCTTCAGCTTTCTTTTATATTTGGCAATAATCCAGGACAACTTGTTCCCTGCCCTTGTCCAGAATCCACACATGGATGGCAGTGTCTCTTCAACCCACTGCCAGAAGCCGTATCAGACCTTCCTACTCTAATCCCTCCATGATGGAGGAAGGCCACAGTGACACAGCCATTTATGTGGATCTCCTGTTGGAGTCTGCTACAAGAGCAGGGACATGCCCCAGGACGTTTGCAGGCTGTCGCTTCTCTGGATGGCCTGGAAGTAACCCTTAGGGGATAAGAGCCCTATATTGGTGGACCCAAGGGTAGGGATATGGGCTGAGTCCTAGACCTCCCTGTTCACTGCTGTAGTGGCAAAAAACTTGCACATTCCCATCAAGAAGATACTTGTAACAATGGTGATTCCATAGGTCATCTTGATTTAATATTTTACATATATAATTTTATACTTTTACATATTTTAGAACTGACAAGCCCTGGGAAGCCATTGATCCCAACCTCTACTGTACAGGAGTGAGTTTATAGAGATTGGGGGACTTGCTAACCTCTCTAAGCCTCAGTCTTCTATGAAATGAAGACTGGGATGGGAAGAACAAATACCAAGCACTTCCATTTTGTCACAGGTAAATGATCTTCCCCATCATCTCATTTAATCTTTACAAGGAACCTCTGAAATAGTTATTGATGGCTTCCATCTCCCAGAGAAGGAATGCAAAATGGAGCTTGCCTCTCCCCCAAGTTTCCACAGTTGTAAGCTAGTCAGTGATGGATACAGGGTTTGAGCTCCGTTGTGTCTCATACTTTCGCTCACATTTGTTCACTACACCATTCCACAAAGGAGAGATTGAAGATAGAAACTCTTCAATTGGTATCTTCAGGAAAATCTTTGAGCCAGGATACATTTCCACTATAGTAGATGAGCCAGCGTCAACTGCCCTGACCTATTGTTTTGCTGGTCTTGCCCACTGTAGAAGAGCGGACTGAATTATCTGAGAAATAATAGCTGACAATTCTTGATTATCCAGGGCTTAGGCTTTGTTCAAAGCCCTTTCAATAAGGAGGAACACATTTAATTCTCTCAGTGACCCTGTGAAGTAGATCTCATTATCCTTGGGCGCCTGGGTGGCTCAGTGGGTTAAGCCGCTGCCTTTGGCTCAGGTCATGATCTCAGGGTCCTGGGATGGAGTCCCGCATCGGGCTCTCTGCTCAGCAGGGAGCCTGCTTCCTCCTCTCTCTCTCTCTCTCTGCCTGCCTCTCTGCCTACTTGTGATCTCTCTCTGTCGAATAAATAAATAAAATCTTTAAAAAAAAAAAAAGATCTCATTATCCTCATTTTACAGGTATGGAAGCTGTGGCCGGGTGGTTTATGGGACTTGTCCCATTCAGTTGCTCAGCTTCTATCAGAGCAGAGTTCAACTCCAGTGGTTCTCTTGCATTATTTATGGAGCCCTGGAAGTTTGCCTTGTGTTGCTAGAGATGGGGGCCTCGGGGCTGACCATGATAGAAGATTGGCAGCAGGAAGTGGTATCTGGATCTCTCTTGTCAAAAATTAGTCATTCCAGACCCTAACCAGCCCAGAAGTACAGAGCAAGGAGGAGACAAGAGCCCAGGGCAAGAGAGGAGGAGATCTGTATCTCAGTCAGATTTGACATTCACTCAGAGCCTTCATTGTACAGGAGTGTACAAAGAGCACATCCAGGAGGACATAAGGGGAGAAGAGAAGGTTTACTCCCTACAACAATGGAAGTGTTCAGGGTTGGCTTTGCCCTAGTGGCACCAAGGAACATTGCTAAAGTCTTCATAAGGGGACACACATTATAGGGCAAAACTAGGGTTGGACATTGCATTCTCCAGAGGGCATCATTCATTCATAAAGAAATGTAGGGCATGGTGATTCAAGGGCTGCCGTGCTCATGGAGCGCATCATGAAGGAGGTCTCTACAATGTCGAAAGTGTTCTAGTTTCTCGCTAGAAAGCATGTGACCTCAACTATGAAGAATCCTTCCCCTCAGTTCCCCTACCCAGGTCTTAATCTCATTGGCTAGTAGGCCCTCCCACAGGTTAACCTCACAATGAATCAGCAGTAAAGGAAGGGAAAATACACGTGAGTTTTAGAAATCCTCATGAGCTGGAGAATGGGTAGGGTCTTGGGTTATGGAACGGATCCAGTGTTACCAGACGCACAGATTCCCACTGACTAGAAGCGGTCCACTAACTACTCCTTCTGTTTATCCACTCATTTACTCAACTCTTACTTAGTCACTCAGTGAACGTTTACTGAAGTCTACTATGGGCTGCTCTGCCAGGCACTAGGATAAAAGGGTTATAGTTTCTGTTCTCAATATCAGAAAAAAATTAAAACCAATTGTTGGGTTGAGACACATGGCTGTAGAGAAATGTACAAACTCTAATGTGGACACCAAGGAGGGAGTGATGAGGGTAGGCATTGGGAAGAGGATGGGGGAGAACATTCCAGCAGAGGGAGTCTGTTAAGGGGAACTAGAGTGAAACATCCACGTGGTGGATTTATTAATTTTTAATTATTATTTTTTTAATAAAGATTTGAGAGCGTGCACGAGAGAGAGCACAAGCCAGGGGGAGAGGAAGAGGAAGAAAGACTCCCTGCTCAAGACCCATGACAGGCAAAGCGATCAAGAATCCTGAAAGATCCCAGTTGACAAATTCCTGAAAAACTACTTTGATCCAACAATAGCCACTGTCCTTTATGTGCTAAATGCTTTACATAATTTATCTCTGACCCTCACAAAAAGCCAAAGAGGCTTTATTCACAGATAAGGAAACAGAGCCTGCTGGAAAGAACGGAGTTGCACAGGTAGGAAAAGCCAAAACCCATATTCAACTATGTGTGTCTGACCCCATTGGAACCCTTCTCTGGGACTGTCAGTTTTAGTTCCCTGTAAGGAATATTCTGAGGAAGCTGGAAGCAAGCTTGGTCAGAGAATAATGGTACTCCAGTGTTATTTGTGCTTTTCTTATGCTGTCTTTCATTTATGGGGTGATTAAATGATTTGGTGTTTTCTGCATTTTCCAGAATGGCCAGGCTTTACTATACCAATAGAAAACAGTAAACTTTATATCAAAAAGAAAATTAAATTATGACAGTATTTTAATCCTGACCTGTGTCTTCTATGTTTCTAAAAAAGGAAATTGAGAATTGATATCTAATTATATTTAGCTATCCAGAAGCCAAAGATTTCTAGTGTAATAGATGTCCCCCCTAACCCCCAACCTTAAAAATTTATCAGTTTCCCCTCTAGTTCTCTCAGTGAGACAGCTTTCTTTTGAATAGGGCTCTAGGATTTTACAATTACTTGAGACGATGAATCTCTAGGTACTGCTTCTGATGACTTCCCAAACAGTAGGTATAGGATTCACTGATCTGCTGGGGAGCATCCAAGGGTTTTCTCCAATAGCCACTTAACCCTCACCTTAGGGGAGGGGGCATTGTGGGTGTATTAAAGGCAAAGTTTTATTGAAAAAAATTTTTTGTTTGAGGATATTTTCATCTTCCTATGTATTCATTTTCTATTGCTGCTGTAACAAAAAATACCACAAATTCACTGACTTAAATTTTACAGTTCTGGAGATCCAGAATCTAAAATGGGGCCATGCTGGGCTAAAAAAAATCAAGGGGTCTGAGTGCCTGGGTGGCTCAGATGGTTAAGCCTCTGCCTGTGGCTCAGGTCATAATCCCAGGGTCCTAGGATCAAGACCTGCATTGGGCTCCCTGCTCAGCAAAGAGTCTGCTTTTCCCTCTCCCTCTGTCACTTCTCCTGTTTGTGCTCTCTCTCTCTCTCAAATGAATAAAATCTTTTAAAAATAAAAGAAGATAAAATAAAGCAGTCAGTAGAGCTGTTTCTTTCTAGAGGTTCTAGGAGAAAAATCCGTTCTTACCTTTCCTAGTTCTTAGAGGCTTCCATTTTTGAAGAGGGAGGAAGGGGGACCTTTCATCTTTCTGACCATTCTTCTATGGTCACATGTCCCACTGACTCGGACTCCTCTTGCACCTTCTAGGGCACTTGTGATTATGTTGGGACCACCCAGATGATCTAGGGTAACTGCCCATCTCATGGTCTTAATTACCTCTGCAAAGTCCTCTTTGCTATATAAGGTAACATATCCATATGTTCTTGGGATTAAGAGGACATGGACAACTTTGGGGGACCATGATTATGCCTACCATTCTGAGTGTGTGTGTGTGTGTGTGTGTGTGTGCGCGCGCATGTGCATCCATGTAGTAGAAAAGGGAATTGGAGAGAGGGAAATTATAATGCAAAAGAGTTTTAAGGCACAGAAACCGTGGCCTTATTCAAGTTAGTTTTTGAAGATCTTTCTGGATGGCCTCCTTCTCAATTACTCATAACCAGACTGTGACCTGAGGGCCTATGCCAGGGTCATAACCAGAAACACTGTTTCTCTGTGGTGATCGAGATCCAATGGGTCCACTCCTTTTAGGGAAAGAGGCCCAGGGGACCCTCACCATCATTAAGGGTTTGCTTTGTGCCAGGTTGTTTTTATATTTTATTTTACTCAATCATGAGAAACTGATGAATTGCAGACTTTGGCCCTCATTTTACAGATGAGAAAAAGTAGAAGATGTTAAGTGAACCAGTCAGGTTAAAGGAGCCAGTGAGTAGCAGAGTGGGGATTCAAACTCCATTCAGTTGGTTTTAAATTTGGCTCTCTTTCCATATTTCCATACATGCCATCTCCCAGAGGCCAAGTTCACACTGCGCGTTTGAGGAGGAACTTTGTTCTAACAGCAGTGCTTTTTTATGTGTTCTGTCTGAATGCATCGGCAGGATTAGAAGGCTTTGGACCACTGGTGTAGAGGAAGCCAGCTCCAGAAGTATGCAAGACTCTTCAGCTTGGCTAACTTCTATAATGAGGTAGGTTTTAATCTCAGGACCTTAACATTTCTCAAAGTTAGGCCAGTATTTGCTTCTATTTTTGTCTGTTTATAAATCTTTAAGCTTTCAAAAATATTTAGCCATACTATATTATTAATTGCAGTGAGGATAAAACCTGTCTGGTCATGTACATGATAAACTTGGAGCCTTGGGAGGATTTCTGGGTATTGGGTAGAAGCTGAAAATATAGGCTTCAGAAAACCCATAACCAATTTTAAAACCAGGTTGATGGAGCCTCTAATTTACACTAGCCGAATGTGCCGAATCTTCTGGTAATCTGAATGATTAAGCTTTTTGGTAATCAAAGGCAAAGAAGAGTCTTTTTATTATGTGAAGAGAACAGTACTGCTGTATACACACTTATGCACCTTAGAGAAGTGTGTGTGTGTGTGTGTGTGTGTGTGTGCGCGCGCGCACATGTGTCTTAGGGTTTTGTTTTTTTCTTCTCAGTTTCTTTTCTTCCTTCCCTTGGGGTCCATTCCATGCTCAATGGGCACGACAGGAACACATAAAAATAAAGAGCCACAAGCCTGTTTGGAATTCACTGACTCCAAAGGTTGCCTTTACTATCTGGAGAAGGTAGAGGAATCATCAACACGGTCATCGGAAAACCCTCACTGATTGCACAGCTCTAGAAAATCAGAGCCTAGTCTTTCACCTGCAAACACAAATGACTGGAAGTTGGATCTGCCAGACCACAGAGTTTTATAATGCCTGATAGCAGAGCCTGTAAGGGCAGGAAAAGGGAAGAGAAGCCTTGGGTGAGCAGAGAAGTCAAAAAGGTAGGGGCTGGGCGGAAGACACGCTAGGGAAAGTGTAGGGTTCAGTGGGTAAGGGAGAGCAAGAAAAAGTTATGAAGTGCAGGAGAAGACACCCCTTTCCTGGAATGATGGCAAAGTCTTGGCAGGACTCTCGACATTCACTGTGTAGCCTTTGAAGTTTTTGAGAATGGAACACAGAGCCGATCCTTAGCCGTAGGATGTAGCACAGCAGAGTCGAGTACAGGAGTAAAGTCTCACATTCAAATCATTTCCCCCCTCAAGCCCATTGTCTTGATCTTCCCCTCACTCTTTCATCATAAGGTTAGACAACTGAGGTTTGGGCTCAGCCTGCTTTCCGAAATACAAGAACAGTGTGGCAGATTAATGGAAGATGTCAACAGTGACCTTGGATCAGTTTCAAGGACCAGGTCTTAAGACCCTTGTACTTGCCATTGTCTCTCGGGAACCAGTTACTATGCTGTAAGGAAATCCAAGTTGCCCCTTAAAGAGGCTCACATGGAGGGGAACGGAGGCTCCTGGCAGATAGCCCCGGCTAAGCTCTCGCCGAGAGGCAGGACCACCTAGCCAGCCATGCGACCGAGCCATCCCAGAAGCGAATCCTCCAGCTTCAGAGGAGCTGGCCCACTAAGGCTGTGTGGGTCAGATGTGAATGGTCTCCCCCAAGCTCTCCCAGATGGCAGACTGAAAAGAAAGATAAAGAACTACCGTTTGAAGTCTCTGGTTAAGGACTGTTGTTGGCAGTGGTTTGTTGGATGTCAATAGATAACAAGAGCAGAGCCTGCAATAAGCGAAGGGCAGAAACGCTCTTTCATGCCCCACCCATAGCAGACATTAATAATCAGTCACCAGACGTCTCGCCTCCCAGAGCCCAGAAACCTGAGCAGCAGCACCCCGGCATTGATTGCCAACGGATGAGAGAACGTGAAAAATGAAATGTGCTTTGGTGAGTGCTGTGAAGTGTGTAAACCTGGTGATTCACAGACCTGTACCCTTGGGGATAAAAAATATATGTTTATAAAAAATAAAAAATTAATTTAAAAAAAATGAAACTCTTGGTCATCTCTGGGCTAAGTGACGAATGGCTGAGAAATAGCATAGAGATAATTAGATGTGCTAATCTCTGAACTTGGATGTCCTTTTGGTCACATTCTAGAGAGACAGTAATAGCACCCTCCCCCACCCCCAAAGCCTGCTTAGAACCTCACTACATCATGAGACCAAAGGTTGCCATTTCTGCCGGTTTCACGGCTTGCTGGCTGGAGGTCACTATCGACTTAGCCCAGGGGCTCCTGGAGTCGAGGAGGAATGCGTTTGCCATTCTCCTCCACTCATCCCCTGAAGCAGACTAATGGAGGTCTGAGAGGGTTATGCCCGTGTGACCCCACAAGTCAATGTCTGTATCGTCTTCTAGGGATATCCCATCTCCTTCGCAGCTCACAGGGGGCCTGATGCGCTGACAGGAATGTATTTGTCAAACAGATGATCGGCCAAGGGAGGAGGGTCAGCCCTCTATCTCCTCCCACCCCCAGCTCTTAGGACCGAGCCTGGCACACAACGGGTGTCAAACTAATACTCATTACATGGGTCTTGATGGCATTATTTCCAAAATAGGTGCTTGATGAACAAGGGGAATCTCTCTCCTTAAAAAATATCAACTCCAAACAGAAGCATAATAGAGCCAGAGCTCAAAGCAAAATTATTCACAAATTCCAAGTGCCTCAATCCATGGGTTTTAATGAAAGTCATTCTGCAGTGGAGAATGTCGTGGTAATTACAGGCAAGCTTATGTCTCCGCCATATGGTTTGAAAGCAGGTCTGAATTTTGAAAGCCCCTATCAGCGATTTTATTTTCTGCTGCTGCTTCTCTGCGTCCCACCCGCTGCCTGCCTTTGTCTCTCTCTCATTCTTTTTTTTTTTTTTTTTTTTGCATTTAGCTCTTCCAACCTCGTATTCCCTCTCTCCCACACGATGCTCCCTCAATGGCCTCCCTTCTTCAAGCCCAAGTCACATTTTATAGCCTTTGACAGGAAAGCTCCAGTAGTTCTGAGAAGTAATTGCAGTGGCCAGAATGGGTCATGACCTCACATTGCCTGCACGCACCCACTTGCCGGGAAGGGGGACCAAGGATGTTCTGACCCCTTGTGTCGTTTCAATTTTAGATATGTGCTGCTGAAGCGAGCACTGTTCTGACCCCTTGTGAATGGGCCATTGTCACTCCATCCCTCAGGTGTGGTTGCACAATTGGAGAAATAGACTTCAATTCATCTCTCGGCTTTTGGATTGCCCCAGTGCAGTGGTTCTCAACCCTGGCTACTCAGACAATCACCCAAGGAGCTATGAAGAGGGCAGATGCCTGGACCCCCACCTCTTAATTGGTTTGGAATGGAGTCCAGACTGTCAGAGAGCCAGCGTCTCTCCAGAGGATTCAGACATAGAGCCAGGGTAAAGAACCCCATCCCAGAACCTTAGACTTGGATAAGTAGCAGTGGGATCTCATCTTTCGGCTCTTGTCTTCCTGTTACACTCAGAAGGGAGACAGTGTAAGCAGCCATTGCTAGAGTAATGCCAAATTAAAAGGCATCCACTCAGAGGCCACAATGAAATCAAAGAACCAAACATCTGTTTGACTTCAATCTCACTCACAAGTGAATTCCAAGAGGACTGAGCTGCAGCTAATCTATTTTTGCAAATGGGAACTTAGGTCCTCGGATCATAGAGTAGGCATGCCTACTGTCACTCAGGTCAGGGCTCTTTCTGGGTATCTCACACTGTTCCCTTTTTGGGCTCTTTCTGGGTATCTCACACTGTTCCCTTTTTCGGCCTCTAGGATCATGACAGGAGTGGTGGCTCCCACCTCAACTCCAAGGGCCAAGACTTCCCTCCATCTTGCCCTAACATCCTCCCTGGAGGGATGACTGCCTGGGGATAGACTACCTAAGTGGGTGCCTGGTCTCTAGAATGTTGCTGTTCTTCCTTGGAAGGCCACGAGGCTGGAGTCTTTCCTCAGACAATTTGTGGGTAGGATTAGCTAATGATCCCATGGAAGGTCAGAGAGCCTTAAGGCAGCCATGAAGGGAAAGTGGTCAGGAGCTCGTGAGGCCACACAGGTTGCTACGTCAGGTGCAACAGAAGGACGATGGAACGTGGAGCCAGAAGGGGCTATGGGGTGTCAACAGTTGGAATGAGGGCTCGTATTTGGGAGACATCCTTGCGGTACTGAGAGACAGCTAGGGATATCGAAGAAGGGGAAAAAAACTACCATTTGGTAGTAAAAAACGAAACAAGTGAAAATTGGTTCAACTCGTACAAACCTGAGTTTTGTTTTTTTGTTTTTTCTATCAGTCTGTTTGGTCCTCAATATCCTTTATCTGTTAAAAAATTTTTTTAAAAAGTAATTTCACCCTTGGTGGAGGTCTCAGTGTTGTTCTGAGAAGGAAATGAGATTATAGATGTGTGTACTTGGGGGAAAGAATCTGGGCGCTCTGCCCCTGTTGGACATTTTTCTGGAGAGAGGGATATGGTGTATTCAAAGGATGTGTGAACTAGCAGAAAAAGCCTGGCATGCTCCCCCTTGATCCCTTCCTGGTCATTTAACAGACAAAATGATCAAGCGCTTTCTTCTCTGGGAGATGGAATAATGCTTGCAGTGCTGTCCCTAGAGGTAGGACACCCAGGGGAGAAACTGGTAAGAAAAGTGCAAACTGTTAGTTACTACATAAATATTAAGTAACATTAGAATTACAACCCATGTGCCTTTCCAGACTCACTCTTTTGACTGAATGTTGTCTGACTTGTAGACTTTGAGCTAGCTCTTCAAAAGGACTTTCAAAATGATCTTGTTCATAGCAGTCTTTTTTTTAAAGATTTGAGAGAGTGAACAAGCGAGCGAGAGAGAGACTGAGCACACACGAGTCGGGGAGGGGAGAGTGGGGGAGAGGGAGAAACAGGCTCCCCACTGAGCGAGGAGCCCAATGCGGGACTCAATTCCAGGACCCTGGGACCATGACCTGAGCCAAAGGCAAGGCAGGGCCACCCAGGCACCCCCTTTGCAGTCTACTTTTATTTACAATGTGAACATGGTGTCTTGTAGTCCTTGTGGCTGGCTTCCCCATATCTGTTCCATCCCAGATAATTTGCCTAAGCTAATCATGGCAATGTCCTTCTCTTTGCCAATGATTGCTCTAAGAATGGGCAGTGATCGAAGTCCTGGTCTGTGAACCCAGAGACTTCTGGAAAACATGTCCTTACTCCCAGGAGACAGAACACCACTCTACCTGTGGGCACTGGGGTACCTGGCTGGGATGTCTGGGACCTCAGCAGCATCTTGAGTCTATGTGGAAAGCTGCCTTCTGGCACAACTGATATATTGTGGGGGGCAGAGGGAAGCCAGCAAGAACACTTTGAGAATCATTGTGCTGGAACCATCTCTGCAGCCATCCCACCGCTAGACATTTTAAAAGATACATTTGTTTATTTTTTTGCTTGTCAGTCTGAGGTTTTAAAAATTTCTATAGCCCTAGGGGTGCCTGGGGCGGCTCAGTTAGTTAAGCATCCAACTCTTGATTTTGGCTTAGATCACCATCTCAGGGTTGTAGGATCAAGCCCCACATTGGGCTCCATGCCCAGCTTAAGATTCTTTCTCTGTCCCTCCCCAACCTCTTAAAAAAAAAAGTTGCTGTGGCCCAAGGTATCTTATCTGATAAAACTTTCAGTTGTCATCATTGTAAGACTATAACAATGTTACATTAATTCTTGATACTTTTCCTTAATATTATCTTTTTTTAATTTTTAATTTTTTATAAACATATTTTTATTTCCTTAATATTATCTTTGTGAAAACTATAACTCCCCTATTATACAAATGCTGATTGTTAATGACCATCGAGTTGGCAAATGTGGAGGTGTTTAATGAATAGAAATCGTAATAGCTTTCTATTGGAGAAAGCTTCAGCTAACCTTTTGATCAATTTCTCCTCGTTGTTTACATTAACCTATTACACTTGCTGGAACAGATTGGAGAGGGAGGGAGGAAACACACAACAGGATTTACTGGACTCATGTCCTTCTAGAAGGGATGCTGAAGAAGGGATGAGGGTGGGGGAAATCCAGGAAACCTTGTTGGGAGGAAATACTGAAGAGTATCAGAGGTTTAGGGAGAGAAGAAAGTGGAGGGGAAATTCTCAGACAAAATGTAACCTTCAAGATTTTCCCAGAGGTTGGCTGTGCCCCTCTCTCCTGCTTTCCTCGCTGTGTTAAAGAGGGGTCTTGTCTTTCCCACTATTTTTCCCTCCGCGTGGGCTAACCTGATAGAAACTCACCTTGACCCCTCTGTCTGGAGGAGGCAACCGCTGGAGCCAGCTGGCGCCTTGCATATTTTGAGCAGCTTTTCCAGATACATCTTAGTGATCTCATTAATCGAGGTGAGAGCTGTGCTTCCAGGAATCAGGGCACGAAGCTTAAACGGATGCTCAGAATTTAGACAAAGGCAAGGATCACAAGACTTGATTCATGGCAGAGGTTGCAAACGGAGGGCCTCTGAGCTGGGCGTGACCCATATGTACATTTTATTTGGGCCGGCAGAGAATTGGGAGATTTCACACGTATGCCCAGATAAAAGGTTTTTTAAAATATGAAGAAGGGGCAGTGTGGAACTAGCACTTCACCATAGGGAGACATTCATTGAAGAGGACTTGGCTTCCCCTTCACCTAAGACCTAGGCTTATGTGGTCAGTGCACTCCCATGAGATGTGCACGTATACGCTATTTCTACGATCCCACGGGTCCCTGCTTGGGGGACTGGAGTGTTCGTTAAGGTTCTATGCCTGAGTGATGGAGAGGTTTCTCCCCACCTGACAGATTTGATCAAGTGGTCATGTGTCCCAAAGGGCTGTGTTGGAAAGATTCTGGGGCTCATTAAAAAAGAACTGCTATGGATCCGTGGGGTCGGCTGTGGGTACCAGGTGGGGGCTCGTCACCCGTGGTCCAAACGTCAACCACTGCACATTTGAGCAGATGGCTTACAGAGCAGTGGGCCAGGCTACCTGTGTTTAAAAATATTTTATTCATTTATTGACTTAGAAAGAGAGAAAGTAGGGGAGGAGCAAGGGAGGAAGGACAGGAAGGGAGAGAGAATCTCAAGCAGACCCCCCGCCAAGTGAGGCGCTCTAGCTCAATCTCACTGTCACGACCCTGAGATCATGACTTAAACCCAAACCAAGAGTCAGAGGCTCAACTGACAGAGCCACCCAGGTGCCCTGGGCTACCTGTCTTTTAATACCACCGCTCCCTAACCAGTAGAGGCAGGATTGATTTCTCGAGTTCCCAGTTTTCTCTCCTGCAAAATGGGATTAGCAATCCTTTCTCTAACCACAGGATAGTGATGCTCTGAGAATTAAGTAAGATGTTGTGCACAGGAGGGTTGGGATAACCCTAATAAGAATTACTATTGCTGTTCTCTTGTATTGATTGGACTTGGAACCCTTCAAGTGTGTATATCATTTAGCAAACTTTGGAAATGGGCCTCCACCCAAGACCACTTGTAGATTTAACTTTTCTGGGTTTTGAGTTACTAAGAAAATTCTGTAATACATTTTTTAAATTTAAATGTAGAGCTGAGTTGGGGGAAGGGTGCAGGAATCTATGTTGATCAGCCTAGATCTGTGTACAGTCGATTTCCTGATTCCAAGAGGTCAGTGTTGGGAATCTGCTCAGGTACTGTAATTAACTCTTCCCCACGTCCCATTAGGTTTCATTACCATGCTAATAGGATCATAGTAAGCATGGAGAAAATATCTACTAGTAGTGAAGAGACTTCAGATGGACCAATCATCTCTTTTCATCTTTATGATAAACATAGAAGGTATTTATTGTCCCCAGATTACAGTTGAGGAATGGAGACTTAGGGAATTAAGGTAACGAGTCCATAGTTCCCAGACATAAAATGGCCGAATGGTGATAAATCTAATCCTAGCTAATGTTTATTGGGCATACACTTTGGGCTGGCACTACCCTAAGTGTTGACATGCACTGTTTCATTTGATCTATGAGGCAACCAGGTTAGGTAGATCCTTTATTATTTAAGTATTTATCCCCTGAGAAAGTGGAGGCTCAGAGAAGCTAATTACTTGCCCAAGGTCACACAGCTTGTAGGGCTCCTAGGCAGGAAGGTTGTCTTGGGGGGCCACAACACTGTTGTCTTCACCTTGAGCACAGGACTGTGGGATCCGAGCCTCTGCTCCACTATGCTCCCTCACCTGGGCAGACCGTGGCTATACATCTAGCAGCTTCTATGGGGGAGAAGAGAGATGAGGAGCAGGAAGAACCTTGGGTAGATCTCCAGAGGAAATGACCATTTAGAACATCTCTTATTGCTTACAAAGGCTCTTCAGGAGCTCTGCCATGTAGAGGTCTCTGAAAAATAAATGCCAGAAATAGTTGAACCTAGGATTGCGGTTGGGCAGTTGATTTGTTCCTGGTAAGAAGGGAAGCTCTGTGAGGCAGAGCCAGAGAAATGCGCATTCCTTTCTAGGATCTTTCTTCAATACTTATTAGGGCCCTGAGGCAAGACAGCAAGTCTTAACCTGGAAGATCCAAACTATGACCCCGTGGAAACCCCCACAGCGGTCTGCGGCATCACGTCTGGTCCCAGCCAAAGCCATCCCCTCAGAAGTAGCTCAAGAATCAGAAACGGGGGGCTCCGAGCGGTGGAGTTGCTCAAGAACACACACCTAGTGGGGGTGAGGCCTGGGTCTAGAGTCCAGATTTTCTGGTGTCCTTTGCTTCTTGTGCATGTCGAGCTGATCAAGCGGTGTCTGGTGAGTGTTTGCCATGCACTTACAATATCCAAACACTCTGTAAGAACGCAGTTCTCGTGGGTATATTGGGAGGCACGCTCATTTCCATTTTATAGATTGGAAAGCTAAGCCTCACAGAGATTGGCAAGTTTGCACAGGAAGGTAGGTTGGCCTCAAGCCCATGCTCTAACCCATCCATTAGGTGGCCTCTTGGTTTTTGCGACAATCACTTGAAAGGCCCCTAACTGGAACACAGTTGAAGTAAGGAGTGAGGTGGGAGAGGCCAGACCACCTAGAGGATCTTAGAGATCCTGATAAAGGTCTGCCAGGCCAACGTGAGAAGGATACCGCCATGGATTTGCTCTAAAAGCAAACCATGTGTTGATTCTCCAGTGGGTGAATCGGTCAGTAATGGCTCTCAGCTAGAGTGCGGATTCATGCAAAGGCCTTGATTTTCAGGCCACGACTGAAAAATATTTTCAGTATAGACATCTCTCGAGACTTAATAGGATGAGAGCTGAAAGTCTATCGAAGTCCAGTTGAAGTCCTTGGCAGAAGAGGTCATTTAAGTTCAAGATATAAATGGTCTCAGGTGTTTTCCTGCAAAAGGCCTATCATTGTGTAATTATGTAGCACTCTGTATCACGGTCATTTGGTGCAGAAAAATGGTACCAGAAAACCGTGTTCTCTGGAAACAGGGATCCCAGTGCTGTTCCCCCCTCCCCTCCCCCTTTCAAGGCTGAGCTGGAGCAGATTTCACTCAGAGGCTGTATTGGTGTTGGTGTGGGGAGGGGGTGGCAGGTCTAGAAGGGCCGGGTGGGAATGCTGGGAACCCTCACCGGCTCTCCTGCTGGGCCAGGATATCTGAGGGGTGTCTGTGGCCGACAGGCCCGGTTGTGCAGATGATACAACCAAAGCTAAGGGGCCAGGACAGGCCAGAAAGTGGGCCCTGTTCCCACCCTGCCAGTGTCCTTGAACTTCAGGATTGAGTTTCTTCCCTCTCTTCCTGAAGGGCATCTGCCTTCTGTTCACTTAGGGGTAACCCTTCATTACAGTGCCCTTCCTGTTAAATTCAACAGGACCGACTGAGATCTATTTATTTTATTATTTCCTGAGCCCAACACATGTGCTGAATCATTCATAAGGTTAAAAATGAACTCTTTCTTCCTGACTGAATTTGTATACATTTATAGGGTGTTTGGCTTTCAGGAGAGCCGGTATGAGTAATTCCAAAATTGCAAAAACAGGTACTTACGGGGTAAATCATTTGCTTTATGGAAGGAGCTATCTCCAGATTATTTTAAAGGGCATGTGTTCAGCTGTGTGATGAAAATTATTTGCTTTACTAAAATCTGACACCACGCGCACTTTGCTTTGTGGGTGTTCAGTCAATATTTTGGTGATGTCGAACTCTGCCTCTGACATGGGACAGGTACAACCACAGTAAGTGCTGAAGAAATATTTGTTGAAGGAACAAATCTGCACATGCCCTATTTTGCCCCAACTCTTAAGTGGCCATCTCTGTGTTGGTAGCCTGTGGTCTCAAAATTACATATACACGTGATCGAAACTTCTTTCCCTTAGATATCCCATCTCCTCCTTTGAGGGTAGGATGTCTGGTCTCCCTTGCCACTCACTCCAAGCTTGGTTTGAATTCTGGCATCCTGGTGTGCTCATCTGGGAGCTCAGGATATTTACCAAGGCGCTCTCTGCCTCCTTTGCCTCATCTGTGAAGTGGGTAGAGCAGTAGTGCCTACCTTGGAGGGCTGGAGTGAGAATGAAGTTAGAATGGGGAGTGTGGATCTGGCATGGAATAGCGCACCATAGAGGTGAACTCTTGTTTCCTATTCTAGCCAAGCACCCGGTCAGGAACTTGGCCCTCAAGCTCACGTCCGCCTCCTCTCCAAATCTAATTGGACTTCATCTCTTCCTGTTTTTGTTCATCCTAGCACTGCCATAGTGCAAGTGCACTTTACTGCAATATCTTGATCTTTCCTCTTCCAGCACAACCCAGGTGGACTGGGCTGTTCTTTTCTCCATTGAGTTCTCCCCTCCCTCTATCCTGAGAGGCCACCTTGCTTGACACAGCCAAGCAGCCAAGCCTCTGACAAACTCCTCTGGAGCTCTAGACCCACGTTCCCAGCTGCTCTCCATCCACCGGCCACACTGGGCTCCTGCCTGATCCCAGAGAAGCTCACACTTCCAGTCCTCTTAGCCTTTGTTATGGTCTCTGGGCTTCCCTTTTGTTTTACGGTATCATCTAGGTGTAGTTTTCCTGGAAACACTTATAGCCCTCCAGAAACCATTGCATCTTAGGTGTACTCCACACAACTGGTAACAGCTCGATAACAACGCCGAGCCTCTTGCCTTTCTCCTTGTCCCTCTCCGCCTGCCTTCCTTAGGTAGGGGCTCCTTGGGGGCAGTGACCACGGACCAGGAGATCCTTCTCCATCCATTGTTGTGTTCCTAGGGCCCGATACAAGATTGCAGTTCATATAGAATTCAGATATTCTGCCAAAATTAAAATCTCTATCAGAATAAGTGGCCGAGGATGGGATTTCCCTCTAACCTCTGTTGCTGGGTGTTAACTTCCTCCAACATGGATGGACATAATTTCAGATATTTGCCATGCGACCATTAACACTGTACCTGTTCTAAAATGGAATGAGCGTAAATAACCAGGATGATACCCTATCAAAAATAGAGGATATGTTTTGTATTTCAGAGATAAACCTGTGCTAGGTTTGATGGACTTGAGTAAATAGCACTTTTTAAAAAAGTAGACACTTGCTCCTCTAAAGAAATGATATGGTTTTTCTGTATACCTTCTGTTTTTATAAAATGCCTCCATTTCTCGATTCCACTTACAAAAGGAAAATACAAATGCACAAGATGGTGGGGATATTAATTTAACTTTTGAACCTAAGGAGAAAGCCCATGCCTTGACCAAACTTCATTCGGCTTTGAAGGCAGAACAATTTTTCACTGGGAACCCAAGCAGAGTTTCAAGGATGTTCAGCACTGGGGTCCCTTCCCTGAGTCGCCACTGAAGGCAGGGTGTCAAGCTGGCAGGACCTGAGGACTACCCACCTGCATTTCTCAGGAGGGCAGTGTGTAGGGCTGGGCGAGTCCTCTGGCCAGCGAGGGGGTGAGGGCCATCTGGCCTTCTTTATCCTTCCCTGCTGGCTTAAGCACTCCCTTTATGGACACCGCTCCCACCTTCCTGCAGTTTCCAAAGCTGAAATCCTCATCTGACTTTTCACTTGTTCCCACTTCCCTTCATTGTCTCCTTGGAAGCTCATAAAGATTCATTTTGGAGTCTGGCCCATGGCTGTTCAAAGGTACATGTTTTAACCCGATGATTTTTTCCTTTTGCCCTGGAGTTCATTGTTCTTTGAAACTACTTTGACCGGCCTGCCAGAGTCAGGGGTGTTCCTTGGAGGCTTGAAGCCTCTCAAAGGAATCCGTTCAGAGCTGTCCAGACTCCCTGAATTAGCTTAACCCTCCCTCATGGGCCATGGGGCTGATGCAAGCATACTTTCCTGGGCTGTGAGGCAGCAGGACATCCTTCTTGAATTCAGAAATCCCAGCCTTGTCCTCCTCCTTCCCTGTTCCTGTCTCCTTCTGTCCACCAATAAAAAACCTAAAGAAACTTAAGAAATAATCTCCCAAAGGGGACACTTTGTGAAGCTGGATTGCCACACTGGCTTCAAGCCAAGTCTGAGCCTCCAAATGAGGCCATGAGTGGAGTTAGTGGAAAACATTTAGAACCCTCCAAATCTGAGGTCATTAATTACCCCCACCAACAAACTCATCTCCTCTGCCTTCCTTTTCTTTAAAGGATAAACTAAGTTTCCTAAGACTTTCTCTAGGCTACTAAGAAAATTCCAGAATTCCTTGATCGTACTGAGAACAAAATCAAAAGGATGGGTGTGCACATGTAGATATACGTGTGTGTGTGTGTGCGCGCGCACGCGTAAGCAGATTTACAAGTTGGCTAGTAAAATTATCCTAGGTCCCAGGTCTCCTTACTTACCAAAAGAGATGTTTATGATTCAAGTATGTTTAAATATTTTAAAGATTTTGAGAGAGAGAGAGCAAGCGAGCGTGCGCATGTGAGAAGAGCAGGGGGTGGGGCAAAGGAGGAGGGAGAAGCAGACTCCCCACCAAGCAGGGAGCCTCATGTGGGGCTCGATCCTAGGACCCCAGGATCATGACTGGAGCTGAAGGCCGATACTTAACCGACTGAGCCACCCAGGCACCCTATGTTTAAATATTTTTACTACTTGTTATGTATGTATCCAAACAGTACCATATACTATTTAGTATGCTGTAAAAATTAAGTAGTACCTCATGGTTTCAAGTATTTCAAAAATATAATCACAAAAAAGGAAACCAGGAGATCAACATTCTGCTTGTGTACTTTTCTGATTATGACGGTCTCATGAAAAGGGGTTTTTTAATGCTTTCTCACTTGAAATGCAGATGTCGGCCATGAGGGAATGAAGGTGCTAATTTATAGTTTTAAAACCTATGCAAAGACAAAGAATGTGAGTGCAACCTTAGAAATAAGTGAAAACAATATAGGGATGGGCACTGAGTCTCTTCATCTAACCAAGGAGGTCTGTAAAAAACCATGAAAGCTGCTGCTAATTTGAAATTCCACTGGCTGAGAACTAAAACACCGCTGTGTTATTGAAGAAAGGTCTTGGCACCTTAAGCACAGGAAATGAAACTTTTCATTCTGCGATTGGTTCGTTGATTTGTTCTAAGCCCCACCCTCCCATCTTTCCAAGGCTGGAGGAACAGGTCGGAGTTAGAGATGTGGTTTGCATATGCTGCTTAGTTGACAGTAGATCAACAGTGAAGGACTAACTACATGAAGGCAGCGACCAAGTAAGGTTTCTGCAAATGACAAAGCCATCCACTGAGCAATGTTCACTTCCACTTCCACTGTCTTTAATTAGCATCAGGAGGTTTTCACCACAACCCTTTAGGAGGGGATTCTGCCCCTTGTCAGGTGTTGCATCCCCAAGTCAGGTCAGGGGAGAAGAGGAAGAACCCCCCCCCCCCCCCACATACCCACCCCCATGCCTGAATTAGCCCTTCCCCTCCCTGCACAGCAGCAGAGATAGAAGCCCTTATTCCAGGACAGCTGGCTCCTCCCGCTGGACCCGCTGCAGTTGACTTGGAGAATAATTCTGAACATATACAGCAGCTTTCCCTTGCTGGAGTCCGAGCTCTGGATTTCCTTGCTTCCAGCTGATCGATAACATTCAACCTTAGACATGATCAAAGCAACCTGCTAACCCAGCAAAGTCTTGAGTCAGATAATCCTTCCTCTTTCACTGCCTATTTTATTTACTTTTGTGGAGAGAGAGAAAGGGAGAGAGAGCAAACACATGTGCACGTCATGTGCATGAACGGGGGTGGAGCGGGAGAGAGAATCCCAAGAGGTTCCATGCCCAGTGTGGAGCCCACCCTAGTGTGGTTGGGCTCAATGTCTCAGATCATGATCTGAGCTGAAATCAAGAGTCTAATGCTTAACTGAGCCACCCAGGTGCCCCCGCTGCTTATTTGTAAGTAGTGTTTCTTCAGCCTTATTTCTGGAAACTTCAAGGGCCTTTGTAGCTTAGGAGTCTTTTAATCAAGTGGAGAGAGCACATGCTTCCATTTTATGGACAGGAAAAGTGAGGCAAAAAAGCCTTTGAGCCAAGTCCATGTTGCAGGTTGTGGAGAGGAAGGACAAAGAATGGCAAATCTCCTGAAGCTGGTCTGATAGCGGGAACCTTCTGGGGTGGGGTGCTTCAGTCTGTAGAATGGGGGATGGGGATAGGGTGCTCTGGGCGGAAGCGGTGTTTGGTGAAGACGGCTGGTAAGTCTTTAGACTTTGGACTTTATAGGAGAATGAAGAGTAGCAACTAGAGTAGTTGCAACTAGATTCAGTTTGGAGGGGATCCGGTATTGGTGGAAAGAGAAAGGACAGCAATAACGTAGGGACCCTGTTTTTAAGAAGTCCTAGCACTATGTCTTGCCTCTGCTACCCTTGTTCCTTCTGGCACACAGTCCAGGCCAATGAACGTTCAAGGCTTGGTTGGATTGCCACATTCTCCTCCAGCTTCCCTCCACCCATCTTTATCCTGGGTTTAGTGGCTCATAGTCCCATGTCACAGTTAATTTTATGTGTCAGCTTCTGGATGAAGGGATGCCCAGAGAGCTGGTAAAAATGTCTGGGCAGGTGCTCTTAGAGTTTCACTGGTAGGCTGAGTAAAGATTCTCCTCACCAGTGTGGATCCTCCAATGCATCTCAAGAGAAGGCAGGAGGAGGAATTGGTGCCTGCTTGAGCTGGGTCATCCATCCTCTCTTGCCTTTGGACATCAGTGACCACGGTTCATTTTTGTACTTAGACTGGATCTTATACCATTGGATCCCCTGGGCTCTTTGGCCCTAGGACTTAGATCATCAGTTCTCTGGCTTCTCAGGCCTTCAGGCTGGGGCTAGAACTGAACCACTGGCTTTCCTGGCCCTCCAGCTTACAGATGGCAAATGGTAGGTCTTCTCAGTTCCCCTGATTATTTGACATGAACCAGTCCATCATCTCTTCTATATCTCTGTATATCTCCTGTTGGTGCTGTTTGTTCAGAGAACCCTGACTAATATGCCCCCTGAACATGGTGGGGTATCCTACTCACAAGATACATGGCAGTTTCTAGCTTTTATTATTACTCAAGGTAGTAAGAAGAGAGACAGACTTTGAGGACAGAGACCATGTGATCATCCTTGTAGGCCCTGACCAATTTATTGAACAATTACTTAGTGCCAGGCACTACAGATTCTTGCCATTATTTCAATTAATCCTTACAACAACGCAATGAAGTAGTACTCTCATAGTTCATGTTACGGTGGAGCTAGGCTCCAAGGGATTAAAGCAATCAAGGTCACACAATTAGTAGGTGGAGTCCAGATGAAGCCACAGGGGAGTTCGGAGTCCCTGCTCTTAATCATTATGCTAACCACTTCCCTAGTGGACTCTCAATGAACATTTGCTAAATTCACCTGGTAATTTGTATAGTATTTATTTTACTACATGTAGTGGATGCCTAATTATTTGAGGATTTCAGAACTCATTGGAAAAGTTGTGTATTCCTCTAAAGGTCGGGTCTTAGATTCTAACATGAATAGGTGAAGGAAAACCCCAATGTTACCACCAGGTGAACAAATGTTTGCAGGTCTCGAAAGGTAGTGTTGAAGTCTGGAGACATGTTTTTTCTTGGCTTAGGGAATCTCTATATATTTTTTGTATTTCTTTCTTATTGTAACTTAAAGGTGCATGTCCCTTACTGGGAGGATGCTGGATCCAAAGGGAAGAGGAGGAGGAGGGAAGAGAAAGATCCATTTTTAGAGAAAGTAAGACTCATAAGTCTATGCTCTGACTTACATGGCTATGACAGAAGGGCCACCAATGTAGTGGGCTTTCAGGGCAGAGATGGGCCTAGGTTAGAAGAGAACTCCACGGATGTTTTAGTCCCTAGTCATTTTAAACCCTGCTATAATCTGTGAAAGAAATGGACCTGAAGGTCTTAGAGTTCAAGATATTTCTATTTCCATTACATCACCTGAATTAAAAGAGGAAGTGGCTTAGTTAGGCTCTGAGCCAGTTGACCCTCGACCTGCCTCCACTCTTCCACTTCTCTTGACTTTCGAGCAGAAAGATACCCGGAGTGGTGGTTGGCAGTGAAACAACACCAGAGGGTTCTTAGCTTTCATGAAGTTCCAAGTTCATTTACATCTCTCCTCCCACACTCAGCACTTTGCCTCGGGGTGAGCTTGTTGGGCCCCCTTTGTGTGCAGCCCTGAGTTACAGTCACAGGGATTAAATTCTCATCCAAGGCAGACTTCTTCCAAGACAGAGCAAAGACACGAATTAAGCAAATAGCACCTCAGGCCAGGGAAGGTGGTTGCTCTTCTCCCTCTCCTTTCTCGGGGAGGATGGGGCCTTCACCTTCCCAGGAGGCCCCAGGAATGGGTCTGAACAGCAGTGAGGGAGAGAAGGGAAGAGGGAGAAAAAGGGATATGGATTTCAGGGAAGAGTTCAAGTCCTCAGCCCTAGTTTCTCTCCCTAAACTTCACCGGAAGCTACTACAGAACAGAGCGCCACTTTCCCATCCCAGGAATAGGCAATAGAAACCCCTTTTTCTCCAGTTCAGCTGAGGCAAATCAACTCAATGACAAGAAACAAGAAGGCAGAGAACTAAAAGCATTTTCCTAGATCACTCTTTCCAGGTGAGAGTGAAAGACCTACTGTATATGGAGCACGGGGCTAGGTTTCTTACAAATATTAATCCAAGCAAGGCTTCATTTTACACACAGTTCAGATTACTGGGGCTCAGAGTTTAAGAGACTGCCCAAGACCCAGGATGGAGCCCAAGTCTCTTTGTTCCGAAGTTCAAGCTCAGTTACTGTCCTGTGTCCCCATCCAAGCCTCAGCAGGAGATGTCCCTGGTTCAGGCCCAGAGCTGTAGAGGTAAGAAGCCTACAGCCCTGAGTTATAGTCACAGGGATTAAGTTCTCCCCAGGAGCTAGGAGTCTAGAGGGGCCAGGAGGCTCTGCCTACCCAGGGCCCACCTTCCCCTTACCTGGCCCCATTCTATTTTGGACTCTACTCTGGACACCCAGGCTTTTGGAACTCCCAGACCACAGGGCTCCAGCAGGGATTGCCAGATTTATCAAGTAAAAACACAGGATGCCCAGTTAAATTTGAATTTCAGATAAGCAGTAATTTGTTAGTATAAATGTGTGCAATGAAATATTTAGAACATATTTAAAGCTAAAAAATTATCTGAAATTCAAATTTAAATGGGAATTCTGTAGGTTTTTCTGGCAACCCTAGGCTCAGCTCACTTCCTGGACCAGGTGGACTCTTTCCTGGTGGTAATTTGGGTAGGGATGTACACAGAACTCAGATAAAGCACCCTTGGGCATCCAAAAGGCATGCAAGCAAGAGCCCTCTCTGGGCCAGAAAAAGTCAGAGAAGGGGGACTGACCAGAACTTCAACTGTACCCCTGTTAGGGGTGTGCTGGTTTCCTGAACTTTATAGATTTCTTTATTCTCAAATTTCACATTTGTGATTTCCATGGCCCATTGTGCTCACAGAACATGACCTCTTTTATCTGGCTCACCTCTGACTTCATCTGGCGGGGTAAGGGGTGGGGGCTAGAAGGAGCAGCTTAAAGTCCCCATCTAAGAGAAATGTAAATGTTGGTGCAGATGGCTTCAGGGGTTTCTCCTTCTAGGAAGTGAAAAAACTGCTGGATGTGAGGGTCAAACTTTCGGTTTTACTGTGTCAAGGGTGCTTGACTATAAGCGGCCATTCATCTCTTGGAGGCCATTCCCCCCACCCCGCCCCATTCATAAACAGGTGACAAATATACCTGCCTCCTGGAGGGGTATAGGGGTGATATGAAATAACATGTGAAAGCATCTCTCTCCTTGGCTGGTGTTAAGCCTCCCATACATGTAGTTGAGATCTGAATAGGTAGAATTAGAACCCAGGCTTCTCCTTTCTGTCAGCCTCAGCTGGACCACCCACACCCCTGTTTCCAGTTGGGGTCCCCTGGGATCTTCTGGGAAGTTGAGAGGACTCCTGAATTTACAGAGCAGGGAGGTCACCTCCATCCCAGTTTTCTGGAGCACTGTGATAAATTAACCCAGGAATAAGGCCTTCTAGAACTATCCAAATGTAGGGCTGCAACGGAGAATTACTCTACACCATGGGAACTGGGCCCTTTGTCTAGAGGACAAGAGAGACCCTGCCCCCCAAGACAGCTCAATCATTCATCAGAACAGAGCTGAATCATTCCTATGAAGACTGCTGAGATCAAGTCTTAACAAGAATTATTAAAAATCCAACTCCTTTCTAGTGCCAGGTAAGTGCTCTTATTTCCAATACATGGTAGAACAGTGTTCTCGGTGCTTGCCTAGCCTCCTCTAGTTGGTGTGAACACCTTCCAAAACAGTCCCTCTCCAACTTCATTCTCTTCCCCATTGCAAACCAATGGTCTGCATACTGTGATGCAGAAAAGGTAGACTCTGGTTTTGGAAAGACTTAGGTCCCAATACCAGCCCTGCCACCCACTGGCTAGTAGTACTTAACCGTTTGAGCCTCAGTTTCTTTTTTTTTAACAGTGAATTCTACAACCTACTTTAACTTAGCATAGTGCCTGTGCCTAGAAGGTGCTCATCAAATGGCGGCCATTACAGAAGGTATTTAAGATTAGACCTTATGCTCAATAAAGCATGAATGGTAGATGCTTGGTGAAGCATGAAAGAATGAACAGAGGGGCGCCTGGGTGGCACAGATGGTTAGGTGTTGGTCTTCAGCTCAGGTTGTGATCCCAGGGTCCTGGGATCGAGCCCCATGTTGGGCTCCCTGCTCAGTGGGGAGCCTGCTTCCCCTTGTGTCTGCTCCCCCTTCTGCTCATGTCTTCTTATTTACTCGTGAGAGAGAACACAAGAGAAAAATCTTTTAAAAATGAATGGAATACTTTGACATGTTCTCTGACACAAAAGCAGAGAGTCAGCCAAAGGAGTAGCCTGAAGGGAGTTCCCCGTCCTGTCCTGAGCCCCCAGACTGGAGGGCTCCTTTGGGTCTCACATTGATGAATCACAGTCCTTAGTTTGGTCTGACAGCGTGCGACACACCTCCCTTCTCCCGGCTCACTGTGTTCATCCCCACCTCCTCCAGCCCTCGTGGATCTGGGTCACGTTTACCTGTAACCATCCCTGATTACCTGCAGGACCCAACAAGTAGGGAGCCATAATTAAGACATCACGGACACATACTTTCCACATCGCATAATCGCCCTACAGTCTGGTACCAGTGCCCCGACAAGCTTCCCTCTGCGGTCCACTCTGCAAAGAGTTCCACCCACCACAGGTGAAAACACTTCTGCTTCTCAGGGCCAGAGAAGACAGATTTGGTGCAGAAGCCTTTTCAATTATTCAGGATGCTGGCGTCTTTTTTAGTTCAATTATTCAGGGGTTTCTGAGTACAGGATTGTGAATTCAGCATTTTGCTGGTCCTAGAGCTCGGGCTCGATTGGTTTAGATCCAACCTGCTCAGTCGGTCTCAAACACGACGGTGAGTATGGACAAGAGAAGTGGACAGCTCTTGGACAGAATCAAGCAGAGGAAAACTGATCTTTGAAAATGTTGGATTCACAGCCTCTTGCCAATACAATGGAGTGCTTACGTGCAGGAGTCTTTTCCCTTTTAAGCCAACACTGGCAAAAAGACGTTTGGAAATCCAACAGCTATTTATGTATAATGCAGACATTAATTTCCAGTGAGTTCTTCCTCTTGACCCTCTACTGAATGGTATCAACGTATCCACTTGAGAATTTCAGATGGAGGTTAGGTTTCCGTCTTGCCGACCAGGACACCAGGTTTTCCTGTTTCAAGTGAGAAAACAACTTGAGGCTAAAGCACCAGGGGTTCCAAGTGCTCTTTATTTCTCTTTGGAGAAATGATTAGCACAGGGAAGCATGTGGGTTTTTTTTTTTTTTTTTTTTTTTTTTTTTTTTTAAAGAAACCACTGCTGGTGCTAAGATATTTAACACTCACCCTGTTTCCCCTCTGATGTGTTGTGTTCTCATGAGGACATCTAGAAAGTACACAGATGAACTAAAGGTAACTAGGGATCATTCAACATTCTTTGAGTGTCTAAGATGTTGATTTGGGGTTGGACAAGGTGGATACAACGATCTCTAGATCCTAGTCCGCGCTTTTGGGAGGGGAGAAAAATATAAAAAAAAAATCACGAAGTCTAAGGTTAGACACTTTGATGCAAAAATAGTAAAAAAAAAAAAAAAAAAAATGAGAATGAACCCAAGGCTGGACTGCTACCAGGAGAGGCTGATGAAGTCATGAACAGAGCCGTGTTATTGTCTGATCTGGCCCTTGCTCATTGTCTGGAACATTTTCTACCATGTGAGTGAAATTGAGGCACTCGAAGAGTCTCCAATTTAAACAAGACCGTTCACTGAGGGCCTAGCGTGGATGAGGTCCTGTCATGGTTTCTCAGGCTTATTAGCTGAATCACTACTTCCTTGAAGTCTAAGGTGATATTAATATTATGCTTTAACTGGGGCACCTGGGTGGCTCGGTCGGTTAAGCATCTGACTCCTGATTTCAGCTCAGGTCATGATCTCAGGGTCCTGGGATCGAGCCTCATGTTGGGCTCCACACTCCGCTCAGAGTCCTCTTGGGATTCTCCCTCTTCCTCTGCCCCTTCCCAGCTCGTGCACATGCTCTCTAAAATAAAAAGTCTTTTGCTTTCATTACGCAGATAAGAAAAATCAAGGCACCACGAGGCTAAAGCACTAAGAATCAAGGTCACGATTCCATGGTAGAATTTGTATTTGAACCGTGGCTCAGACTTTGGGGTCGCAATTTTTAGTCTCTGTACTACACTGCTTCCTGCAAGTTAACAGGCTCTGTCTTGACCATAGGAATGTGATGAGCGGTGTTTAACAAGAAACACATGGAAGTGGAACTTGGATAGCCTGTATTTTCCTGAAGATTAGCACATTGGGGGTTACAGGAGAGCCATAGAGTGTTAACAGTGTGGCTAAACCCCATCTCCTGCCCCAGGTCCTGCAGCTTCCCTAAATCCCTTTCTTTGACCCAAAGCAAGCATCTGCTTCTGTAACTCCACACGAGTCCATGTTCCCAGGGGTGACTGGCCCTGGTTGCTGGCCTTTGGGACTTCACACGCTGCAACCACCACAATGCTTTATTTTCCATTTATGGCTGTTCAGATGCCCTTATCTAGACCAAACTCCTCAGCATCACCATCTCTCTCCTTTGCCTGCGGGCCCTTCTCTTCCACAGGTTCCCAGCTATACATGGAGTGGGGGGCCACGCCAGACTGGGGCCTGGGTGCCAGACTGGATTGTACCCACAATGGGGGTCATCACAATCTTTTTCTTCTAGGTCTCAACCTCTATCTGGGTCAGGGAGAATAGGGGCGTTCCTCTCCTTCCCTTTTGGGGTCATAGAGAGCAGAGAAAATCGTCACAGAAAATGCCCATGTTCTAGTCTATGCCCTTCTACGGAGTTAGCATCACCTCTCATTCTCCAGCCTTTTTTTTTTTTGTTGTTTTTAAGTTTTGGGTGCCTACTCCCTTACATGGGGATTCATGAACTATCTTCAACTTGCCTGCTTTTGGTGTAGATGGAAGTCAAGTGTGTTTACCATAACAGTAGCTGGCAGATCTGCGACTCTCCCATCAGAGACGGTCTTTGTACCAGAGAGTAAGAGCGACAGAAAAGCCTGTATGTCCCAAAGGAGAAAAGGGAACCCAAGAGCTTTGACTTTGAGCCCTGAGGTTGGATCCCTGGAAAACATGGTTTAGAATCTCCTCTGGTTATGGGGACATTATGTGAAAACCGTTCCAAATTTCATTTGTTCTTAGGTCCTGTGACCAAAAAACAAAAACAGTTCTCCAGTACTTAAGCAAAGTTAACAGAGAATGTGCAATTGAAGGAAAGTGTCGTTTCAAAGCTTCTAGCATTTCTTCGTGTTACAGGAGGTGGAGATTTAGACAACTTCATTGAGCCTTTTAATTTTGCAAAGGGCAATGAAAATGGGGTTTCAAACAAAGAGGGTCCAGATTTGAACTCCAAAAAGAGAAAATGGACCAGGTTATTTTCACCATGGATGGAGGGCCTTTCTGTAACTATTTCCTTTTGGGAGAAAAGGTCTATTTCATAACACACAGTCCCTGAATATTAGTTGGGAGACATGTGCAAGACTTCATTGGGGCAGTGGTCCCAGGAGGGGTGGGGGAAGCAATATTAAGAGATCAAGTCTCCAGCCTGAGCTCAGGTGTTTGAGCCCAATTCGGTACCTAGACCGTTCTGGAATGCTCCAAGGTCTCGCTGATAGCTGTGCATGGAAGCGTACAGAAGACACTATTTTTGTGACAGAGCGTTATGGAAATGTGGCTGCTTCATGGTACCAGGCATCGGCAGTTCATTCTGCTCAGACTTTTCCTTAGAGATGTGTAAGCACGCATAAGTATAGGCTTTTAGTTCTCCATTAGACCTTCAACCGAATGGCTGAGTTGTCATTAAGTATTTTTATGGCTGATTTGATATTAGAACACCAGTAAGGTGATGCAAATAGGTATGGACCACTTTGCCAGATTATTAGAGAACCACAAGGCTGAAGAAAAGTGAAGTTCTACACCATCACATACCCCAAAAAACCATAAACAAACCAGGGGTTTTTGTTGGCAAAGTGTAGTTAAAATATTTGAGTCCGGCAGAATCAACATATCATATTTATATTTTAAAACCATTGACTCTGTGTCCTGGCGTATAGGAAAACCTGACCATTTGCAGAAAGGCCCCCGTTTCAAGGTCGTTCAGAACCAGAGCATGAACCATCTAGAAGTTAATAAAATGAAGTTACTGCAGATGTTTGGATTTATAGAATGGATAATGTAATTAATTTATTAGAAAGGTTCTGGGGATTTCCCTTGGATGGGAGTGCAAAATAACAAGTAAAAAAGCTATTCAAGTAGGTTTTTACGACGACATCTCCCGCCCCCTTCTGTCAGCTCGAATCAGAACAAGTGTTCTAGTCCTAAATAATTTCCCCGATTCTAGTCAGAGTCCATCGCTCTGGCTGGACGTACATATTCACAAATGGTCAGGTTTCCCCATCGGGGCTGTAAGACGCACACATGGTTGAGAGCGATTACAGAAGTTGCCTAGGTCCATGCAATATAGAAACATGTATCTAATATATTTAAAGCAAAGACAGATGGAAGAATGTGCCCACTAGATGACAAGAGGAATATGTATGTGGCTCTGGGTCATCGTCCCTATTGCTGGAGCTCCATGCCAGGTATAGGTCATGGCCTAGAGAATGTGGGCACGCACACACCCAAGGGAGCCCCAAAGAGAGGAAATTGCAGTAGGCACACAATTCATCTCTAGCCCACCTGCCAGACGTTGGCAGACAACTCAGGGTCACAACCCACATGTTGTGAACCACAATTTTTACCTCCCTGGATAGCATGTGGTGTTGAAGGCAAAGGCTGGGAGTTTACGTTCCCGAATGCCATATGTATGCAGTTAGCAGATGACTATGGTCTCTTTATATGTACATGGCCACAAATCACTACAGACTGATGCCTGGCTGATGCACTGGATCTCCTGCGAATTCCCCATATGTTTCACCTTACTCTGAAACGTGGTGGAGGTAAACACGCAGCGCGGGGAGTTTTTGACGGAGAATATGGGAAGCCTATGCTCGCGCAGTCTCAGTATGTGAAGCTACACTGGGCCATGATGATGGGGGTGGGGTGCGGTGGGGGTCGAGGGAGACAACTGTTCCTTGATTTCCTTACACATTCAAAAGTCAACTAGGAATTAAAAAAAAAAAAGCTAACCTGCAGTCAAAAATATAACTGGCCACTGGGGCTTTCTCCAAAGCCGTTAGTTCTGACTGAGCCTTAGAAACGGAAAGGAAATAGCCATCTTCACGGTGTAGATTTTGTTCCCCCGATAAAGGTTGCGATTCCCAGTTTCTCGAACTTTTGTTTTTTTCCCCTTCGCGTCTTCTCCCCGTCCCTCCTTCCCATGGAGGTACACATTATTTTGCTCACTTCGTAAGGGGATGTGGGATCACAAAGACCAGATGCGATTACTCAATCTCCGCACCACGGCAGCTGAGAGCACAAGCTCACCATGAAGACCAGCAGAGGTTAGCGTTAGTGAATCTCCATAGAACTCCAGAGGGACCTTGCGATGAAGATTGGAGGAGGGAAACCTTTCACATAACGTTTTGTTAACAAAAAGTTAAAGTGGGATTGTCTGAACAAAAAGTTAAAGTGGGATTGTCTGAGTGGCTCAGTCAGTTAAGCAAGCACTCTGGGTTTTACGCTCAGATCATGATCTCAGGGTCGTGAGTTCTAGCCCCAGGTCCTGCTCCCCGCTCACTGGGGAGTCAGCCTGAGACGGTCTCCCTGTGCTCCTCCCCCACTTGTTTGCGCTCTAGTAAACCTTCAAAAAAAGAAAAGTTGCTTCCACATAGAGGTCTGCATGGGAGTGTAATAGGGGAGGAGAATGGGACAAGTTTGAATGATTCAGAACCCAGCTTTTGTTTTATTTTTTATGAAGCATTCTAAGCAAACAGGTAAGTAGAGAAAGTATCAGAAAGATCATCAACCCCATAGAGTGTAGAAGATACCAGGTGTACCCACTGGTGTCCCAGCCTTAATAAAACCAAACTTGCCCAAATTGCTTCAACATTTGTAAGGATAGTATTTTAGAGGAGTGAGAACTGCTGCCACCTCTCCTCACGTTCACTTCCTCCCTCCTCTCCTTTGCCGGATTCTCCCTAGAGCTGAAGCTCCCAGACTTTAAGATTTAGTTTTAGAGCAGTGGGGGAGGAGCAGGGAGAATCTCAAGCGGACTTCCCAGCCTCGCAAGGGGAGCCTTCCTGGGATCCATCCCACCACCCATGAGTTCAGGACCTGAGCTGAAACCAAGAGACACTTAACCCACTGAGCCCCCCAGACACCCCTCAAACTTGTAACAATGGATCTTACCTAAGTAGCAACTAGGAACTCTTAAAAGCATTTACCCTCAACGTTAGGTTTCCTGGCAGCAGAGCCTGGGAGAGAGTTGCTTGTGAAAGAGAAAATCTTTAAGAAAGCGAGGGAAGAAAGAAGAGAGGAAGGAGTGGAGCAAAGGTAAGATTTTTGCCCAAGTCTAGCCTCAGTCCGAGCTCTCAAGAGAATTCTGGGCCTTGCCAGCTCCATGAATCCGTCTGACTGAGACAAAGGCTCTTGGCTTTCATGCCGCTTATTTATAAACCATTGGCTGTAGGTTTCCACGTGGTGGGGTTGGGGGGTATTGTAATCTCTCAGGCATTTCCTGTTGAGGTGGTTCCCATCGGCCAATGGCAAGTCTCTGGAAGAGTGCAGTAGTAGGCTGTCCTCGCCGGCCTTGACTACACCTTCTCGCCTGGGATACATTCCCACAGGAGTTTCTGCTCTCCTCCCCTCCCCCTTCCTTCTATTCCTTGCTTACCAAGTTGACTTCATTGATGCAGTGAACTAGTGGGGGATAAAATAAATGGTGCTAGGAAAATGGCTATTTATGTAGAAAACAAAGCAAAATTGTGTCCCTAATACACACACACACACACACACACACACACATATTCATGGATGAATAAAGATCTCAATGTATAGTTGTTCTTGCTCTCTTTCCCCAACCCTCTCTTTCCCTTAGGGCTCACTGAAATTGATTTTGTTCTCTGTCCAGGGCAGACAACCTAAAGTTTTTGAAACACTGTTCTAGGAAATACTCAGGAGGAGAATTGCTGGAATATAAACATATACTTTAGTAGATACATCTGCCTGGTTCTTTCAAGCAGTTGAAGGTGTATCTGTATCTACCTATCTGTATCTATCTATGTACATCTATGTTAAATATGTTGCAAATCCCTTTTCCCTGTGTATAGCTTTTTACATTGTGGTGTGTTTTGATGTGATGTGCAGAAGTGTTACATTTTTATAAAATCAACTTTATATTTTCCTTTAGGTTTTATGCCTTTTTGGGGTGCAATTATTTTCTAGCTTAGAGACATAAAGACATACTTCGTTTTCTTATAAACAATTTAGGTTTTTATTTGTCATATTTAATCTTGATTCCTACATGAATTTAGGGGGGCTGTAGAGTAAAGAATATAATTTCAGTTTCTATATAGCCAGTTATTCTGGGGCACCTGGGTGACTCAGCCAGCTAAGTGTTTTGGTTCATTAGGCATCTGACTCTTGATTTCAACTCAGGTCATGATCTCAAGGTTGTGAGATGGAGTCCTATGCTGAGTCTGCTTAAGATCTTCTCTCTCTCCCTCTGCCCCTCCCTCCTAAAAAAGGTCCATTTTTCTAACGGCATTTATTGAATAAGCCATCTTATCCCCACTAATTAGAAATCGGTCAATTTGTTTGATCTACACACGTCTGTTTCTCTGTCTTGCTATCCTATGCCGTTGACCTATGTGTTTATTTACCTGCACCAATATCACACTTTTTTTTTTTTTTGAGATTTTATTTATTTATTTGACAGAGAGAGAGCACAAGTAGAGCAGCAGGCAGAGGGAGAGAAGCAGGCTCTCTGTGGAGCAGGGAGCCTGATGTGAAGCTTGATTCCTAGGACCCTGGGATCACGACCTAAGCCGAAGGCAGCCGCTTAACTGACTGAACCACCCCCGTGCCCCTACATTCTCTTAACTGTTCCAACTTATGAAAAATCATATTTGATGGGGCTAAACTACTCATTTTTTCTTCCAAGTTTTCTGGGATACTTTTTATCTTTCTTTTTTTCCATATAAATTTTAGGATCAGCCCTTTAAGTATCATAAAAATTTCTAATGGGCTTTGATTGGAATTTAATTAACATGTTAATTTGAGAAGACTAGATGTCTTTCTATTATTGAATTTTTTCCATCAATGAATAGGGCATGTCACTGTATTTATTCAGGTCTGTGTGTCCTTCAATGCTATTTTCAAGCCTTTCTCATAAAATTGTAGCATATCTGTCCTTAGTTTGTTGTTAGTTGTTTGTTTTTTTTTTTTTTTACATTTCACTGATATTTAAGTGGTACCTTCTTTTCCTATTACATTTTCTTTTTTAAAAAGATTTATTTATTTATTTGAGAGAGAGAGAAAGCACAGGTGCATGTATGAGTAGAGGGAAGGGCAGGGGGAGAGAATCTTCAAGCAGACTCCCTGCTGAGCATGACCTATGAGATCATGACCTCAGCTGAAACCAAGAGTCAGATGCTTAACTGATTAAGCCACCCAGGTGCCCGTCTATTACATTTTCTATGTGGTTATTGCCAGTCTACTGGAACACCACCGATGTTTTCGTATCTTAAACTCTCTTATTGATTCTAACTTCATCTAGATTCTTTCTTAGACAATCATAAAATCATCAGCAAGCAAAGAGAAGCTGGCTTGTTCCTTTCCAAGTTTTAGACTTCTTATTTCCTTTTTTCTCTTATTTTGTCAGTTAGGACTTTTCTTACAATATTGGAGAGAATCAGTCACAGCAGGTGAAATGTTTTATTAAGATAATGCTTGCTACAGATTTATGGTGTTAAGGAATTTCCCTTATTCTGGTTTGCAGAGATTTTTAGAAATATTGACAAATATTGGATTTTATCAATTGATTTTTTTCTGCATGTATTAAGATAGTTATATATATTTATCTCCTTTTATCTGTATTTAAGGTATATGAGAGATTGCCTTATGTTGAATCATTCTGAACTTTCCTGAGTTAAACTGTTTGGTTTTTATACACTGTTTAGTGATTTGTTAATATTTTATTTAGGATTTTGCATCTCTTTGCAAATATATCTTTTTCTTGTACAATCTTACAATCCTACAGTCCTTGTCTGGTTTTAATATCAATGTTATTATACTAACCTCGCACAATGAGCTGAAAATGTTACCTTTTCTTTTATTCTCTGAAGTAGAGATTACCATATGGGAAACAGTCTAGTTTTATATTGCCTACAAAAGACTCTGGAAGCCAAGCTATGTTTTTTATTAGGTAGGTTGGAATACTTACATTGGTTGCATTTTCATATATATCTTTCTTCCTACTCTTTTATTTTAGGTTTTCTGATTATCTTCTTTATTCTTGCTTACTTTCTTTTACTTCCTTTATTCTGGTAGATAGGATATATACATTCTTTTCTCCTTTCTCCTTTTTTTTTTTTTTTTTAAGATTTACTTATTTTGGAGAGAGAGAGTGGGGGGTGGGAGGAAGAAAGAGGAAGAGAGGTCTGAAGCCAACTCTGCGCTGAGCACAGAGAGACTGATCTAGGACTCAATCCCAAAACCCTGAGATTGTGACCTGAGCCAAAACTAAGTAAGAATCAGATGCCTAATCAACTAATCAACTGAGCCACACAGGCGCCCTTCTCTTCTGCTGATTTGCTTTTTTTTTTTTTTTTTTTTAAGATTTTATTTATTTACTTGATAGAGAGACAGAGATCACAAGTAGGCAGAGAGGCAGGCGGAGAGAGAGAGAGAGAGGAGGAGGAAGCAGGCTCCCTGCCGGGCACAGAGCCAGATTCGGGACTCGATCCCAGGATCCTGAGATCATGACCTGAGCCGAAGGCAGAGGCTTAACCCACTGAGCCACCCAGGTGCCACTATCCTGCTGTTTTATAAGCCAGATTGTTTGCCTACCATTTTAGCTGCTATTCTTAGATGTTTGCCAAAATATTTAAGCATATCTTTTTCTACCAGCTTTCAGTACTTAACATTTGTCTTCTTGCTAAATATAACAAGCTCCATAGCCCGCCTTTACCAACAATGAATAATGCCCCCACTCTCATCTTTTAATTTTGTTTAGAGTTTTTTGTTGTAACTTTGAAAATTCAAAAATAGTTATTTTTCATTCTTTGTGTGTGTGCGTGTGTGTGTGTGTGTGTGTGTGTGTGTGTGTGTGTGTGTGTTCACTGCTTCATTTCTTCCTTCTGGGTTAATTTTTCTTCCTGATTGAGGTAATCATTTCATAGTTTCTTTTGTAAGGGTCTGTTGGTGGTAAACTTAGCCCCAACTCTTTCTTTGGTAAAAAATGACATTATTTGTCTATACAGTTGAAAGATGGGGCATAAAAATTGTGGATTGACAGTTATTTCCTATAAACCCTGAGGATCTTTTTCTGTTATTTTTGGCATTGATTGCAATGAAGGAAAAGTCTGCTGTCTGAGAGCTTTAATTGTCTTCTAGTTTTCTTTGGTGGTCTGCAGGTTCATTATGATGTGTCCAGTTATGAATCTGTTTTATCTTTTATTTTAGAGAGGAGGGAAGGGCAGAGAGAATCTTAAGCAGGCTCCATGATCAGCACAGATCTGGATGTGGTGCTCGATCTCACCACCTTGAGATCATGACCTGAGCCAAAATCAAGAGTTGGACGCTTAACTGACTGAGCCAGCCAGGTGCCCCTGATGTGACTTTATTGTTATATATCCTGTTCAAGACTTGGGGATGCACTTCCAAACTGAGAACTTATGTCTTTTTTCAATTTTAGAAAATGACTATTTATTATGGTTTGGGTCTTTCTTTTCTCCTTTCTCTTCCTTCCTAAATTTCTATTTCATACTTTTTTCTCTTTCTCCAAACATCTAACACCTCCTCTACCTTCGTCATTCAAGACGCATCCCTCACTTTCTACCCCAAGTTCGATTCTCTCATGGTCACTGTCTTTTCTTTCTCTCCAATTCACTTTATCACCAATCCTGTGGGCACTAAACATAAACCCAGAAAGTGACATCTTCTTACCTCTCGCACTGTCACCACTTGCCCTAAGCCACCATTACACCTGCTTCTCCCTCGTCCTCATAGTCTGTTGTTAGCATTTACAATGTTAAATTTCATGCCAACTCCTGTCGTTCTTTTTTTCTCCGTGGTACTTATCACAGTGAACCTGTTTTCTTCCCCTCCTCCTCCTCCTTCATCTTCTTCTTCTCTGTTGTCGTTGTCTTCTTCTTCTACCCCTCCCCCTTCTCCTCCTCTCTCTCTCCCTTTCCTACTCCCCCTCCTTTTCTCTCCCCCACCCCTCCCCCTTCCTTGTCTTCTTCTTCCTCTTCCTCCTCTTCCTCCTCCTCTTCCTCCTTCTTCTTCTCTGTCATAGTCTTCTCTTTCTCACTAGTACATAAGTTCCAGTGAGCTAAGAATAAGGATGCTTAGGAAAGATAAGGATATTTGTTTGTTACTCTGCTCAGCACCCACAATAGTGTCACACATAGTAAGAATTCTTTACATATTTGCTTTTTGTTTTCTTTTTAAGGTTTTATTTATTTATTTGAGAGAGAGAGAGAGAGAGAGAACATGATCAGGAGGGACAGAGGGAGAGAGAGGGAATCTCAAGCAGATTCTGTGTTGATCTCTGAGCCTAACATGGGGCTTGATCCTAGGACTCTGAGATCATAACCTGAGCCCAAGCCAAGAGTCGGACAGTTAACCAGCTGAGCCACCCAGGTACCCCCCATTACATATTTGTTAAATAAGTACATATATTTAAAGTAAAATTTATCTTAGATTTAGCAAGTCTTGGGCATTTCCTATTGTGCCAAAATTTACTCAGATTGGGTATTTGCCACTTGGGTAGATGAGAGCCAGAGAACTCAAATACATGATGAGAAATATATTTCAAATAACTAAGAACATGACACTATTTTAGAGAATTAGCATTCCATCCTAGATCTTAACATTCATGTGTTTTTTAAAATAAGGTCTTCATGACTGTATTCTAAGGAGATGATGAGGTATGCAGAAGAAAAAGAAAGAGGAAACTTTGCAACCAACTGCCCAAGTGAAAGCTAAATAAACAAACAGCCCAACCAACTGTCTTTCTGGGCTTATGATAGAGGTGCTGGAACTCACAGGAGACTTTCCTGGGACATGTGTTGTGTAACAAATCTTGACAAATACGTGGATCCTCAAAGAGTTTTCTATTTTATATACTGAGACGCTTTATGATCCAGGAAGTGGTCAGGCCATCTGGGATCTCCTGCTTATCCATATGGAGCTCTGATTGAATATGTGAGAATAGGAGGAAAGCTCAATTTTAGCGAATATGAGCTGTTTGGAGTCAGCATGGGGTACATCAGAGGTGGTGTTGAGACAAAGGAATTACTTTTCCACCAAGCCCTTGTAAGGGAGAGCTAAGGGTAGCCAAAGTCTTGGAAATTGAAGAAGGAATGACAAAGAAGGACAGAATGACCTCCATTTCTCCAAGTGACAACATTATAGGATGTGTCACTGACCTAGAGAGGCAGACATTTTGGGGGGATAGGAAATTGGTCAGAAATACATGGAAGCATCATGTTGTCAGGGAAACAAATTATTTTGAACTATAGGAACCAGCATGTTTTCTTCAGTAAAAGCAATAATTGCATTTACATAGCATATTACACTTCTTTGAAGCATATAAACCACTTCACTTGGTATTTTCAACCCTATGAGATAGGTAGGACAGCTCATTTGAAAGCAAGAACTGAGCCATAATTCTTTAATCATATTCTCCTACCCTCCTAACTCCACTAGAATCTAGTACAGTGCTGGATGAACAAAGTGCTTTTAATCATCCTTTATTACATCAATTTCCACTTTATAGTTAAGATCAAGAGGATTTATGAATTATAATTATTGTTAGTTGCCAAACATCACATAACCAGTATTGGCACACCTAGAACCCAGGAACAAATCTAGCAATTTTAAGTGTTGTGCACTCAATATTCTATCATGTGCCCTGCCAAACCTGCCAACATCCGAAGACCACCCAGATTCAGGAATAGGAAATATAAGTGTTCTTGGCAATTATCCTGTGCCCAAGGGTCTATGATCTTGATGAAGAGCTACTGCTGATTTACCTGAAGTTTAATCATCTACCAGTGAAGGCACTACCAAGAATTGCTAAACATAAGCAAAACTTGCAAATTGAGAGAACCTTGGCACAGCCAATGTCCAAGTCCATACAAACCAGGAAATTTTATTAAAATCTCCAAAATTGGTCTAACCTCAAGAACCAGTGCCAAAGGGTCTCAAGAAGAACAATTTTTTTTTCCAGTCCTAGGTGATTTTCTTGAAAAGTCTCCTCTTTTCTCTTCAAGTCAGTGTCTAGCTCCAACACTGACATAGGTAACAGACCTCCTCATTGTAGCTTTCCAGTGAGTTCCTATATTTCAGTGGAAACCTGCTTCACACTGGGGGTATCCACCTGCTACCAGGGAGCTTCCTCTTAGTTCATTTCCCCAGCAAGTATACATGGCCTTCTTCATACTCTCTGCTATCCATATTAACAATGTGTGTGCAAAACCATCTATTAATGCGGATGTTCTGGGGTCTACCAAAATTCATTGAGTAACTCAGTTTCCTAGCTTTTAGGGAAAAGGGGCCATATGGTCAGTTATCCAGCTTTCGATAGCAGAATGGAGGAAGCCTAACAGATCCTCAGGATGGTATATTTTTATTTTAGCAAAGAAAATGTTTCTCTTTCTAGTTGATTAGATTAACTTGATTAATGAGTACTGGGACCTAATGTAGTGTAGCTAATACTACTATATTATATACTTAAAAGTTGTTAAGAGAGTAGATCTCAAGTGTTCTTAGCACTAAAAAAGAAATGCTAATTGTGTGACAGGATGGAGATGTTAGCTCATATGATATTGCTAATCATTTGGCAATATATAAATCTATTGAATCAATGTATTGTACACCTTAAACTTACACAATATTATACAATTATACAATTACACAATTATATCTCAGTAAAACTGGAAATAAAAAACAATGTCTCTCCATTGCTGGCTTTGAAGAAGTAAACTATCAGATTATAAGAGGGCTCATAGGAAAGACCTCATGAGGAGGAACTCTGGGCAGCCTCTCAGAGTTGAGAATAACAAATAGCCAACAGCCAGCAAGATCGGGACCTCAGTCTTGCAAGTGCAAATAGATGATTTCTGCCAACAACAAGAGAGCTTAGAAGCAGATCTTTCCTCATTGAGCCTCTGATGAGACCTCAGCTTGATGAGATCCTGTGGCGGGGGAACCCAGTTAAACTCTGCCTTCACTTCAGAACTGTGGAAACTGGGAGATAAAATGCATGTGCATGTTGATTTAAGTTGTTAAGTTTGTGATAATTTGTTACATGGCATAGAAAACTAACACAACTGGTACAAAAAGATATGGGCCCCTTTCCTTGAGCCAATCCCATATGAACTTGAATAAGTTATTTTGCCATGACCGGCATCAGAACTAGAACTTCATAGGATGTTAGAACTCCAGGGAATAATCTTGTGACAGTGATCCCTGTTATCTTTGTTTTTTTTCCTACTGATTCAGAAAGTCTAAGTCTAAAAATCCCTGGCTTGAAGACATTCTAAAAGTGGAGTGCAGAAACTTCTGGAGTGGTTTGCTCCCAACACAAGCTTGAGTGAGTGTGTATGTGAGGGGAAGGTGAGTGGGTGTGTGTGTGTTGGGGGGTGGTGAGTGGGTGTGTGTGGCGGGGGTGGGGAGGTGAGTGGGTGTGTGTGTTGGGGGGGGGGGGGGGGGGGGGGGGGGGCGGGGGGGGGGGGTTGGGGGGGGGGGGGTAGTGGGGGGGAGGTGAGTGGGTGTGTGTGTGTAGAGCAACTTATTTAATGGGGCCAGAATAGTTTGGATGAAGCATTAGAAATCCAAGGGAATGTAGAATAGAAGAGCAAAATCTAATAATAGATCAATGACATGGAAACAATTCTATTACCAGGAGTTGAATCAGAGACATCAGTAACTGAATGGATGAATCTAAGAAGTCAAATTCATAGAGATTTTGGTGTGAAAATCGGAGCAAATGAGTAGATTGGAGATGTAGGTTTTAATCTTGGGGGCCTGTGGTGACTACCTTGTTTCAAATTAATTTTTTCTTTGAGTACCTTTTGGAGCCTCAGGGCTTAATGGTGCAAGTACTCCTATGCTCCTACGCTGGAGATCTAAGAAAATGGTTATCTCAATTCACAGATCATACCCTTTTAGAGAAGGCAAAATGTTTGCCTAAAGCCCCAAAGCATCATCTCAGGAAATAAATCCGGGGCTTCTAACTTCCAGCTGACTGCTTTCTTTGAGATCACTGAAAAATGGATATAATTGATTTAACAAAATGCTTGGAGGATGCAAAAGTGGGAGGTGTTGAAAGTTCCAGTGAAGATCGAAAGGCAATACCAAAAGCCGACCGAGATCAGGAATATGGGCAGGAAATAGCTAGATGTCATTCAGATTGGAGAACGAGAACCCAAAACATCTGGGGAATAATAATTTGAAACAGATACTCTCCAGGAGAAAGCAGTTTGGAAAGCATTCGTGTGGTGAGACCTTGATAGGCCTGTGAAAACAAATGGGGTCTCTAATGCTTGTGCAGCAGCCAAAACTGGCCACACTGGATTTGGAAGCCACAGCTGGAGAAGGTCAATGGATATGGAGGGAGGATGCATTTTTGCAAGCCTAAGTGTCTGAAGCCATGCTCTTCCAGTCCTTGGCTATGCACTCAGATCTGTCTGGCTAGAAGGGGAAGTCACAGATGACATACTAACAAAGACGAGGGACAGTTCTAAGGAATTGATCCTCTCAGCCCTCCGAGCAGCTGGGGCCACGGGACCAGTTCTTCAGGTTTGACCAAACTCTTTTTAAAAATTTTTTTATCCCAATATGCACTTAAATATTATCATGGTCTCTCTGTGCCATACATTTAAAAAGGTTAGGACTCACTGGCCGAGAAAACCACCCCCACCTTCTGTTTGTTCTTCTTTCTAAATCCTATCAATTAAATTTTTTGTATCAAAGTATTGTACACATATAAAGAAGAGCTAATAGTAGGTTTCCAGCTCAGTGAATTATAAAAACTGAGCACACCTATGTAACCAGCACCCAGGTTAAGATGTTGAACATCAACAGAACTCCGGAAGTACCCCTTCCCTCACGCTCCTAGGTTAACATTTTTCTGATCACTACTCACCCCCCAACAACATAGATCAGTTCTGTCTGAATATGAACTTTATATACAATTGGCAATTTTTCTTTCTCTTTTCTTTTTTGGTTCAAGTATAATTAACATAGAGTGTAATATTAGTTTCAGGAGTACAGTATAGCATTCAACAATTCTTTTTTATTTGCAAGTATAAACTATAAAATATTTTGTATTTTTATTTGTTTTTTGTTTTTGTTTTTTTAAGTTTTTAATTTTAATTCTAGGATAGTTAATAGTTATATTAGTTTCAGGTATGCAATATAGTGATTCAACAGATCTATATATTATTCAGTGTTCATCATGGTAGGTGCTCTCTTTAATTCCCTTCACCTGTTTCACCCATCCTCCCCCCACTTCCCCTCTGGTAACCACTAGTTTGTTCTCCATTGTTAAGAGTCTGCTTCTCGGTTTGTTTCTTTCTCTTTTTTTCTTCCTTTGCTTGTTTGTTTTGTTTCTTAAATTCCACATATGAGTGAAATCATACGGCATTTATCTTTTTCTGACTTATTTCACTTAGCATTATACTTTGTAGCTCCATCCATGTTGTTGCAAATGGCAAGAGGCTATTCTTTTTATGGCTGTATAATTATTCGTGTGTGTGTGTGTGTCTATACACATATGGTACTCTTCTCTCTTCACTCATCTATTGATGGACACTTGGGTTGCTTCCATAATTTAGCTGTTGCAAGTAATGCTTCAATAAACAGTGGGGTGCATGTATCCTTTTGAATTAGTGTCTTTGTGTTTTGGGGGTAAATATCCAGTAGTGTGATTACTAGATCTTAGGGTAGTTCTATTTTTCACTTTTTGAGAAATCTCCATACTGTTTTCTTCACTCTATTTTCCAGAGTGGCTGCACCAGTTTGCATTCCCACCAAGAGGGCACGAGGGTTCCTTTTTCTCCACATCCTTGCCAACAAGTGTTTCTTGCGTTTTTGATGGTAGCCATTCTGACAGTTGTGAAGTGGTATCTCATTGTAGTTTTGATTTGCATTTCCTTGATGATTAGACATGAACATCTTTTTAATGTGTCTGTTGGCCCTCCGTATGTCTTCTTTGGAGACATGTCTGCTCATGTCTTCTGCCTTTTTTTTAAATTGAATTATTTGTTTTTTCATTGTTGAGTGGTATCAGTTCTTTGTACATTTTGGATATAACTCAACAATTCTATCTATTTCTTAATGCCCCTCTCTTAGTCCCCTTATTTCAACCATTCCCTCACCCAGCCTCCCTTCCTTCAGCCACTGGTTTATCCTCTCTGTATTTAAGAATCCCATTTTTTGTTTGTTTCTTGAATTCCACACATGAGCGAAATCATATGGTATTTGTCTTTCTCTGACTTAGTTCACTTAGCATCATACACTCTAATTCCGTTGTCATTGTAAATGGCAGGGTATCACTCTTTTTTAATGACTGAGTAATATCATTATAGACAGATAGATAGATAGATATGTCATATCTTCTTTATCTACTCTTCTATCATTGGCACTTAGGTTGCTTCCATATCTTGGCTATCATAAACAATGCTGCAATAAACATAGGAGTATGTATACCTTTTTGAATTAGTGTTTTTGTAGTCTTTGGGTAAATACTCAATAGTGAAACTACTGGGTCATATGGTAAGTCGATTTTTAATTTTTTGAGGAATCTCCATACTGTTTTCTACAGTGGCTGCACTGGTTTGCAGTCCCACCAAGAGCGCACCAGGGCTCCTTTCTCTCCACATCCTCACCACACAGTTGGCAATTTTCATGTCTGCCTTCTTTTGTTCAACATTAGCTTTGTGAGGTTTTATGTGCCTTGTTGCCTGCAGTTTTACCTTTTCCACTTTCATTGTTGTATAGTATTCCACTGTGTGACCATCTTTACACTTTCTAATGGTGATGAACGTTGGGCTGTTTCCGTTTTAGTCTATCATGAACATTTTTGTTTTCTTGGTAAGCATATGCACACAGTTCTTTTAGGCTTAATCAGCTTTTAAGAGTCTTTTGCGATAACATTCTCCAATTTTGTTTTTGTGCCTGAAGTCCCCATGAGGTCAAAACACATTTAAGTATTTCTTCTCCTCTCTCTTCCTTGGGAAAAGATGGAAACCATTGATTGTGAAGAGTAACTATCATGCTCAACTAAGGCACAACAAGACCTCTGTATATCTTTCTCTAAAGTATTATTACAAGTGGAATGCACAGTGTTTACAAGCATCCTGTGAGAGACCTTGGTTCAAAAATTGAGCCAGCTTTTCATTCAATGGTACAATAAAAAAACAGAGGGAAACCTGTATATTGAACCTACCACAAATGAGGCATTGGATGTCATCACTGTCCCAGGAGAGACAATAAAAGAGGGTCAAAACGAAGAGTTACTCCCTGGATTATCTCTTGGGAACCCCCAACCAACCTTGAAGAGGTTGATCAACCTCTTTTTTTACCCCATTGTACATTCAAATATTATCATGGTCTGTGTGTGCCATTAAATCAAAAAGAAATGCTCCTTTCTGACACTCTTTAACAGATACACTCGACAATTCTCCCTTCTCTGATAGAAACCATAGGACTTATTACCGAAGGGAAGCCAAGACTTGTATAACACAAGCCTCTGAAGCCTCCCCGACCTCCCACTCCCTCTTCTTGTCTTAGAAGGAATTCATTTTCCAAGGAAGACCCAGGCTGTCCTCTGTTTCCTCTTTGAGAGAAGACAGAGAGAAAGAAGCCCAAATCAAATTTAATCTCTGACAGGTTATCCTGTTCCAGTGTTTGCATTTTCTTCCAGGACACATTTTCCTGAGGCAAACTGGATACAATATGATGCATTATTTAGAAAACACATTTTGCATTAGACTGACTGCCCCAGGCCCCGTTGATACTAGGAGCTAACACTGCAATAAAAAATAGAAGAAAAAAACCCCTCTCATTTTGTTTGAATGCTTTTGTGATTTATCATTAAAAAATGGATCTATCAATTAAGATGGCTCTTTTTTTGCACCCCATAACAGAAATGGACTCAGGGTAACTTGAAAAACGTAAACACCTCCAAAAGGTGTTATTTTGAGGATATTAGGAACATTGCAGACTTGAAGTAATGGCTGCATAGTAAGATCTCAAGATAAGGGATAAGCAGTGTCTCAACACTGACATGCCCAAGCTCACTCTGGGGGCCACTCGTTGGGGCTGGGACTGCATGGGCCGAGGCAGTCTCCAGGTCCAGCCTGGGTCCTGGGCCCTCCACCTCAGCGGGGGGTTGGCTACCAGAAAATGCTCAGGGGAGGCACTGGCAGACAAAAGCAATAGCCTAGCACTTTAAGGGTGACAGCTGAAGATATCAGCTCACTGATGGAAATAGCACAAGAAAAAAGGAAAAGTGGTCTGATAAAGGTGATAGCATTGTTAAGTGAGTATAAGAAGTCCTGGGACACTGAAAAACAATCTGAGGGGTTTGAAGTGGCGGGGGTGTGGGAGGTTGGGGTACTAGGTGGTGGGTATTACAGAGGGCACAGATTGCAGGGAGCACTGGGTGTGGTGAAAAAATAATGAAAACTGTTTTTCTGAAAACAAATAAATTTTTTAAAAAAAGAAAAAAGAAGTCCTGGGATAATGACAGGACTGGAAGATACAGTTCAAGGCTTTACTTAAGCACATACCCTAATCAAAGACTAGATTTGCTCAGTATATGTTTGCTGTAGCTATACATTTTTTCTATTAAAAATATTAAACTTCCTGCAGGAAAGTAACTTTGTTGTTGTGACTCTTCTCATTCTTCCCATTGAAATAATTGTCTTTATTTATTTTTTATTTTTTAAGATTTATTTGGGAGAGAGAGAGAGAGCATGCGTGTGAGCACATGGGGGAGGGGGCAGAGGGAGAAGGCAGGGGAATCTTAAGCAGACTGGCACTGAGCACAAAGCCGAATGTGGGGCTTGATCTCGCAACCCTGAGATCATGAACTGAGCTGAAATCAGGAGTTGGATGTCCAACCAACTGTACCACCCAGGCGCCCCGAAATAATTGCCTTTAAATGTAGTTCTCAATAATATGAGGTTTCTTAGAAATGCAACTATGACATTATAGTTGAACACATATGTATATGATAGGATCTATAGTATCTGTCTACATACCTACCTACCTATCTTTTGGATAGGATATATAAGTTAAGATCTTTGCATCCATATATATAAATGAGACAAGACTAATTTTTCTATACCATACTATACTACTCTATACTCTACTATAGTATGATCTTCCACAGTTCTCATTCTTTCAGTGGTTTATTGATTTACTCTCTGTGACGGGCTCTATGCAAATACAGGTACTGGGTATCTAGGGATGGTTATGTAGACACAAAACATCCAGCAGTGTCCTGGTGGAGCTTAGACTACCGTAGGGAAGACAGGGGATAATAACAGTATTTAATGAGTTTTTTGGTAACAGAAATACAGAGTGGTGTGGAGACAGAGTGATATAGATAATAATACCTACCTGACAGGGTTGTTAGATCAGGGATAATGAATACAAGATAGAGCACTTAGGAGGCACTAAAGAATATTATTACTATTATTTGACAACTTTTTCCATTTTTTAAAAAAATAACTATTAGTTTGTATATTAGTTTCTAAGTTCCTCAGTCAATTGTGGTCTATTTCTTGAGAATATTACCAACTTCATTCTGTTAGTATAAAATAGAGTATTATCTTGTCATTTGAAAATCTTCATGTCTGTGGTTACCTACACTTTTTCTCTTTCTAACTTATTTTTTCTTTTTTAAATTTAAGGAGAAAAGCTTGGTAAATTACATGAAATTTTCAAAGTTTTATTTTATGCTTCAATGTATTGATTCTGCTTTTTTGGCTTTTAAGTCGTTTGTTTGTGCTATCTTCCTTAATCCCTTCTACCAGTTTTTTTTAAAAACAATTTTTTTTGTTCTTTGTATGGCATCTACATTTTCTTTTTTAATATTTGGATGCCATGAGTTTTTGGTATATAAAATTTATTAACTCGTATTTTCATTATGAATTGAACCACTTATCAACATGAAATCATACTTTGTCTTATGCTCATGCCTTAAATTTTCTTTTTTTCTGTATCAGTATTGTGATACCAATATTTAAGGGGGAAGGAATACATTTAACATTTTTGCATCTTTATAACTCAGGTTTATCACTTTTAATAAACTATCACCAAATTTTAAATATTTATTTTGAAATTCTTTGCACTTCAATAGGGAATTTCAACCCATTTATTGATGTAACTATTTTGATTTTACTTCTAACATCATGTTTTAATTATTCTCCCTATGCTTTTTTGTCTTTTTCCAATTTTTTTCCCTTTAGAGAGACTATACTTTCTTCTGTCTTCTACAGTGCTTTAGAAAATTCATTTTCTATTTTAATTCTATTTCTTTTTAAATTAAAAAGACTGTTCCTTGACCAATGTCTATTTATTAAAGTAAAATACAAACACCAATCTTTTGAGACCCCTTTTCTAGACAAAAAATTAATATTCTTATATTTTTTCAAGCTCTACCCTTATTGCCCAATTTTTGAAAAAAATATAACTTGGGGGTTTAGCACTAAATTATTATTCAATAACTAAATTATTATTCAATTATTACTATAATTTTTAATATTTTCTACCTAGCCCGTAAGAGCAATTTAGAGAAGCCCTTGCTTTTGCAACCATATTGATACAATTATTTGGACTGACATCTGTAACTAACTGGTTTCAATACTCACTCTGAGCCCCTTAATTTTGCAATTAACATGTATTCTTTTTATAATCACAAAAATAAAGTGTGTTTTTTTTTTTTTTTTTTAAAGAGAGAGGAGTCAAGGGCCGATGCCAATCAGGAGGGCAAATCCTTGATAAAACTTTGCACATTGTTTCCTCGAATTTAGCATCAGGAGTCATTTCTAAGGGGTCTTCAAGAATCAGATGTATGTTTCATGGCTGTCACAGGATGAATTTTCCCTCCTTCCTCTTGCCAAAGTCAAGTTTCTCTTCATTAGACCTATAGTTCTGCGTTTTCCAGCACACATGCTAGCCCTAAAGGCTTATGTTGGCTATTCTGACTGAGACAGACAGGAAGGATCTGGGCACAGCCTTGTGATTGTGATGATAATCTTCCGTCGGACTTCTTTCCCCGCTCATTACTTATGAGCTCTCTCGCATGGCACCTTCAGGTACACAAAACCTTCCGTGTGGTGATTTGGTTCATCCTTTCTTCTTTCCTTTAAATACTATTTTGCCAAATGTTTGTCTTTTGTCCTTGCTTTCTATCACCTGACAGACATTTCTTTTTTTTTTTTTTTTTTGGAGAGCCATTTGTTTACTGTCATAAATTACTTTTCTGGTTGCCAGCACTTGCTTTAAATTTTGTGTATGATGTTAGCCTAGCCCCAACCGTGGGAGGCCACCTGCCTTTCAGCCATCTGCCAGGTAGTGGGTCTGCTTGTGTGTGTGTAGGGGTGTTAAACCTGTCCCTCAAAGAAAACCACATCAAGTATTTTATTCCTTTTAACGCTGTGGTGGGTTTGTTCATCCTATGAACGTAAACTTCAGAGTACTTGGTTCTTGGAATTCAGGAAGAAATAACAGTTGGTCGAAACTCCTGACAACGAACCTTTCACAAGCCCCCTTAAATTAAGCTGTCTGCAGGTTTTAAAAAGTGTTTCAAGGTTCTAAGTACTTTCTTTCATTTGAGACGCAGAGATATTGCTATGAAAGTCTTCACACGAAGGTCAAGGGTGTTGTTTTTGCTATTTCATATTCTGGGCCTGCTTCAACCAAACCTATACTTGTGAAAGTCTTATTTCTTGCCCGGCACAATTTGATGTGATCTCTATTGAGCCTTGTTCCACTGTGGCTTAGGTAAGAAAGAGTCACTTTTCTCTCACGGACACATCGGACTTTGAGGGGCCTTGAGGTTGGAAAAATATCAAAGTCTGTGATTCCTTCAGGCCGTGCCTTCTCAGTAAGCATGGCCGGCTCTTGGCTTCCAGGTGTTGCTGGATGTGAGATGAGGACTTGCGACGTGCCCGCGTCTGGGTGGGGGTTCACGCTGGTGAGTGACAGCAGAAGGGACCTGCGGTTCTCAGACTGCTGTGTCTGTTCAGAGCAGAAAGGAGGCTGTGGGCAAATTCGGAGAAGAAAGGGCTCTTTGGAATCATGTTTTAGGAATTAATAGAGAGGGCTTTCTTAGAATGTTTTTAACAGGATATAAAGGTTCTGAGCAATAAGGAAAGGGAGGAAAAAACCAAGTAGTTTTCTTGTATGGCTGGTTGGCTAGGATTTCATCAAATGAGTGTTATATCTGCAAGGAGACTAAAAACACGGTGATTCATTACAAAAACTGTGTCTTTAAGGTGCCAAACAAGTGGTTGCAGATGGAAATAAAAAGGCAGTTAGGCTGGTCTTGAGGCCTGGTGTGTTGAGACCTGGAAAAACTCTTGCCTGATTGGTTATGGTCAATCCTGATCATAGCTGACATTTAATGAAGGCTTTGCTACACATCGATTTTATATTATCTCATTGAATGCTCACAGTGGTCTATGAAATAGGTATTACTTCGTTTTACAGAGGAAGAAACAAGTGACAGATAGGTCAAATATCTTAACTGGGACACACACCTGGTTGAGCTGAGGTTTGAACATAGGTAGTGTACTTTAATCAACCTGCGGGACCTAGGCCGCTGATTAGCCAGCCTTCCTCCCCAGTTCTAACAAACCGGTAGAAGCAACTCTGGAGCTTTGCTAGTATCCTCCCAATCGAGTGGCTGACCCTTCAGTAAGAGTTGGTCCCAACTCCAGGGTGGGTGTTCCCATAACATTGCCACGACTCTCTTGAGTTATGTTTTGGTTTCCAGGTAATAGCCCGAGTAGGGGTCTATCTACTCATTCTGGAAACAACCATAGCTGGGCTATTTTTTCCTTTATTTATGGTTTGTGATCACTGCCAGCAAATTTCTCTGAGGAGTGCATTTAAATATGCCACATTTGTATTACTGTGTGTGTATTCTGGGCGAAACATTTATGATAAATCAAGACTTTTAGGTGCCCTATGGGGATAGGGCTGACAGAGAAATCCATCTGAAGAAATCTTTTCTCTTAACAGTAGTTACTTGAGGAAACGGGCTCCATTTATCTTGTGAGGGCTTATGTGAGATGAATATAGACCACCCAGAATTGTGGTTCTGCATATCACGAGAAGAAAATGAAGTATCCGAACTTAGCTCGAGGCTTCTTTTAGGTCTCTGTGCTGTACCATAGCATCCCTCTCCCATTCTCCAGACCTCACTCTCTAGCTCACTAGCCTGGTGACACTGGCAAATGCTTACTTTCGTGCCATGCCCTCTGCCCGAGTCAAATTAACCACCCTGCCCACTGCATGGAATGCCTTTCCCAGTACACCTGTGGTTTGCTCCTGCACATGCCTACACTCTGGTACATGTCAATCATTTCCTCAGAAACCTCTATTCTGATCCTTGTTCCCTCCTCCATCTACATTAGACTCCAAATAATGGCACCTGTATACTCTTTTACCTCCTTGGCCCTGCACACCCCTTGTAATTTATATATTTATTTATGTGACATTTGTTTAATGCCTGTCTCCTTCACAAGGCTTGACTTTAAGTTCACTGAAGGGACACGCTTCCATTAGTATTTTGCACAATGTCTTGCCACATAGAAGGGGTCTTAAATATTTGTTGAAAAAATGTGCTTTTCCTGGGCTCTACAGAAACATGCGCCTGTAGCTTGTTTATAATATGCTGCCATCTCTCTCTTTCTCTCTCTCTTTCTCCCCCATTGATATAAATATTTGTAATCCCCCAATGCCAATCATAGTGGTTGGCACATGTAAGTGCTCAATAAAAGTGAAGTGGAATGGACTTTGCATGACGTACACCTCAACACTACCACGTGGTTGGGGAGCATTTCAGTTCAATTTAACTAATATTATTAAGCACTCATTAAGCGTCGGACTTTAGGTAAGGTACTAAAGATACAGGAATGCATGAATGAGAAAGGAAGACAGACACACAAAGGGATAATTACAGGCAAAATGTTGCCTGAGCAATTAAAAAGATCTACAGAGTGTATTACAGTAGCTCAGAGAACAGAGGGAAGCCTCACTGCCTAGCCTGATCTGAATCTTCATAGTTCAGAGTTATAACTGTGAAGTGTGTGTGTGTGTGTGTGTGTGTGTGTGTCTGTGTGTACAGCTTCCAGATACTGGGGGTGGGACAATGCTAAAGAATGATCCAGCAGCAGGCAGGGAGTGGGGACGGTGAGGTGAAGGGTTAGCCATGCATGTATTAGGAGATAGATAAAAGAATGTGTGGTTTTCCTTTATATTTTTCTCTACAACCCAGGCATTGTAATTGCTGAGGATTTTCTTGGTCAATGAGATGAAGGCCAATCTTATAAAATGCAGGAAAATTTCAGATCCTAATGTTGAATAATTTATTCATTTTTTTTCCTTTAGTGAATGTTTGCTTAATATCTGCTGAGAACTAGGCACTGAAGATAGTTCCAGATTCAAATAAGATACAGTGCCTATCTAAGGAGTTCAGTATAATGAGAGAGGAGAATAATCAAGAGTAAAAAATGAGTATAAAAGTATAAGTTAGCAGTGGTCAAATATTTTGGTGTTAGGACTCCTTTATTTTTTCCTGAATATTATTGAGGGTCCCCAAAGGACTTTTGTTGATGAGGCATATATAGTACTACATATGCATAGTACTGAAAATTAAAACAGAAATTTTAAAAAAGATTTATTAACTAATTGAAAATTATAAACCAATATCACATTAATATAAATAATGTATTTTAGTGAAAATAACTGTATCTTGTTATTTTTCTTTCACAAATAATTTAATGAAAAGGTTACCATTGTTTCACGTTTTCACAAGTCTCCAAGCCTAGCTTCATAAGTGTTGAATTCTCATATTTGTTTTCTGTATTCAGTCTGATGTGAGCTGTTGTTTTGTTGAAGGTCATGAAGAAAATCCAGGCTCATACTGTTATGTAGTTGGAACGGGGGGGGTATTTCAACAACCCTTCCCAATAATTATGGATATTCCTCTCTGACATTTCACCAAAACTTGACAAGTGTTAGTTTCTTAAAAGTAGTTGCAATGTGGAATCTGAAATCAATTAATAAACTTTTGGTGGGCACCTGGGTGGCTCAGAGGGTTAAGCCTCTGCCTTCGGCTCAGGTCATGATCTCAGGGTCCTGGGATTGAGTCCCACATCGGGCTCTCTGCTCAGCAGGGAGCCTGCTTCCTCCTCTCTCTCTCTCTGCCTGCCTCTCTACCTGCTTGTGATCTCTGTCTGTCAAATAAATAAATAAAATCTTAAAAAAAAAAATAAACTTTTGGTACTCTGTCATATGAAAATGTATTAGTCTACTTTGTACTTTGAATGGATCTTTTAACTTGGTGTGATTTTGTAACATCAGGTATTAGTCATTTGGAAAATACTGATTCACTGAGGGAACCAGAGATAGATATGCTTCATTATAAAACATCAGGTCATAATATATTTATATAATATAAATATCATAACATAATGATACATCATAAATAAAATTTTTAAAAAAGATTTATTAATATTACTGCCAACTTTATCAGAAAAGTCTGTAAGTACTGGGAAGCTAAAAAGCTCATGGTGACAAGTTCACCAGAATTCTAAGTTGTGCTCGGGAAGCACAAGTTTCCTCCCTGGCAACAAATACCGTCCGCTGTTTTCTTTCAAGTGACAAGTGACTGGCTCACCACTGTATTCTTCTTCTAGAAAATGTCGGGTAAATACTCAAGTCTAAACAGCCACAGCTTTTACATAAGTCATTCTTGCAAGTAAAAATGGCATTCTACGAGAAAAGTTCAGCCTGCCACTTAGGCACACGAGTGCTTTTCTTCAAAACATCCCTAGAAGTCAACTCTCACGTTTCCACATGCAGAAGTACTTGGCGCCTACTTCCCTTTTTGCCATATAGAGTTAAAAAATGCATACGGAAGAGCCAAGTTTAGTAACAGCAGTATTTTTCTTGTGTTACCAAACATAATATTAAGTGAAACAAGTGTTTGTTTGTCTTTCCTTTTCATGTGTGGTGGTGAAGAGCTCAATGGTTCCTGGCACCGTTTGGCGCCATGATTGGTGCCCAGACGGGAGGCCGGCAGTTTTATCTACCATTGCTTTTGCAACATCAGCGCTCTGCAGACGTGGTGGTTCCAGAGATTAATCAATAGATTTTTTTAAAAGGGATTGAGCACTTTGAACATTTCAGCACCACTCATATTTGTCATCAAGTATTCACATAAAAGACGACCTTTGTTAATGATCCCTTGGTGCTGATGTTGGATCAATGCAAGCAATATAGTTACGTTTCTAGATTCTTCCATTTATAAGGCAAAGGTACAACTGTGCAGTCTTCTTGTTTCCAGCTAAATCTTTAATTCATCAGGTGACCGAGTTGCTGAAAAGTGGCAGTGCTGTGAATTCTTTTTACTGACTTTGCATCCAGCAGGCGTTCAGCTCTTCGACTATAGGAGGCTTTATGGTCTCACTGTGGCTGCATCTCCAGTCAATACAATTTGATGATTTACCCCATGAAATACCTCTTGCATCTTCTCCACTTGTAGCTCAAAGGTGTAAGTAGTACTTTTTTTTTTGCATTTAAGAGCTCATTATATCTATATTATTGTATCTACTGTATTTTGTTGAATTTTCTATTAAGTCTAATTCAGCCCAGGAGAGTAAATTAGGGAAATGAATCTATTCCAGAAAATAATTTTTTGTTACCAGGAAGAGTTCTCTCCATCCACCAACTCCACATTTTGAATAACTATTCAAAGAATATTGGTTCGAAGTGTGCCACATTAGGAGTCTGTGAATGTGGTCATCCCAAAAAAACACGAACAAGAAGGGCCACTGCCCCAGAGTTTGGGCTGAGATGCTTTTTTTTCCCCAGTTAGTAATAGTGTATTTGCCCATTTTTATAAGGTATCACCGAGCCCCCAAGGTCCAGGGTTGGAGGTGTCCAACCAGTGTGGGGAACAACCTCTAGCTCCAGAACAGAGCCAGATTGGCTGTCCTATATGCCGATGATCTTTCCCTACTTGAGTGACCCTTTTGCAGTCCTAATGTGTGGCATACAGTTAAAACCCAGATTGATGCTAGGAGCCTAAAGGTAAGGTTCTAATTGTAGCAGCACAGACTGTTAGTCCTCAAGGGATTTAGAAGCCATGAAGCCCACAAATACATAGAAGTGCTGAGAGCTTAAGTTACTTGCCTGAGTTCCTCCACTAATTAGTGGTAGCGCTGAGCCAACAAGTTAATGCTTTGATGTACAGCGGAGCTGAATCAGGAGCGAATTCACATACCAACTTGAGAGGCAACTCCCTGCCGTAAGAAGAACTACAAGGCCTAGCCTAATTGTCACAACAACAAACAAACCATAGCACGTGATGAGGCAATAGGGGCTCCGTGCCCAGGGAGACTATCACTGAGCACTACAGAGGTCTCCTCTCTTGTCCCAGTCACACCTGGATTTGGTAGCACTGTTAAGGGAAAAACAACATCCTAACCCAGGCTTGTTTGTTAGTTTGTTTGTTTCTCCTGTGAGGTCACTGGTTCTCCAACTTTAGTGTGCAGAGGAATTATTATTCAGAGATGTGTGTAATTCATGGGAAATTTAAGGTTATTCAAGCCAACTTTGCTAATAAGCAAAATTTGCCAACCTTGAAGCCTAATTCTGGAGAAGATGGAAATCAGCTTTTGTGCATTTGAAACTTAGCATTTAATACATTTGAGTTATTTCCTAAGTTAAAATTTTGAATATAAATTTCAGAAAATAAGCTTGGCATGTTTGGGGGGAAACCCTAGAAGCTATTGCTGTCTGTGTCAATACCTCTTAAACCCATTCCTGGTTTCAATGCCAGTTATCAGGGGGTTCTACTGTGATTGTATTTTGTAAACATCTACCTACACTCCCTTTTCTTCTTCCGTGATCCAACAATACATCCCATGTGCCTTCTTCCCTCCTCTTCCTGACCCTAAACACTCCTTTTAACATGCACATTCCAGGGAACTGCGAACTCTAACCCACCAATCCAGGCCAACTTTGACAGCATCATATTCTGTATTTTTATATGCAGGCAATGCCTCCCCATCTCTCCTCTGCCCCCACCCCAGAACCATCCCCTCCGGCCTCACCATCACTGTGTTTTCCCACCTGGCAAGTAGCCTCCCTGACTTCTGGGTGGCGGCCATTGACCAGACTTCAATACAAACACTCCTGTCGAAAATGGCACCAATTTAGGTGAAGAACAAAGACACTCCGGCTTCAAAGCGGAAGCCCCAGTTTCTGCACAGAAGGGGTTTCACACAACCCCGGTGAACAACAACCACCACCTCAGGGGAAGAAAAGTCCCCCAACTACAAAGAAATGCCAAACAAGCCGTCGCCAGTCCTTCCTTTCTTCCTCTGGCGTGTTGAGCACAAAACCTGATCAGGACAGCAGTTCTTTGATAATTGGTTGGACCGTGACGGCTGCTAGGAGCACTTCTTCAGCCTCATGTATCCCAGGAATGGATGGAGATCTGAGTGTTCTGTGCTCACCCAGGCTTAGAGGGGGAGCAGGACCCACACAGGCGTGCGCACGTGCGCACACGCACACCATAGGATGGACTTGGTTCGCTGGAGGATTCTGACACCTGAAGATTATGGACCAAGTCCCAGTTTTCCTTTTATCTTTCTTTTGTTGCTATTCCCTCTCTTCTCTCCCCATTCTCCCCAACCACTGGGGTGTGGCCACACAGCAGTGGCAAATACGTACTTCCTCTCATCACCATGTGTTTGAGGGAAAGACATTAGCCACAGTGAGAAAATGGGCAGGGGGGTGGTGAGTACATAGGGAAAGAGAAAGAATGAACATTTAAAATGATAAATGGTGAAAGCTACCTTTCCCCTCTCCATACACCCAAAGAAGAGAACGGAAAAGAATGGTTTCAGCTTGATAGAGCCTTAACTCAAATAAAAGGGGGGGGGGGGCATCGTCCTTTGTGGATCGGGGCATTAAATAAGTAAACAGCTTGGACACACACCATGCTTAAGTTCCCATTCTTGGTCTGTTAAGATGGCTGTCCCAGCTTGTTATGTGACAGATCTCTTGTTCCCTTCACTCCCTCGGTTCCCTTTTCCTTCCGCCACCCCAAACTGTCTGTTCTCTCCATCTCCCTGTTGGTCTCTGTTATCTGAGAGGTGGACAAAAGCCAGGCTTAGCAGTGGTTCTTTGCCATGTCACTAGCTACACCAGTTGTTGACGAAAATCTGGCACCGAGAGATGAGACCATCTGTGGTGAAGTTTAAACCTATTTACCTCTCTGGCAAGCTGGTTGAAGCCTTTCTTTCTCTGTATTCAGTGAGGCTGAAGATGACAAATGCAGTGGGATTAAAGCCATGGGATGAAGTTGGGGCAAAACAAAACCCTTCCCCAAAGACAGCTCATGATAGTTGTTAGCTGTAAGGATAAGCTAATTCCCGGTGTCTGGAGAGGATAGCCAAGGGGCGCTCCCGTCCTGGGTTCCACTCCCTGTGCACTTGACAGAGGCAGACAGTTGACTGTGTTACAGGCTGGACTTTGGGTCCTGGGAACTGCAAACTGGAATCTGCCACTTCTTTGCTGAATGCTCTTGGAATAATCCTGGGCTGTACCTCCTATTGTCAGGGCAACCCCCCTGTTTCAGAGAACTGTTCTCAGATAGAGTTAATGATCGGCGGAACGCCACCCAAACTTCTGACCTGAAAACGGGGCTCCACAGCCTGGCCAATTACCTGAACCATAACACTTGAGTCCAAAGGATTGTGGCTGTTTCCAAAAGTCCAATCAACCCTTAAAGCTACCAGTGAGACTATTCAGACAAGCATGAAGTGAGCTCTGAAGTCAATGCCAAATGCTTTGGACAATGGCAGGAACCCTGGGCAGAGGCCAATTTACCATGAAGCTAATAAAGCTTAAGCTCCTGGGCCCCTTTTGAGGCCCTGAGAGGGATCCTAACAATGTGTTCACATGTTTGCATTTTTGTTGCAAATTCTACTAAGGCCAAGGCTCAATGAGTCAACCACCACCTCCATTTCCAAGTCCCCTCTGCTGTATTTCTCCTCCTGTTGCATGGGGTCAGAGGGGTCCCAAGCAGTTGAGTTAGAGATAGATTTAATCTGAGTTTAATGAGATATATTTATGAGGGTCCAAGTCACTTCCATGTCTGGCCACTTGGTTGCTGGCAGGCCCGGAAATTGACTCTCTATAGGAAAGTACTCCAAGGTGGTTGGGCCTGGAAATATATGGGCCATGCAGGAGGAGAAATGTGCAGAGCCAGAGTCTAGTCTGTGAAATGGGCATAAAATACATCGTGAGCTTATAATGAAGATTCAACAAAATAAGGTGTGTTGGGTGTGGTAACCAGTGTTTGGTGTTGGTTGGGAAATAAAGTTACTTTCATTTCTGACTTGGGGCATGTTGTTATCATCACTATGAAAACCAGGCAGCAGGATACCTGGGCGATTATGATAGCCCTTGAAACAAATTATTCTAAAAAAAAAAAACTCATGTGATTTTTTCCTCTTTTTTTGCCTCCTTATTCTCAAAACAACTCATGGGAGAAAATATTGAGAATGCTGGTTCTTTGGATTCCAGCTAATAGAAGTGCCCTCACTCTAAAGAAATTAAAATGTTCAACATCCTCAAGCTGCTTCCCAGCAACATTAGTATTAGGAATCAAGACCTTCCAAACGCTCCCAGTGAGAAGCGGAGCACATGCGATATGATTAATCAGCTCTTTGCTTTATCTATTGCTAGATTCTCTGAGGAGAGGAAGACCATTTGGGGACTGAGTAATATATGGTGCCTGTCCCGTGACACAGACACCTCAACAGGGACTGTTACACATCCCTGATTGTTCTTTCTATTGGCTCCCGCTCCCTGGCCTCTATCCAGACCGAGCTTTAAAGATGAAATTGAAATGGACCACTTAGTGTCCATTTGTTCCCATTTCTGAAGTAATGGCTGAAATCATCTCTAGCTCGAGCGATAAAAAGTAAAATGACACCTGAAACATTCTTGTCAGTGAGGCAACAACCGACAGGCTAGAAACACACTTTCCACTGCAGAGAAAAGGCCACGCGGCCCTGTCCTCTGCCCAAGCTACCTTCTGTTACACTTTTTTTCCGCTTTTTTTCCCCCTGCCTCGTCCAAAAGAAAAGAGGTGCCTCACTGAACTGAAAGCAACTTTCCCTGCATTGGAGAACCAGATCCCTGGTCCTTTTAGCCTGTGCATCACCTTGGTGAAACTTCAAGAATGTGCCCCTACACAAAAGAGAATTTGCTCCTCCTTCTGGGAAACTGCTGCCTCAGGGCCCCCATCAGGTTTGGCGGAACCCATTGAAAGTTCAGTGATCTTAACGGTACTTTGGGACGTCAGATCCAGCCAAGGTCCCGGCTGTAAGGTGTTAGCGCCTAGGGGTGGACTGAGGGCAGAGAGCGAGGGAGAGAGAGGCAGAGAGGGAGAGAGGGCGGGGAGGCAGGGGGACCCCGTGTGTTCTGCAAAGTGCCTCGCTCCTGCACCCAGCCATGAGTGTATGAAATAATTCCTCCTTTGTCCACCAGCTGGCTTTCAAAGCTGTCGGGATGAGCCTGCTGGACCTGTCTGGGAAGCTTGTTAAACTGCACCGAGGAAGTCAGGGAGAGGGAGGGGCTGGGAAAAGATGAAAGAGGGGAGCGCAATTTGTGTGAGGCAGTGCGCGCCCGCCCGCCCGACTCTAAAGAAACAGCCGATCTAAGGAAAGGAAGAGCTTCCTCTAAAACCACAGCCCGCATGCGATGCAAATGACCCCTCCAGCAGCTGCCTCTGGCAGGCCGCCACCCGCCTCCCAAAGAATAAAGTCAGAGCAACAATTCCCTCCCGAACCCTGAAGCTTAGTGACTTCAAACAAGAAAAAAGAAAAGTGACATGTTTTTTTTTTCCCTTTCCCCAGTGAACTCATCTAGTCCCCCCAAATTGTGCTGATGACCTCATCAGCTGCAGCTGTGTCCTCCTGAGCTTGCCACCCGCTCCCCCCGACTTCAGCTCCCAGGGAATCACATCTGGTGCAGAGCCTCGATACCTGGGGCGGGCACATCTGGACGGAACAGTCTCTGGAAATGCGAGGGTATTGTGACCCCCTCTCACTCTTATTGATGCAGCCAAGGGGCAGGGCACTTTTCTTCCTTGGACGATAGCTCTCTGGGCTTCCTGCAGTAAGGGATTTGCAGGGGAAAGCAGTGAGGTCCGGGTTAGCATTTGGGATAATTTTCATTTTTCATGCTTACACTCATGAGTGATTGCGGAACTGACTTTAGACATGATATTGGTCTTTTGAATCCATCCTGCCGGTGTTTGTTGTATAGTCTGGCAAGGCCCTGGCTGACAAGGACTATTACGGTGTTAGCTGATATGGATAACGACCCCAATGAACAGAATTAAGAATGGTACCATAGTGTCTGTACCTTAGGGGAAAGGGTACAAACTCAAGAAGAAACCCTTTGCCCTATTGCTAGAGTATCAGTTGATCCAACAAACCCTCAAACCCTCAAAAAGGCCATTTGGCAATCCTCTAGATAGCAAGGGCCTTAAAAATGCTTGTATGCTTTGATCCACAGTTCTATTTCTGGGACTCTCTCCTACGTATAATACAGACATGCGCTAAACCATGGTGATGATCTTCACTCCAGCATTTTTTATTATAGTAAAAAGAAAAACAAAACAGCCCCCCTAATCATAAAGAATCTAATTAAATGCCCAACATTAGAGAAATAAATAACTTTTATGGTCATAACACGGAACATTATGCAGTCATGAAAAATGATGAGCTGTTTATGCTGCAGTGGTTGGGACATGCTGTGCTGGAACATTCTAGAATACAAAATAATTTCAACTTGTATGAGATGATACATGCACGGGCGAGGGATTAAAAGAATATGTACACCCTTTCCACAGGAGTTATTTTTAGAAGGGGATACTATTACTAATATCTGTCTTTTTTAGGGCTTTCTGCACTTTTAAATTTTATATAGTGAGTGTGCCTTACTTTTATAATTAAGAAAAAAAGTTATTTTAAAAGAGGTAAAAATAAAATCTTTGGCAGATCCGTGCCCTTGGCAGGACGTAATGAATTGTTAGCCCAGGAATTGTACACTAAAATGGTGTAGGTATTAGGCAGATAATATAAATGAGTGAGCCAGGGCTGGAAAAGAAAATGGCAAACCACAGGAAAGCTTATCCTGCTGATGTTTATCATATGGAAATATAAGTGGCAACTAAATTTTTCCAGAGAAGTCCTTAATATTTTTAAGTGAAATTGACTGATTTTTAATTTAATTTTGTTTTTCTTTTTAAAGATTCATCTATCCATTCTGGAGAGAGAAGGAGAATGGTGTGGAGGGGCAGAGGAAGAAGGAGAGAGAAACCCAAGTAGACTCTACGCTGAGAACAGAGCCCCATTCAGGGCCTGATTCCAAGACCCTAAGATCATGACCCAAGCTGAAATCAAGAGTCAGACGTGCAACTGAATGCACCATGCTGGTGCCCTGAAATTGACTGATTTTTAAATGAAGGCAACAAACTCACATTAAACAGAAGTCAGCTACATGTTTTGGGCAAACAAAAATATCCTGCCTCCAGGGCATCTCTCTGAAACCTACTTGTTAGTCAATGATAGCATACTCTTGGGGCGATATCCATCAGCCTAGGGAGTGTCCAGAGACTCCATTACTATTACTAATGCTGCAGTGAAGAGCCTTCTGTATCTGTCTTTTCATATCTAGGCAATTATCTCCTTAAGGTAAACTTTAAGAAAGAATATTTGAGATTCAAAAGTTACGGACATAGTGTTTGGGGAGTTATTTGGAACACACATTGTCAAATAGCTTCTCAATAAGTAAGCACATTTATATTTCCATTAACTGTTCATTAATTGCTCTCCATTTCTCACACTCTAACTGGGAGTTTGCTCAAGATTTTATTTATCACTGATCTTAGAGATGAATGTTTATATCAAATCATGTCAACTTGGATTTCTTTAATGAATGCTATTAAACTGATCTCATGTTTATTGATCTTTCTTTTATGAATTGCCTGTTTTTATCTTTTTCCCAATTAAAAATAGTCTCTTGGACTTTTTCTGATGGTTTTATATAAACTTTTTCTTTTTTATATATTATGGTTATTCATTGTTTCTCTCATATGAATTACATTGTAAGAGAATCTGTCATTTGTCTTTTAACCTTATATAATGGGGTAACATTTTTATTATTTTAACATTTGTCCTGAGAGTATTTTGAGTGCGAAATTAGGAGAGTAGTTTAAGGAACCACTTAGACTGTAGACAATGAGAGTGCAGTTTGTACTAAAAGAGGGAAACAAAGGGTCAGCCAAACTCAGTGCAGTGCCGGCAAATGTTTAACAAAAGACACAATAGAAGGAGAGAAACAGGGGATTTTTGCAGCACATAGAATTCATGAAGTATTAGTTTTTAGTTTATATAAAGAAATGCTACAAATTGAGAGAAAAAGGTAAACAACCAATAGAAAAATGGACAAAAGATTTGAACAGAAACTTCATAAGAGATCCAAATGACCAATAAATGTATGTAAATCTTCTAAAACCTAATTAGTAACCAGATCAATGTAAATTAAAACATCAATAGAAACAAACCTATTAGATGTTTGCCACCACCAAATGTTTTTGAGGGTATAGATCAGGAATTCCTCTCAATTGTTGATGTGACTATACAATCTTTCTGGAAAAGCTCCTAGCATACTGTTTCCAGTGTAGATATGCGTGTCCTATGATCCAGGGATTTTCTGCATATATATGTATCTATCTATTTTTCTCTCTCTCTCTCTCTCTATATATATATATATGTTCAATAGTGGTTACCAAAGCCTGGTTTACAATTTCCCCAAACTAGAAACAACTCAAATAGCCATCAGCATAGAATAGATAAACACATTGTGATAATGGAAAACTATATATCTGTGACTACGAACACATTAAAGTTGCACACTGGCATGGATAAATTTTCCCAACATGTGTTGGGCAAGAAAAGCGAGACATAAAGAACATTCACGAAGATTATTCTATGTATAACAAGTTCAAAAGGAAACTAAATGATATGGTTTAAGGATGTATGCTCAGGTGGCAAAACTATAAAGAAAAGCCGGGTATGATTACTATCTTAGTAGTATCCTAACTACTAGAATCCTGGTTGTTTTTAAGCAGATGGAGTGGTGGTTGTGATAGGAAAAAGGGGCATGTGTGCATGTTGTGTATGTATGTGTGCGTATGTTTGAGAAGAGTCCCAAGGTATCAATGACGTTGTCTTTCTCCATGTAGGTATTTGCTATTTAATATTTATGCATTTTAACTCATGTTATATTTAACAATAAAATAGAAATTTGGGGAGTTAGAGAAAGCAGAGAGATGAAGATATAGGAAGTCCGAAGGAATACCGTAATAGAAGGGCCTGGACAACACAACAGAGGGCGGGAAGCTGCAGAGAAGTACTAATTATTTGTTCCAAAGAGGAAAGCGTACAAGGGAATTTTTAGGGCAAAACAATCAAGTATTCAATTTGATGTCAGTATATGTCTTCTCACTCTAAATCTTCAATACATTTTGTCAAACATGCATATATTTTATCTGAGGTTTGGGGGAAATAAAAGAATACAGTTGGCATGAAAGCAGGAGGGAGGTGTATGCAGATTTAGATCAAGGATTCTTCGAGAGAGGTGAGGGGTGGCCAGTCTCATGGATCTGGAATAGGGACTTAAGCCAAATCGATATAAATATCCAAAGACTGGTATTTCACCTGATGTCCATAGATATTAGTTTACAGCAGGATTTGTCTCCTCCTCCTCCTTCTATTTCTTTATTTCATACAGAAATTTACAACTTATAATCAACTGTTTACTTTTTGATTTCTGGTTTTTTATAATAGGCTTGAAAGACATTTTCTTATTTTATTTTATTTTTTAAGATGTTATTTACTTATTTATTTATTTGAGAGAGAGAGAGACAAGGATAGTGACAGCACGAGTGAGCAGGAGCCAGTAAACAGGAGGAGAGGGAGAAGCAGGCTCTCCGCTGAGCAGGGAGCCTGATGCAGGGCTCCATCCTAGGACGCTGAGATCATGACCTGAGCCAACGGCAGACCCTTACCGACTGAGCCACCCAGGTGCCCCAACATTTTCTTATTTTAAAGATACTTAAGTCCTCTAAAAAAATTTAAAAATTAATTAAAAAAAAATACTTAAGTCCTCAGTTTGTCTAGAATTCTACTTAGTGTAAAGTTGGAGGGAGAGCTTGATTTTTTTTTTCCAGAAAGCCAGCTCAATCTTTTTTTCTGACAACTTTAAACATCTCATTTAATCAAAAATTAAACTTGATACGCTTTCTATTCCACATTCTATTTCTGTACTACTATCTTTAAAACCATGAAAGTTTGTTGATAAATTTAAATATTTGATAGGAAAAGTCAGTATTTTCTTGGCACTTTCCCTCTGATGATACTTTTCAAATACAGCTTAGAATCATTTCACCACATTATAGAACAAAATGTATTGGGATGTTGATACGGATATCACTGAATTTACAGAGTATTCTCAGGACCTCAGGAGCAGTACAAAGTACTTTAAAAAAAAAAAAAGATTTTATTAATTTATTTGAGAGAGAGACACAAGCAGCGGGGAGAGGCAGAAGGGGAGGAAGATGGACAAACAGGCTCCCTACTAAGCATGGAGCCCCAAATGGGGCTCGATCCCAGGACCTTGAGATCATGACTTGAGCTAAAGTCAAACGCTTACCCCACTGAGCCACCCAGGCGCCCCAATATAAAGTATTCCTCTTAAAAAAACTTGTATCTCTAATTGATCAGTTATTTTTGTATACTTCTCTCTATTGGGCTTTTTATTTTTTTATTTTTTATTTTTCTTTATCAACATCCTAAATATTTGTGATCTCTGAACAAACTATTTTGTTTATCAGCTTCCGTATTCAGTATTCAATTTGGAACCTACTTTGATAATTACTTGTTTCTACATTAAAAGATTCTCATTACAGGGGCACCTGGGTGGCTCAGTGAGTTAAGCCTCTGCCTTTGGCTCAGGTCATGGTCTCAAGGTCCTGGGATGGAGCCCTGCCTCGGGCTCTCTGCTCAGCGGGGAGCCTGCTTCTCCCTCTCTCTGCCTGCCCCTCTACCTACTTGTAATCTCTCTCTGTCAAAAAAAAAAAAAAAAAAAAAAAAGATTGTTATTACATTTCATTGGGAATGTCAGTTGTTGTTGTTTTTAATATATTATATTTCCTTCTATTTAATGGAAAATCTTCCCAGTTTCTGGCACTGAGTTGACAGTCTCTGTTTTGGGTGGTGTGAATTTTCAAGTTTTCTTGTTTTTCTGGGTCTCCATAGATATTTTTAATAGAAAGCTGGGGAGGCCACACCAGGAAAGTCTAGGCAGGCACCATTTTAAATGAGAAATCTGTTCACTGACAAATAAATAATAGACTTCCAAGGCCTAATTTATGTGTCTTAGTGCTGCTCAAGGTTACAAACCCAGTCTGTTGCTTTCTTTACTTCAAACCCACTCCTGTCATGTTAATTGATATATGCAGCTAATATCTGTATGTTTGACTTTTAAATGTATGTGATTTCATGGTGTGCTTAATATACAAAATATGTGGCATGTTCAAGCACCTGTCACTGTTGCTTTTCATCAGACCCAACTAGAGCAGAGATCTTACTACTTTTATTTAATTCCAACTTTAGTCCTTTTATGATAATCAAATGTCAATTGCCAGGGATGGAAAAGCACTGTACTGTGTGCCCGGGGGTTCTTGAAATAAAATGGTGGGTAATTTATATTTTTAATATAAGTGATTTAGGGCCTGAGGTTTTTAACCAATTAAGGAGAGAATCAAATTAGCTGGAGATTAAATGAAGATGGAATGAGGGAGAAGTCTTGCTGGCTCCTGACTTTCTAAAGGAGGATTCTTGGAGTGCAGTGGCTCTCAACCTTGGCTGCAGAATTACTTGTGGGGGTTTAAAAGAATGCTCATACCCAGACTCCCTACCCCCCCACCCCGCCCCTCCTGGTTGGAGAGTGGAGAGTTCAGTTTGGTCTGACCAACAGCCCGGGCATCAAGGATCTAAAGATCTCCCTAACTGATATGATTCTTCCATCCAGCCATGGTTGAAGATGACATAGTTCTTAACCCCTGATGAGGTAAGTAAGGGTCACCTTGGGCCTAATTTAAAAACTGAGATGTCAGGGCTCTCCCTAGACAATTTCTGACACAGTGAACTGGGATACGGTCTAAAAAACCGCATTTCTCATATGTCTACGTGATTGTGCTATAAAGGATTCCTATTCTACCCAAGGATGGGTCTGTCTGACTGCAGTCCATTCTCTCCCCTTCTACCTTTAACTTGGTTCACAGAATATCTTTCAAAAAGAGCTATCCCTTCCCCAGTCTAAAACATTCAGTGCTCGCCCCTTGTATTCAAAACAGTCTTTAGTGTGGCTTTGAAGGTCTTTCCCCACCTCCAGCTTTCATCCATTTACTTGACCTTCTCAAGCATTCCATTTCAAACCTCCTCCCCCTTTATTTTTTGGAAGAATTATTTATTTATTTGAGAGAGACAGAGAGTGTGGAGCAAGGGGCAGAGGAAGAGAATCTTCGTGCAGAATCCCCGCTGAGCTCCATCTCCCACCCATGAGATAGATCATGACCTGGACTGAAACCAAGATCAGATGCTTAACTGACTGAGCCACCCAGGTACCCCACTGCAAACCATCTCTTAACATGCACATTAGATCCTTTCCTGAAATAACTTCTGCCTTCTTTCAGAGTCTTTGCTTATGCAGTCAGCTCTACCTTCAAAAGACTTTCCCACCTTGACCAGCCTATATCCTGCTCTCCAACAACCTGAATGCCATGACTTTCATGAAACTTTGATCTTTTCAAATGAAGACAATTCATGCTTTTCTCTCTATGCCCATTGCAATCTAGCTGCATCTCTCTTATTTTGTTTGGTTTGGTTGGACTTGAGCTGTACAAAGCTGAGTTCATCATACTCCTTTATGTCCATCATATTCTCTTCATTGGTTAATGCAAGACCCCTCCAATATGTTTGAACGGTATCTAAAAATATATGTGTATCCTCCTAAAATAAGTCATGCTACCTTGTGTGTAGATGTTTTTAATTTACTTAGATGATTTTATGCTCTAAACCTCACTTTTTCTTTTTCACCCTAGATTTTTTATGACCCATCCACACTGTTACTTTTACTTGCTGCATAGTATTCCTTAGTGGGCCTTCACTACATTTTCCTTGTCTATTTCCCTCTTAAAGGATGTGAGCCGGCCGCCAACACTCCGTTGTCTTAAGGAGGCCACAGCAAACATTCTCAGAGGTGGCCTCTGATGGATCTGCATAAGAAGCTCTCTGAAACACCAACTGAAGAACAGCGTTACCTAGTCACAGGACTTATGTTGCCTCAATTTCACCAGACACTACCAGGATATCTGCTAGGCAGTTGTGCAGTTGCATTTCTTGTCTAGTCCCAGACACACACCTCCTGGGGTGTACTTAATCTTTGTCCCTCTAAACCACCCTGGCAAGGGGAGGCACCATTTGTGAACTCAAGACCTTAGAGGAGAAACTTGAGGTTGTAATTTTACAAAAACGCTTTGAGATATTCTTATGTCTGCTACAACAATAATTATAAAAACCATGCCCTTACGAAGGAGATCATCACTGGTATTTTACAAACTAAAGGTAATAATAGATAGTTTTATGAGGGGGGAGTAAGAGAGCCAAAGTTCTGGTCTGTCCAAGAAAAAGTGGTCTAGAAAACTTAGTGACTACAGTTTGATTTGGCCCATTTTATGATCATGAATAACTCAAGATCACTCAGTCTGACATTTTTTGCTAATGGAGAAACAATCCTCAAAGGCAATTTACAAATGTTAAAATTTTAGAAAAGGGGAAATGTGTCAACGAGGGAGTCACCATCACAGAATAAGTTCCTAGAGAACAGCATGGAAAATCGTCATCTTGATGTGTAGTTAATACTTCTTGAAAACTTCTTATGTACCACATATTGTACTAAATAAGGCACCAAGCATTATCTTATTTAGTTCTCATCAATTCTATGAAATAGATATTATTTTATCTCTTTTTAGAGATGAAAACACTCAAGCTTAAAGAATTTAAATCATTTGACCAAAGTCATACAACTACTAGATAGCAAAGCCAAGAGTTGAACCTAGATGTTTAAATTTCTTTTGTTTTTAATTCCAGATTTCTAGGTCATACCTAGGTGCAGAAAAAGTGAAGGCTTAGAGGCAGGCAAACCAGGTTTAATTTCTTGCTTTGCTTACAGCTTACTAGTTATAAGATGCTGGGTGAATTACTTTACTTTATTGAGCCTCACTTTTCCCATCTATAAAATGGGGTCAGGGGTCCGTACTTCACAGAGTTGTCAGTACAAATGAGCACAATGTATGGCCCATAGTAGGTACTTAGTAAATGTAAATGTGACTTCCCTTAGGAGATCTGTTCTCTCTAATCTCTGGTACCGAGTAGATTGGTATTTATTGAATGAATTGAATAGGTGATTTTAAAATTTCAGATATTATTCGAAGTCTCCCCTACATTAATTTGGTTGATCCGAGAGAGGTGAGAGGATGTATATGAAAGGTAGGGGCCCTAAAAAGGTTACCTTGAGAAGCCAGAGGCAACTGTTGTCTATTCTGTAGTTCCCCTGAAGACAGCCCTGTCTTCTGCCCCTTCCAAGCCTAGTCACTGAGTTCCCTGACTTACTTCCTGAAAGACAGACAGAGAGAGAGAAACAAAGACACCAATGAACAAAAAGCTCATTTTTTCCTCCTTCACCAGGCCTCACGCAGGGAGTGTTGTGGGTTCACACAGCTAGGAACCAATGCAAACTCTCCCAGGGAACCGCTAGAGAGGAAATTAATTAACCCCTGCCATGGTTTCCTGGTGGGGGGCCGGGAATTAAGCTGTCACTTCTCCTGTATGTGTGGATCCGGCCCCTCTCGGTGGTTGTCTTAGATTCTGAACAGAAGCCCATCTTCCCTCCCCTCCTGGGGGCCACGAACTCAGAACACTGCCCTGAGCAGGTAAGATGGATATTCCCTTTCAGAAGCCAAATTGCACCCTACCGCCCCTGGTTTCTAGGGTTGGAAACTCCAGAGAAAGCTCTTCTGGGAGACTCAGAGCCAGCTACCCGTAGCTAAAGTAATGCGATTTGCAGAAATCTTGAGAAAGTAGCGTTAGCTGTGGACACCAAGGAAACTGTTCAGCCTTTGGATTCTCCGGCATCTAGACCATTGTTAGTTCTCCAAAGGGAGGCTCCTGCCATGTGAATTCAAAGCTGCTGAGAGCTCCACTTTTAATGAGATCTTTCAAAGGGGATAGCTCCAACGGTCCATAAAAATCATAATGTCAGGTGGATTTCATGGTCTAGACAGATCTGACATTCCCTCCACCCTTTTTTTTCTTTAAGGTTTCCCCATAAACCAACAGTAAGAAAAAAAAAAAAAACTTAAGTTCTGGGAAGGGATTGATTTATTAATAGAAGCTACTGGTTTTCTGCATTGATGGCCCCAGGGACTTTTGCTACATGATTATGATGACTGGCTTTCTCCACCAAGCCTCCAGAGCTCCCAGCAGTCAATTTATCAACACAGGATGACAAGTTCATTGTTGTTCTCTGGAAGCTTTGGCTCTCAAGAACTACTCGGGGTTTTAGGCTAGGAAGATGCCTTTGGGAGAGTGTTCTTATATGAAGTAGTACATCTGCTTGAAAAATGCTGGATCTTTTGAAATTGTGATAGAACCAACCTTTTACTCCCCCTCACTCAAGGGAGTATGTTTCTTTCTAGAACTTTCCAAGAGCTGATCAGCTGGAAATAAAATCAATTTCTGGCAGCCTGGGACGGCAGGAGTTTAGTTTTGAGTAACCCAGACATTCCCATGTGGCCGAGCTTGTGTGCAAAAGGGAATCCACATTCATTATGAATAACTGAGCTTTCCTACTTTTACTAGCTTTCCAGTAGTGCTATAACAAATTACCCTACATTTGGTAATTTAAAGCAACACATACTTATTCTCTTGTAGTTCTGTAGGCTAGACGTCCCATATGGGACATTTAGCCTCATTGGGCTAAAATCGAGGTGCCAGCAGGGCTGGTTTCTTCAGAAAACTGAAGGGACGACTCTCTTTCCTTGCTTTCTTCCCTGTCTAGTGACTGTCCTCATTCTTTGGCTAATGGCACCTTCCTACATCATTCCAACTCCTGTTTCTGTTGTCATTTCTCTTACTCCTCTGACTCTGACACTCCCTGCATTCCTCTTAAACTTATAAGGATCATTGTGTCCCATCAAGTCCACCTGGACAATGCAGGACAATCTCTTCATCTCAAGATCCTTAATTTGATTAACATTCACCAGTCCCTTTTGCCACATAAGATAATATTCACAGCTTCTGGGGACTGGGACCTGGGCATATCTAGGAGGGCCATTGTTCTGCCTGCCACACTGTCTTGCTCCCATTTGTTTATAGAGGAACTTTGACCCCTTCGGTTGTTTCTATCTGGTTATTTGGAGTTCCTTAGGAGTGCCCTGACCCCCTACCAGTTGCTCACAACAGACTCCCCCTTGTTAAAGTTGGCTGCTCCCCAGAAAATGAGCTGAGGAAGCTTCACCTTGACACCAAAATGATAACTTCAAGACCTGGGCCTGGAATGCGGGCCTTCCAGAGAGTGGGGATCCCACGGGAGAGATGTGGAGGATGGCTTTGGGCTGCACCGTGTCATGTGGGCCCCACAAACTACTGTGACAGGAGTTCTTCAAGACCAATCTTGAAAATAGCTCTTGACAGGGATTCAAGACCAATCTAAGAGGTCAGGTGAGGTTCAGGTATAGGCACAGTGCCAAATTTAGTTCCTGGGACATGCCAGATACCATGGTAGTTACTGAGGATCCAGAGCTGAAAGACAGTTTTACCTCTCGAGGCCCCTCACAGTCTTCCTGTAAGGGAAGCCTTCTCAAGCTTTAGTGAGCATAGGAATCACATGGGAATCTTGTTAAAATGAAAAGTCTGGGGCACCTGGGTGGACCAGTCAGTTAAGCGTCCAACTCTTGATTTGAGCTAGGTCATGATCTCCCAGTTGGGCTCTGTGCTGGCTGGGGAGCCTGCTTGGGATTCTCTCTCTCTCTCTTTCTCTGCCCTTCCCCCCACCCCAAAAACCCCCAAATTCGGATTCAGTGGGTCTGAGGTGGGCCTGAAGAGTCTGCATTTCTGATACTTCAAGTAGCAAGGGTCTAGGGGAGACTGACCTACACCAATAATTAATCATGATATGATCTGCTAAGTGTTTTGCCACCAAATCCACAAATGTTGTGAACACAAAAGAGTACATCTAGCCAAGGCTTGGCAAAGGATGGGGCATGATTTCTAGAGGAAATGACATTTGAATAGATGTTTTCCAGGCAAAGAATCAGGGGAGAAAGGATACAGGCAGCCAGAACAGCATGTACAAGGGAGGGAGACAGGAGAGTTCTAGAACTGCAAGAATCGCGCAATGCCAGTAGCAGAGGCAAAGGACGAGGGAATGGCATGAGGTGAGTAATCATGGAGGACCTTGTACCCCAGGCTAAGAAGTTTGGGCTTCATCTGATAAACAATGGGGAGAAGTTTTTTTTAAACCAAGGGGAAGGAGAAATGGAGACAGAATTATCTCTGTAACTACCCATTCTGGGAAATGTGCCCTTTGTTTTGATTGGCAAATCATAGGGCAATTAAGTGAATGACAGGAAACTTTGCCTTAAAAAAAAATAGACCTTCTTTAGAGCCTATGGGCATATCAGGGCACTGCCATATTTGAGGTCAGCCAAGATCTGTTCCATTAGAGAATAGTGGCCAGGGCCGAGCCAGGTCCTGACCATTGGAAATGAGCTTGGGTGCGTGGATGGGGTGAGGGGATGAGGGAGAACAGGACCTGCTCTACAGGCCGGTGAGGGACACCGCCTCAGGGTCTTGTTTTCAGACGTTTTCCCTTCGAATCTTTCATGCTAGTCTCAACAGTAACCTAGTCAGCATATCACCTTTTCAAAGGCGCCACATCTGGAGGGTCCGCAGGGGGCCAGCCCTCGGTATGCAATCTCCCACCCCACCCCTGCCCGAAGATCAGAAGCGAAGTCAACTATATTTGGGTAAAGGTATTTACTCGAAGTTAAACAGTTCCCTTAACTGCAGACTTCTCAGAAGCTTAAATATGGTAGCGAGCAATAGGACTCCCCAAGGGCGGGGGGATCCCTCATGTTTCTGTAGAGGACAGCCGGGAACATATAGCTCCCGTCCATGCTCAGCTTCCTAGTCTCTGAACTTCTTTCTTATACTTCAATTCCTAATACAAAATAGGACACTTACTTATTTTACAGTTAATCTTCTTCCTTCAGATGTGCCAAATGCTCTTTGAGATAAGGAATCAGATCGTATACTTAGCTTCTCATCTCCTCTGCCCCCCCCCATCTCCATAAATACTCAAAATAAAATGTCTTTTCCTAAGTCCAGCCGTGAGTCACTAACATGGATCTAGATTTTAGGTTAAGTCCAACACTGCATTCTTTCCAGGGAGAATTTCTTATAAGCAACTTTTTTTTTTTTTTTTTAAATAAGCAACTTTTAAAAGATAGGGTCTTTAAAAAAAAAAAATCAAATCACCACAAAACTTCTGTTTTACCACCATCATATAGAGAGAACCGAACTATTAAACTGGTCTCATAAGACAATTTCAAAATGAATTCTTGCCTCTTAAAGAGATCTTAGAATACTCAGATGAGAAAATTGTGGTTCAAGCGTATTGATTGCTCGAGAGTTTGGTTATTTACTTAAAATGTTCTCCCTACATTCATACTCATATATGGACATGAATTTATTTATATATTTATATATATATTTATTTATTTGCCAAGCTTCTTTCTGTGCCCAAGAGGGCAGGGTGACTTGGTGCTGCTGGAAGCCGTGCAGACAGTACCAATCTTGGCATATTACACTAGGCTACAAGAAAACTAAAGAGAAAGTGGAGTTCTTCTTAGGAAGATTATCCTCAAATTGGGAAGGAGCAACCCAATGTGGCTGCGATTTGTGTGTTTCACCTGACATAGGAAGAGAAGAACAGTGCGTGCTGAGGAATATTCAGCACATACATGACCTCGCTTGATCCTCAGATCTCCATAACAAGTCTTGAGTCAGGCATTATTGATGATTCTGACCCTCATTTTACAGACAATAAAACTTTAAAAAAATGGGAACTTAGAGAAGTTAAGTAATTTATACAGTCTTCCTCAACTAGTAAATTATGGAATTTGAAGAGGTTTTCTGACTCCAAGGCCTATACATATTTCTTACTCATATTTACTCAGACTCTTACTTCATACTCTCTGAAGATAATTGCATATCTTGATTTCAGCTACTCAATGGCCAAATCCTCACTGATATCCTCATGGAAAGTATGGGGCATAATGAATATTGCATTGTATTTGGTTGAATCAATGTAGTTAATGAATACTGATTTATAGATTGATGTCATCTCAGAAAGAATTCTCTGGTTATATATATGCCAAGTTCTCTCCATTGTCCAGTTTTTTTCAGTAATTTTAAGCAATAGATAAAAACATGAACAACATGTGTATCAGGTAATATTAGTGCACTCTGCAACTCACTTGTACCAAAATACAGTTTGAATTCAGTTTTTCTTTTAGGCCCTAGGTCTCACAACCTATTCTGTCCCATTTTTTATGCTGATTTTTTTCCTAGTCAATTTAAGTATTATCTCAGTCTCAATTCATTTACTTTGGAGTAAAGCATGGGTTTTCCCAGACTGTCTCCCCTTCTCTCCCCACCTTTCTTTCTTCCAGAAGATGTCTGTGCATAGAGGGAACCTTTCATAAATAGCATCACAGCCATAAGAGGAGGGCTGTCTGGTCTCTATGTCTTTGTCCAATCTTTGTTGGTGATAAAACACATCCCACCTGGTCTCTGGCCATCACCAACATCTACTGATATTTGAAAAATCCTATCATAGCCTTCAGTTGTGATGCCCTCATAGTTTGGGCCACTTGTCCATCCATACACCAGGCCACTTCATTCCCTTTGTCATCTTACTGGGGCATGTGGGGACGTCTTAGTTTCCAGTGGGCTCCGCCCAAGCTGTAGGGCATGGAATGGGCTATCTCATGCCATCATCCTGAAGACATTCCAGTGATCTGCCCTCCAGGGCAAGCTAGATATGAGTGATTTGCTTTCCCTGCAAGCAAGGCACAAATCTTCTGTGCCCCCAAAGCCTTCCACACCTACTAAGAATTTATATGGTGTCCTCTTTCTTCCAGCTGCCCTCAACCCTTGAATATCCAAGTTGAGATTTTTAGAAAACCTGGTAGGAAAAGAGGGAATGGAGGTGGTCCTACTAATTCTAGCTCATCAAGCGGGAGGTCTGCCATTTGGAAAGGCATTTTTCAAACTACAAAGCAAACTCCCCAAGGGATAGAAGTATAATTTTGGGCACAAGTCTGTCCAACCTCAAAACTGGTCTTTAGCATCATAGAAGTATATTACAGGTTCATCTTCAAGGACAATCAAACAAATATATAGAAAGTATTTGACACATGGTGGATCGTCAATGAATGGTTGTTATTCTGAGAATCCCCCTAGGTATTTGGGTTGAGAATATACCTGCTGACTTGCTTGGGTTTCAGTAAGAAGAACCTGAGCCCTATTTGACACATTTCCTAGTATTTACATTACAGAAAAGACTTCTGGAAGCATCAGCTGTTTCTTTCTTAAGAGCAATTTGATGTCCATGTTCCTGAGTGTCAGAAGCATGGCTGGTACTGAAAAGGTAGAGGCAGGGGTCGATGTCAGACAGGCTGGGAATGCTCTGCTAAGTTTCTCCTCTGGGCATAAGACTATTCCTCTTTATCAGCAGTTTTCATGTTGGGTTTGCCGTTTTGCAAAGGATGGCTGCAGAAAGCGAGTTCCTGAGGGGTAAGGCAGGGGAAGATGGATAAAGGAAACCCACGGCTAGCATTTGTCTCATTAAAATCTGTCAAAGCCAGAGGAACAGAAGGCAGCAAAGAGCTAAAATCAGATGTCACTAGCTTTCAGAATATGTTGACATGTGGGGAAGCAAACTGTAGTGACAATGTGCCCTTCAGCTGCCTTGGCTCTCAGCTGGTAATAATAAAGCCCTTTGCAGTCTGCACAGAGGGGAGGCAGACAGCAGTCTAGCACCCGAGGACAGGAGGTGCAGAGGACACTTACAGCTGATAAGCTACAGGACCCTGACGATGACTTTATTGCCTTTGAAGAAACATTTTGCCCTGCCAAAACTGGCATAGAAAAACCAGTGTGATTTTGTTTCAGGGAAGAGCTGTGGATCTGGGTACGCCATGAAGAGTTCAATTCTTGCACCTGTAAGGTTGAAAATATTTAAGCATATAATAGAGAAATAAACAGAGCCTTATCAATTCAGCCTCTATAATTAATACTGGATACTATAAATGATAGAGTAGTTAATTACTTGGAATGGATGAAGTAGAATACTGGCTTACAAAAAAAGGTCATGCAGTCTAGTGGAAAAGTAGGGACTCTTGAGGGAGATGGAAAGGGGTCCAAATCCTGGCTCTCCACTTACTGTATCCTTGGGCAATTTATGTCATTTCTCTGTGACTCGGTTTCCCGTATCTTCAAAATAGGAACGCTTATTCTTTCTTTCAAGTTATTGTGAACATTTGCTGTATATGGTTCATTGGGACTCAATAAATGCTTATTTTTGTTAACCTTGCCTTGTCTATTATTTTCTTTCTATTTTCAAATATGTTTTAATTAATTTATTATTTACCTGAAGCTTTAAGGAGCACCTTAAGACTGTCAGCTACTGTAGGTGAGAATCTGGCTTCCAATCTCACATCTTAATCTGCTGGTTCCAAACCCACCATACACTTCCTCTTAAGATTTGATCAGATCATATAACTAGCGGTGACACTCTTCTGGACTCCTGCTTCTCTGGGGAAAAAAGGGTCACTTGCACCCCTCTGGCTACTCTGACCTGAGTCTTTGGAGTAGTTATTGTTCTGTTGTTTCAGAGAAGACAGAGCAGCTCCTTGGGGAGAAATAATTTAGAGAAAGGAAATGAATATTTCCTTTTGAAGTTGGTGAGCAGGGAAATAGATGCAGTAAAAATACGGTACTAGCATAACTTCTCGTGACCATTGAAAAAATCAGAAGCCAGGAAATATGGTCGGATAGGGTATTTTTCATTTTTGAAAATTTATATAAAAAGTCTTATGAAAGGGGTTCCTGGGTGGCTCAGTCGATTGAGCATCCCACTCTTGAGTTCAGCTCATCATCTCATGGGTCCTGATCTCATGGGTCCTGAGATCAAGCCCTACATCAGGTGTTGTCCTCAGCAAGGAGTTTGCTTGAGATCCTCTCTCCCTCGGCCCCTCATGACTCTCTCTCTTTCTCAAAATAGATAAATAAATCTTCAAAAAGTCTTATGAAAATATAAAACTGAAATCCACATGTGTGTATTTAACAAATGGCTGTATCAAGGAGAATAAGAGTAAATGAAACGAGTAAAGCATTTCACAGAAACAAGTAAACATAAATATCATTTAATCTAATATTTGCTGTGGAGACAGATGGTCAAAATAACCATGGTAATGGTTTGAAATAGAAGTTTCTGGGAATCACTGAGTCTTTTTTTAAGAGATTTATTTATTTATTTATTTATTTACTGTGCACGGGCATTTTTCTTTGTCCTCTGAGTATCTTGCCTGCCCCTCCAGATCTAGCTGAAGGAATCTGGAAGAACAATTCTGATTGGACAGCTCGGGTCAGGTGCTGTTGTTTCCCAAACCCTGCCAGCCCTAGCCAACCCTGCCCCCGGGTAGGAATAGTTCTTTAAATGGAGTGTTGTGCTCCTTTCAGGAATTATAATTTTGCCTCTTCTCTGACTATCAGATTGTTTTGTGCTTGAAGGTATAGTGGGGTTATTCCACCAGGGTTGGATCCTTACTCCTAGACCCACTAGCTCTGTGACCTTAGGCAAGTTGCTAAACCTCTTTAGGCTTCAGTTTCCATGTTATAGAATGAGGATAATGATATTCCTGACCTCAGGACATTGAGGTGGATATACATCTAAAGGATACTTAGAAGAGTACCTAGTACACACTACGTGTTAATAAAGATTACTGCTACTAAAACACATAAGGAAAAAAACACATGAGGAACAATAGGTAATAAGGAAGTTCTCTCTAATTTTCTCTGCTTCTCCATCCACCTTCCTCATCTCCCAGTTTAGACAACTATTAAAAGTTTTGTGTAGGGGCGCTTGGGTGACTCAGTTGGTTAAGTGCCGGAGTCTTATTTTTAGCTCAGATCATGATTTGTGGGACCTAAGATCAAGCCCTGATTCGGGCCCTGTGCTCAGCAGGGAGTCTGCTTGAGATTCTCTCTCCCTCCCCCTGTCCCTTCCCCCTATTTGCATGCTCATGCTTGCTTTCACTCTCTCTCTCAAATAAATAAATCTTAAAAAAAAAAAAAAGAAAAAATGTTTAGTGTATATTTCTCCAGAATTTTAATGCTTTTATTAGTACATACATATTTATAGATTTTGCAACATGCTTTATTTTAACATTTTTCAATTTCAAAACATTATAGATCAAGACTAGTTACTTTCTTAAACTGGTGAGGGAAGAATAGACATGAACGTGGATGTTTATACTCAAAGTAGACCAAGACAATAGTCATCAACGTCTATTAGCTAGCAGCTCCCTTATTTATATACCTGGCTGAACTCCTGGAAATAAAATTTATACTTGTTCAACAGGTTCTATGGCTGGCATTTCTCATCTGCAAGAAAGTACCCTATGTTCCCAAGACACTGCTATTTCTAGACCCTTCCAGAGTTTATTTCTGGGGGAGAGATTACAGGAAGTTATTTTAATGACTACATTCCTGAAAAGAGGTTTCTTACTACTCGCCTAAACCTTTGTTGACCTTTCTTTTTGTATCTGAAATTTTAGTTCGAATAATCTATGACTGGACCACAGAGTGTTCTTTTTTTTTTTTAAGGCAGAACATTATTATATTTGAATACACAACTTCTGTACAACCAAAAATTAAAACATCACAGTAAAATGGTGGTGAGAACACATGGTATTTAATTTGCAATGAATGGCAAATCGGTAACATGCTTAGTCATAAATGATCTCTTGGAAACCAGTAACAAAAACACTAATATTCTGAGGGAAATAAAAGAAACACACAGAGGAAAATGAAATAACAAGTGACTAGTAAGGTTTAAAGACATATAAAAAGGACTGAACTGACCAGTAAGAGAAAAAAAAGCAATTTTTCTGTAATACCACATTGTCAGGGGGGCCTGGGTAGCTCAGTGGGTTAAACCTCTGCCTTCGGCTCAGGTCATAATCTCAGGGTCCTGAGATCAAGCTCCTGCTCAGCATGAGTCTGTTTCCCCCCTCTCTCTGCCTACTGCTCTGCCTACTTGTGATCTCTCTCTGTCAAATAAATAAAAATCTTAAAAAAAAAACCATATTGTCAAAGATTAAAACATTGAAATGTAATGTTGGTACTGTTTCAGAAAACAGTCTCATAAACAAACACTGGGAGACAAGATTGGTGAGGACAATCTACACTATTTGGGGAAATTTTCTACTTTTGATTCAGAATATAAATTTTGGTTATACTTAATTCCAATAAGGTGGGAACACTATGACTATTTTCAACAAATTAGCCAGAGAAATTAAAAATAATTTCTATATAAAGCATGTAACTGCCTAGAAAATTTGTAGCTAAGGGTCCAAAAGACTACTAGCATAACAATTTGTTCATCAGAGTGTTGATTCTTTCTCTTACTCCATCTAATTCAGCTAGCTAAAATCATAGCTGTAATTTTATTGATCAGTAATCATTCTACCTTAACTTAAAATGAACTAAATCAGAAGATATCAGAAAAATGGCTTTACTCAAAAAAGTGGCTTATTTGGGGGCTGAATAGGAGACAAGACTTGTTATTCTATTTTTAAGCTTCTTACTCAGTCCCAGGACAAATCAGAACTTCACTGAGGCTCTAACCCAAGAAGCAAAAGCTTCCAAAAAAGTCCTGGTGCTATTGTGTACTTAATGGAATCCTGTGACTTGTCCATGTTTCTCTGTTGTTCACACTCAATGGGTCTCTACTTTATCTTTCTGCCCTTCCAAATCCTCCATATCTTCCTGCCTCAGGTCAGATCCCCACCATATTCTCTTCCCCAACCCTCTTAGACTTTGGTTTCTCTCCAACTTGTAATAGCTCCTTGCATCCTTCGTCCAACTAATTCATCCTTTCTTCATTCACTTATTCATCTGACGGCAGGTCATGGAGCACAGAGGTGAGTAGCAATTTTCAACATGAAGGAATTTACAGTATAGTTAGATTATCATTAACAAGTAATATAATAGGGTATAGAGATTGGTATAATTAATTCATAACTCAGGGTTTTCTCTCTCCTAAAAAGATTTTATTTTTTTTCCTAAAAAAAAAAAAAAGATTTTAAAGTGTTTTGTTGGCTTGCTTGCTTGCTTGTTTTAAGGAAAATATGTGCCAGATTCTTTGTATTTAAGGTACAGAGAACATTTGAAGAGTTTCTCATGCATGCTGTATTGTATTTGAAATGACATAATCATTTCTCCACATGTTCCTTTTTTATTTTTTCCACAACTATGGTAAAATAGACATAATATTTATAATTTTAACCATTTGTAAGTGTAAAATTCATTAACTACATTCATAATGTTGTATAGCCATCACTATCATCTAGAACCCAAAATGTTTTCATCAACTCAATATAATAAAGTCTGTACCCATAAAACAGTACCCCCTTAATCCCCTGTCCTGATAGCACCTGGTAATCTTGATTCTATTTTCTGTCTGTATGAATTTGCCTATTCTAGGGATCTCATATAAATGCAATCTTATAATATGTGTCCTAAATCTGGCTTATTTCACTTAGCACAAAGTTTTCAAGTTCCATCTGAGCTGTATCATGTACTAGGACTTTATTCCTTTTCATGGCTGAATAATATGCTATTTTATAAATGTAACACCTTTAAAAACTCATTCATCTGTTAATGCACACTTGCGTTGTTTCTGTTTTTGACTATTGTGAATAATGCTTCTATAATCCTTCGTGTACAATGCTTTCAACATTTTGGGATGTTTACCTGGGAGTAGAATTAGTGGGCCATAAGATAGTTTGATAACTTTTTGAGGAACCACAAAAGTGTTTTCCACAGTGGCTGCATCATTTGATAGTCTGACCATAATGCATGAGGTTCTTGTTTCTCTACACTCTTGCCAAGATGTTATTTTTTGTTTGTTTTTAAAAAAATTATACCCATCCTTGTAGATGTAAATGTTATCTTATTGTGGATTTTTTTTAAAAGATTTTATTTATTTATTTGATAGAGATCACAAGTAAGCAGAGAGGCAGGCAGAGAAAGAGGAAGAAGCAGGCTCCCTGCCAAGCAGAGGGCCTGATGAGGAGCTCGATCCCAGGACCCTGGGATAATGACTTGAGCAGAAGGCAGAGACTTTAACCCACTGAGCCACCCAGGCGCCCCTTATTGCGGTTTTTATTTGCATCTCCCTAATGGCTAAAGATATTATTAAACATCTCTTCATGGTTTTTTTTTTTTTTTAAAGATCCCATTCATTTATTCGACAGAGAGAGATCACAAGCAGACAGAGAGGCAGGCAGAGAGAGAGATAGAGGGAAGCAGGCTCCCTGCTAAGCAGAAAGCCCGATGCGGGACCCGATCCCAGGACCCTGAGATCATGACCCCAGCCGAAGGCAGCGGCTTAACCCACTGAGCCACCCAGGTGCCCCTCTCTTCATGGGTTTATTGGCCATTTGCCTATCTTCTTTGGAAAATGTCTATTCAAGTTTTTTTGCCCATTTTTAAAAGACGTTTGTTTGTTTTAAGAGAGACAATTAGGGAGGGGCAGAGGGATAAGGAGAGAGAAAATCTTAAGCAGGCCCTATGCCCAACATGGAACGTGATGTGGGGGTTGATCTCACAACCCCAAAAACAGGACCTGAGCAGAAATCAAAAGTTGGACACTTGGGGTACCTGGGTGACTCAGTTGGTTTGGGCATCTCCCTTCAGCTCAAGTCATGATTTCAGGGTCCTACATTGGGCTTCTTGCCCTGTAGAGAGCCTGCCTCTCTCTCTGTCTGCCACTCCCCCTGCTTGTCTTCTTTTGCTATCTGGCAAATGAATACAATCTTAAAAAAAAAAAGAGTTGGATACTGAACAGGCTGAGGCAGCCAGTTACACCTAGGTTTTTTTGTTTTGTTTTAATTGTTGTTGCATTATAGGACTTCTTTATATTTTCTGGATATTATTCCCCTATCCGATACATGATTTTGCAACCATTTTCTCTCATTTTGTAGACTTTTAGCTTTCTTGATTGTGCTCCTTGGTGCACAAAAGTTGTTAATTTTTGTAAAGCCATTTTATCTACTCTTTCTTTTGTTGCCTATGCTTTTGTTGTCATAGCTCCTAAGTCCCCTTTTAAGTTTTGATTTTAAAATAATTTTAAGCTTATAGAAAAGCAGAAAGTATAATAAGAGAACTCCCACATACTCTGATTGACCAATTTTTTTGCATATTGTCACAGTGTTTTAACTATCATCTATCAGTAAACATAAATACGTTTTTTTCCTACACTACTTGAGAATAGGTTGCATGTATCATGTCTTTTTATCCCTTAATACTTCAATGTGTTTTTCCTAAGAACAAGGATATTCTCTTATGAAACCAAAATATAGCTCTCAAATCCAGGAAAGTTAACACTGGTACAATGCTTTCATCTGTAGAGCATATCCCAATTTTGTTAATTATCCCAATACCTGTCTTTCATAGTGTTTTTTCCCATCCAGTTGGGAGTCGCCTATGTGATTTTTTTTTTAATGTATTCTTTTTATCTCCATATTACTTGAATTTATTACCTAGTTTGCCTGTATTAAATAGATATTATCTGTTGATATCCACTGATTATCCATACAATGGTAAATGATCTTATTTGACTTTACCCTTTCTCATTTTCTCTTTTTGGGGAGTTGATAGTCTTTCTACTTTGTATTTCTACATAAAATGTTTAAATACTCCTTTTCATCTCATGACCTTACCATTGTTTTAGTTCTACTTCTACAATTAAATACATCCTTCATCGATCCTTTTCCAAAAGAATTCATTTATCTCTTGGTTAAAAAAAGTTTGTCCTTCAGTACATCCAAGAGGGTTCAAATTGGTTCTTGTGGCCATGTTACAGTGGCGTGTAACCTTCCAAAGGACAGCAGTACATCAACAGATACACAGGATAGGTGAGTTATTAAAATTTCACAGTGTGGACTACGTGTCTAGGAATATCTAAAAAGACTTTTTTTAGAGGAGCAAAAATGGGAAAAAAAGATTGAGAAACATTTCTCTAGTGGACTCTTCAGGAATGGCTCACGTGTATAGTATTCCCAGAGGTGACTGATGTTCAAAACCGTTTTTCTACAGCTTTGACACTTGAAGCAAAGCTTGGTTAAACATAAAATTCTTGACTTGCACTTCATTCTTTGAACTTCTTGAAAATTCAGCTCCACTGTAGTCATATTTTCTATGTTGCTCATAACTATCTGATGTCAGCCTAATTTTTTGCTCTCATAGATAATTTGATCATTTGCCTGAAGGCCCTGATGATTTTTTTGGTCTTCAAAATATAATAGTTTTACTAGGATAGGTCTAGAAGTGTGATTGGGATTGTTCTATGCCAATTTTTTCCCAGATATATTGTGGCCCCTTACAATATATAGATTCAAATATTCTTTTATTTCTGGAAATATTCTTTTATTTACTTGATTTTAATTTAAGTATTGACTTTGACTCCATAGTTTTGTTTTCCTTCCTCAGACCCTCCAATTATACGCAGTTTGGATCTTCTTTGCCTTCTTTACTCTCTGATCATTGTTACTTCTTTCTTTTCTCATTTTCACTCTCACTTATTTTTCCTCTTTCCTTAATATCTTACTAACTTTTCATTTTAACTGATTCTCCCTTGTGCAACTAATAGTTTATTCCTAATTTTATGACTTTATCTTTTTCAAGTTCTTTTTTGAATTCTAGTGATTCTCACTGCATTTCTTTCTAGTTTTAGTTTTTACATTTCTGATTCTAAGCATTTAAAAAATCTCTGAAAAAACTTCTTTAAATGATTGCTTACAGCTATTTAATTTACTTTGGAAGTTAGTTATTGTTTTTTCTGTCTTATGGTTTATTGGGGAGGATTTTCAACTGGAATTGTTTTTGTTTACTTATATACTTCTTAAAGGATCTTTGCATAAAACTGTGTTGCTTTTCTGGATTTCATTTTTAAGTAGTTTGTGGTTACATTTCAAGAGGGTCCTCTTTAGTATCTGCAATTTCTCTAATGGCGGATGCTTATGGTAGCAGGTGTAGGAAAAAAGATTGGTGTATCTTATTTTTCTAGTTTCTGTAGCATTTTTTTAATTTCTCCCTTTTCTTTCTTTCTTAGCACTGCTATATTTCCAAGGGTCACAGTATTTTCTGTATTTATTGTATTCTCCCACAGAAGGAATGTTTCTCTGAAATTGCCACCTCTAACCTCTCTCACTTTCAAGTCCCTTCCTAAAGGCATTTTTGGAATATCAAGTCCCAGATCATTTAGCATTTAATGTTAGATATTATCTTTTTGAGGGTGTTCTGTTCTGTTTTGTTCTGTGTTCCATCCAGATACTCTACTCTTTTCTCCTTGTTATGGAGTCCCTCAAGCCATTTTGCTCTATTTTCTGCATTTGTAAACATGTAAATGTGGAGCTCTGTGGGAATTTGAAAATTGGTGTCATTTATTATGGGTAATTGAGGTTTGTGGTATTTTGAGGTATTGCTAAATATAGGGGTCATGTATATTACCCTATTCTCCCTTGCTGATCTTATAGTTTTGTATGGAGATTTGATTCGAGTGGTGATAATTATCCTTAATAGAAACAGACCTTTTCATTTTAATACAGTTGATGTATTTTTTATTTCTGCTGTCTCTTCCCTACTTATTTATCAAAGCTGTGAGTACTTACTAGATGTTTAGCAAATGAATTGATGGCAAAAAAATTATAATGAATATTTTTAAGAATCATTTTTTATTGTCTTCTTGCTTTGCTTAGAAGTTATAGTGGCTTTAGTAGACATCGTAGTCTCGGAGCCCATCATTTCTCATGATAGCCAACTTTTTTTTTTTTTTAAGATTTTATTTATTTATTTGACAGACAGAGATCACAAGTAGGCAGAGAGTCTCCCCGCTGAGTAGAGAGCCCAATGTGGGGCTCGATACCAGGACCCTGGGATCATGACATGAGCCGAAGACAGAGGCTTTAACCCACTGAGCCACCCAGGCACCCCACATGATAGCCACTTTTGATTGGAAAACCAATCGCAGTTTTGAGTCTGGTGAATAGAAAGACTTCCTTTCTTTGCCTTGATCTTGATCTTTGTACTATTGACTTGGGAAAGTGTTAATTGATGTGTTGCAATACTGTAGCAATAGTTACCTTTATTATTTTTCATTTTTTATTTTTTTAAAGATTTTATTTATTTATTTGACAAACAGAGATCACAACTAGGCAGAGAGGCAGGCAGAGAACGAGAGAGAGGAAGAAGCAGGCTCCCTGCTGAGCAGAGATCCCGATGCGGGGCTCCATCCCAGGACCCTGGGATCATGACCTGAGCTGAAGGCAGAGGCTTTAACCCACTGAGTCACCCAGGTGCCCCAATAGTTACCTTTAAATAGAAATAACTTTCTTGTACTTAGTGCTAAGAGAACAGTACAAAGGTGCAAGGCTCTGCTACACAGAACAACTGTAGATATTGGGGGAGCGAGAGGTAGATGGAAGAGCATGTGTAGGATTCAGTATGAGCAAGAAAGAAGAAGAAAACTGCATGATTCCACTGTCCAACAAAAGGAAGTTTCTCTTCTTCTGAATTACTGGAGAGAATTCAGCAACTGGGTGCCTGGGGTGGACAGGTGATGAATAAAAGATCTCATATGGTCCATGGCTTCCAAGAAGGCAAGAAATAAAGATGTCATAAAGAGGAGCCAACAGGGAGCTAAGACTGGCTCTAGTGGGTTAGAGACGTGAGGACTTTACAGAAAAAGGAACTGAAGGGAATTCTCCTGGGTGATTTCATTGATTCACTGCATGATATGGAGTCTTGGGAAGCCGAGAGGTTAAACACAGAATCGAATGCTTCCCAAGGTCTTGAATGTTTTCTCTGGAGAGGGAATATGGTGTGAAGGCTTGTGAGATAAATTTGGTTTTCCTAATTAGGTCATCTAGGAATACTTAGGGTCTACATGCATTTTGCCCAAGTAATGTTTGACGTGAATATCATATAATATTTTCTGTTAATTACATTTCTCAACATAACATTGTGGTAAGAGTGCTTGTATTTTATGAAATCTCCAGAGTAATGGTGAAGGAGAATGAGCCATCCAGCAATATTTCATGAAACTAATTACCTGAGGGAATTTAGGAATATTTGTGCAGATGAATACTCTACACAGGTAATAAGCTCTTATAAAAGATGAAGTGTTCTAATTACAAAGCAATTATTGTAATGCATGACAATTTTAAATTGCTCTCCTTCTTTGGTATTGTATTGAGTTTTTATTGGAAAGCAAAACAAAACAGGTATTTGTCACTTATTTTTAGTTTCACTTTTCAATTATTCTTTACTCATCCAGAAGAGCTGGCTTTTGATTTCGAATACGATTCAGAAACAAGTTTTATTTGTTTAAAAACAAAACTATGATGGATGTATAGTTACCTTTTGCTTTTAAAATTATGATATTGATGGCATCTGAATAAGTTCGTAGGAGCTGCTCCAATTACGGGCTGCGTTTTTCTGTAATTTCTATTTTGCTTCATTTTCTTTCCATGCCTAAAGGCATACAATTTTCATCGTTTATGGTACGATTTCCAAAGTGTTTATAAAATATTTCTTTCAAACTTTACAGAAGAAAGGTAAACATTCACAGAAACCGCATATCCTTGGCCTCTGGTTTTTGTTGTTGTTACAGTTCCTTTAGTTACATCTGAAACAAAAAAGGAAAAGTCTACCAGAATCTAAAGAGCAAGAAATAAATGCTATCTTTTGTAATTGTGAGAGGATCTTGTCCCGTAATGTCAGCCAAGGGGCAAATAGGGACATTGTAGGAAGAATAAAAAAATAACATTGGAAACCAAGATTAAGTGTGTTTGCTGTGTGAATAGGCACGGACGCGCAGGAGAGATGTTATGAGGAGTGTAAGTATATTGATTTTACGTGATATCTGCTAAAGTAACTAATTTAATTGAATCAGTTGGTGAAATAACAAGTTTTCTGTAGGAAGAGAAAACTTCTAAGTGAATTAACAGAAGGAAGACATTTTAACTTATTTAATAAATGATAGTTGTAATGCCCGCTGATAATTCTCTACATAACAGCTAGTTGCTACCCTGGTTATTTCATGTGTGGAGAGACAAGAGCCCCCATGAGAAACTAAAAATGCAGATGCTTGCTTTCCTGCCTTCCTTGACTGGGGTGGTCTTTTGACTCTATTGTGGCCATTAAACATAAAGGGAGATTGTCAGGGAGCTTAGGGGAAATGTCTTTTTCCCTGGTAAGAATAGAGAGACACTCGGGGAGAATTCCCTTGCTACTCTTGCCTTCCTTGCGTCACCCACCCTCCACCACTCTTTCCCACTCTCTTGGAGGTTGTGTGAGAATGTGGTGCTTGGAATGGCTGTGCTCATCTTGCAGCTTTGCAGGGAACCCTGACACACAGAGGATGGCAGAGAGAAACACGCTTGGAAGAGTCTGGATCGTTGATGTGGTTGTCACTGACTCAACCTCCAGACCACCTGCCTCTGGGCTTCTATTATTCAGGTCACTTTTTAAAAAAGATTTATTTATTTATTTGGTTTAGTGTGGGGGGTGGGGGAGACAGAGAGAGAGTATGCATGAGCAGGGGGAGGGGCTGCAGGAGAGGGATACGGAGAGAATCCCAAGCAGACTCCCCGCTGAGCGCTGAGCCTGACTCAGGGCTCAATCTCATGACCCTGAGGTTATGACCTGGTCAAAATCAGGATTCAGAGGCTTAACCGACTGAGCCACCCAGGCATCCCTCAGGTCACTTTTTAATTACACATTCTATTACATGCAGCCAACCACATTTTCATTAAATAGGGCATCCTATGTTTCACTTTTAAGAAGTACTAAATTGGCAAAAGGCTAACGCGATTATAGTTGCATTATAGGTCATTTTGTTACCTGATGGATACCTGCCTTCACCAGCTCTCCTTTTTGGTAACCCAACGTCTGTGAATTTCTCTACAATCGTCGTAATTCCAGAATTCTTAGCACCCCTTCCCTATGGCATTTTTTCAAACCTCATGAAAATCCTTTAACCGTCTCTAGCTTGCCTTTTAACCTTCTCTAGATTCTTTATTTCTTTGCCGCCTCTCCCACCAATCAACACGAAGCAGCCCATTAGATTCAGAGGGGTTCCCTGCTTTAGCAGCCGGGGCTGTTTGCACCCAGTGTGATTTCCTCACTCCCCGCCTCCATGTGTGCTTACTTTCTGCTCAGGGGTCACATGGTTTGATTTTTATTATTATTTTAATATACACACAGGACTTTTTAATATCTAAGTTCCCAGAGAGGTGGGAATCGTGTGTTTTCTGTAAACTTAATGGCGTTTTTCTCTAATCTTACAGTGTTTGCTATATAAAATAATGGTTTATAACAGACCAAATCAAACACATGGAACAGAAAATCCCAATGTATAACTGTTCCATGAAAACGGGATATAAAGTTGCCTAATTTATGGTTAGCAACCTGCAAAGAGCTGCTGAATAACTAGGCTACTGAGCACACTATCTTAGTTCAGTATTCATCCTCTTCTTCTAGCAAAAATATTTATTAGAATATTTAAAAGCAATATATGCTTATATAGGAAATTTGGAAAAGGCAGATAAAAAGAAACACAAATCACCTGTACTCTGAAATAGTGTTGTTAACCTTTCAGTGTTTTACTGTCTCATTATTTTTTCTTTGTATAGATCTCACTGGGAGTTGCTTTTTCTTTCTTTCTTTCAAAGATTTTATTTATTTGAGAAAGAGAGCGAGAGAGTGTGAGCACACACAGAGGGAAAGGGAGAGAGAGAAGCAGACTCCCTGCTGACCAGGGAGCCCGATGCAGGGCTCCATCCCAGGACCCTGGGATCATGACCCGAGCTGAAGGCGGATGCTTACCCCATTGAGCCACCTAGGTGCCCCTCAGTGGGAGTTTCTGTGTATTTGTTTGTTTGTTTGTTTGCAACCATTGGCCAGGCAAAACTGAAGTGGAAGGAGAAAATGAAGGGGTGTGTTAGAAAAGGCTCCCTCAAAACTCTTCCTAGTCATCATGGAAGAATAATTATAATTTTGATCGCTTATTGATTTCATGATATTCTTGAGTTCCCAAAATAACACAGTTATGAACCAATGTTATCCTTCATATTTTATTTTTAATTTTTTGAAATTTTATTTATTTGATAGACAGAGAGAGAGAGAAAGAGAGAGAGTGTGCGTACAAAAGTTGGGGAGAGGCAGAGGGAGAAGCAGGCTCCTGGAGGAGCAGAGAGCCCTATGCGGGACTTGATCCTGGGATGCTGGGATCATGACCTGAGCTGAAGGCAAATGCTTAACCCACTGAGCCACCCAGGTGTCCCTCTTTTTCATATTTTAAAGATGAGGTACGTAGGTTAGGGAATTCAGGAGTTTGCCTGAGGTGAAACAGCTAAGACCTGATGCTGGACATGAAACCCCGCATCTGACTTGGCTTCCAAGCAGGTGTTCTCTTTTCTCTGGTGCTTTTCTGCAATTACCAAACCATCAGAACCAGTAGACAGTTGCTGGTTAGTTGCTTCCAGTCCTTTGTGTTTTTTAAAGGAGACTATCAAGAAGAATGCTCTGGAAATGAATGTTCTTACTTATTCTTTCTGGGTTCTTATGAAGAAGTCTCTGTGTCTTTTCCCTCCATGCCATCTGTGTGTGTGTGTGTGTGTATGTGTAGGCCTAATTTAAATGAACAAAACCTAGTACTAAACATCATGCAGATCGCTCCAAATGGTGACCACCAACAATTGCTGAGATCCTAAATTCCAAGAGTTTTGAGGCACTCCTTGATGAAAGATAAGGTCTCTGACTTACTGCTCCCTGTCTCAAGTGCCATCTTTAAAAGCAAGGTCACGCTCTGGGCCCTCTCCACCTTTTAAAAAGGGTGAATCTTTCAGGGCAGAGCTAAGAGGAGAGATTCTAGAGCCTAAAACTGACAGAGGACAGCCAAAATCAGTTTTATTTGGCATGTGTTTGCTTTCTTAAGCCTGAATTGTAGTCAAAACTGGACACAGCTGTCGTTTCTCAAGATTTCACTCCCAGACTGAATGTTTGGATTTCAGCTCATTGTTTAATAGTTCTAGAATTCGACTGGTCACCGTGAGGCAGGAAGGTTAGCACTCCATTAAGATGGATGGGGAAAGTTCACACCTCTCACTTTTATTTTATTTCTTTGCTTTTCTTTCCATTTGCCTGCATACTCAGCAAAGCTGAAGCCCGTTCACTACACAGTCTGTTTTTATACCCACTGGACTGAAAAGTTGATTTACTGAAGAACTCGGATTTTGCAGGAAAAGGAAAAAAATCCACAGAGAGTTTTAAAATCTGCAAAATACGACGGGATTATCAGAGGAATAAGAAATCTTAAGCTAGATCCTTTGGTTTTTAAATCAATCCCCGAAGAGGTTTTAAAGCCCATACACTTTTGGATGGTTCTTCTGGACGTCCCTATAATTATTCTTCATAGAATATCTACTAAGAGGGAGAGCTAAGACCACCATTTATGTAAACTAGGAAGCCAGTGCATTTTTGTTCAGTTAGCTTTAATGAATGTTGATTGGAAAACATGGAAGGAAATTAACCTTCACTGAGTGCCTACTACGTGAAAGCATCATGCTAGGTATCAGGGGAGACCACGAAGGGTAACACCTAGTTCAGTCTGGTCCCTTTGCTGTGGTGAAGAAAAAACATACACGATTTTCTCTAATGCGTCAGACTCTGAGAAGTATTATGGTATGGATTCCTGTAAGAGACCCATGGAGAAAAGGACAAGTTCATTGTGAACTGAAACATTTAGAAAAGCTTCTGAAAGGTGAGATTCAAAGGGAATTTGGCAGTTTTGTGGGAACAAGGTTAGCTGGGTGGGGGAGATCTTTTAGTAAAGGGATTAAGGTAAACCAGCATAGGCGATACCGACAGCTGAGAGCTCCAGTCAGTCTCCTGGATTGACTACAGCAGAGATAGGCTTAATGTCCTTCAACTCCATCCCCCCTTCCTCAACATACAGAACGTCTACATTCCCCAGCCTCCCTGTGGTTACATGAGATCATGGGACCGTCTTTCTGCAAAGGGAATGAAGATAGAGTGATTGTAGGCCGTATTTTTCTAACTTGTTGGTTAGCTGAATTCATAGATTCCAACAAAGACCTCTGAAGAAGGCTTGGCATATGGGGTTCTATACAATGGAAGCACCCAGGCTGCTGGAATCATCAGACAGAAGAAGGCTGCCCTCCTGATGCCTAATGATGCCATGAAAGGAACAAGAATTATTCTGTAAGCCACTGCAATTTGCGAGCTAGCTTTAGAGCGGAGACGGTAAGGCTGGAAGGGTGGGTGTAAAAGGCCTATGAAACTCTCTGGAAGCAAGTCATTTACAAGAATTAAGATAATAAATTAAATCAAATAGTAATAAGGTTTGAATTAATACATGCCAGCGTCAGCAAGAAGCATAGGTCATTCTTTTCAGTGCAGATCTCCATGAGTCATGATTTGGGGGGACTGGTTTTATGTTTACAACTTAATTTGGGGCCCAAAGTAAAAATGTCAGGAAAGGCGGCCTTCTTCAATAAAGGGGATACTTGGCATTTCATAGCTTATGGAAAGGAGAAAAGAACTTGGTGCTCCCTAAAAGGGAGTCTAAAGCTGGCTAGCTTGGGACTATTTTAAAAATACATTTTATTGCTTTTTTGATTATGAGAGTAATATATATTCCTTGTAGAAAAATTGAAAATATAAAAGTGTCAATGGAATAAAATAATAACCATTTGTAATCTCACCACGTTCTGGTGTGTTCCATGCCAGTCCTCTTTCTTTCTCTCTATCTCTCTACATGCAGCATATGTAACTTACATATAAATCGTTGAATTACACTATTTGTGCTATGTATAATATGTGAGCTGTTTTTGCCATTAAAATTCTTCATAAACTTCCTCTAAATTGTGCTGTAATTTTTTCATTATATGAATATAACAATTTTTGGCATGTCCCATAAAGTTGGACACGATTTTTCCAGGGTGTTTTCTTTTCCTTTCCTTATTTTAACAAAAACAGATCTCATTATTCATAAATATTTGCCTGTTATTATTGATTAGCCTTGATTATTTTTTTAGGTAAGATTCCTAATAGTAGAATTTGACTATGAAGTCAAAGAGTTTGAAAATCTGTAAAAGACACGAGTGAGTACAGGAAACCAGCTTCCTTGAAAGGTTGCAGAAGTTTGTTTTCCGGCTACCAGAACAGGAGATGACCTGTCTTACCACACTCTCATCTGCATTGAACGGTATCATTAAAAAAAAAAAATTATCTACTACTTTTTATGGTTTTCTTCACGGTCCAAAGACACAAGGGTAATAAATCCATGCTGTATCTGCTAACTAATTTTCAGTTGCCAAAGAGGCTGTCTTCTGCTAACATGGGTATAAATGTTTCATTTTGAGGCACCCCAGGTGTCCCCTGATCATAGTATATAATAAGCTGGTTGCATTTAGTAGAGGTTGGACTAAACTATGATGACAAACCATCTTAAAATCTCAGTCTTTTAATAGACTTCTATTTCTTCCTCAGTCTCCTTGTACTACAGGTCAATTGTTGGCTCTTTGCCCACCCATGAGTGCTCTAACCTTGAGAAGGGAATATGGTACGTCATGTTTTTGCTCCTGAAGTTTTTACCTGGAAGGGACTATGTCACTTTTTATAACTCTGTGGCCAAAGGAAGCCATAGGACCTCCCTGATCACAAGGGTGTGGGAAAGGACGATGCCACTCTGCGCCCAGGAGCAGACCAGGAAATAGTCACTTGACCGCACTAATGACCAGCACACCTGATCGACCTTGAACCTTGGAGGAAGGGGCTGCCTCCATAGCTAACTTCCTAGAGTGATTTCTGAAAGTGTTCCTTAGTGCTCTTTTCCCTTCTGAGCTTTGAAGACAAGGGTCAGCAAACTGCGGCCTATGGCAATAAATGCACCCTGCTCTCTGCTTTTGTCTGGCTTATGAGTTAAGAATGTTTACATTTTGAACAGGTTGGAAAAACTCTAAAGGAAAATGATGTTGTATAACAAATAAAAAATGATCTGACATGCGTGTGTTCATAAATAAAGTTTTACTAGGACAAAGCCATTGTTACTTGTGTAATGCTGCCTGACGGCTTTTGTGTTATAAGTGATTATTTCCTAGATGTTTCAAATTCAGCTTATTGGATTCAAAACAAAAAAGTTTTTTTTTTTTTTTTAAATCTTGTCAGGGTGCATGTGCGTAGCTACTGTGGCTGTGGTGGAGCCGTGGATGGAAAGAAGGATGAGACCCAACAGCCAGATGGGACAAAGGCCATTGGAGGTACCTGGAGGCTGCCTAAATTAGCTTGTCTGCTAGACTACACCAGTTTCTCACTGGGGTCTTTCACCTCCCTGAGGATTTGTTATCTCAATCTGCTCAGGGTTTCAGAATAGACCTGGATGCAAACAGTAGCCCTCATTGCTTTCTGTTAACATGAAGAAATAAAATACAAAGGAAGGAAAGATGAGCTCCCCGACTGCAGGAGAAAACCCAGTTTTACCATTTCCTTCCCCAGCCTGTTGCTGCTGGAAGATGTCATTTCACTTTCAACTGTGATTTTAAAAAGATGTTTTGGATTTTTCCTCTGAGCTTTCATAAGCGTTGAAATAGAATTGGTTTTCTGGGTGATTTACCAGCTGCGCTGTGTGAAGTTTTCAGTATATGCTTGCTCCATCCATTGTCAACATACTCCTTGTGTTAGAACTGGAATTTCTGAAGTAACATGTTGGTCCAGTGATGGAATGCCATTTCTCTTCGTTTAGTGTCCAAGCAGTAATGCACCAGTTAGTAATGCTAGGAACGAGATGGGAGGCTCGGGCGTACATATTCCAGCTGAGGTCGAGATCTATTCTTTTTAAAATGTCAAAATGACATTTCTAATACCCATGTATATAGATTCTATTTATTCGTGCACTTAAATGAACTCCTTTCTAATCCAGCTTCCACGACCGCCAAAGACTTGCTCTGAAAGGCATTTTCTTCCAAACTAGCCATCACTCACATCTACCTCTCTTTGAGGGGATACTCACAGCTTGGTGCCATTGTCAAAAGTATAGGAGGTTAGTTTTATCTAATGTCAGAGGGTAAGTTGCACCTGAGTTGGCAACAGACACCTGTGATAGCTGCTTTCCCTTTCTTCTCTTGAGGTGGGTTCTTATTTCATTCTCTTCCTTTTTGCATTTGGCCAGTTTTCTTCTAAAAGCCCAATAAAAGTATTGAGCACTCTATGGCTTTCAGATGGAGATCACTGTTAGAATATTGTTTGCGTGTAGAACTCTAATTACACAGTGTGTCTGGACACATCTCACTAAGGATTTACTGGCTGTGATTTCCAATCTAAGAACACATGATTTGAGGAGTGTACTCATGAGGACGGTGGGGCAGAACTGTTGAAAGTTAGGTCACCCAGGAAAATCTAGGACGTATCGTTGTTCTGCCCATGGAGTACTGGCCCGGCCATGTAGAACACAGGAGATGATTTGGGGCTGAAAAGAAACTGATATTGTGATAATAACAATAATGTGTTATGGTCATAGGGTAGTGTCACTTACATGACCTCATTTAATACTCTCAATTTTCCTCTGAAACAGGGAGGCAAGTGTTATTACCCAGATTTCATAAATAAGAAAATTGACTCAAAGTGACTGCATGACTCACCTAAGCAATTCATACTGGGTTGACATAAGATCTAGTTCTTTGCTCCTGGCTAATTGCATTCTTTTGTGATGTTATTTCCTCAAGACTGGTAGTATAAGGCACTGGCCACAGGATATCCTCTGATGTAGGACAGTAGGTGGGTTTATTTTTTTAAAAGAAATCCTTAATTCAGATTAAGGCTTGAATCTTTGAGTTGGGTTCTGTTTGATCCAATCTTTATTGCACAGCTATACTGGACACTTGCCGAACTCAGGACTAGCTCCTTTCTCTAGCTTTGGCCCAATTTTTATTTCATCTAAAGTAAGATATTTCTAGATGTCAAGAAACCTAAAAACCAATCAAGTCATTATTATGGTGCCCATTTATTTTTGCCTCAAAACTTTATTATACATTATTTATTCCTTACCACATAGTTTTCAGTTCTCTATGCAATTTTAATCATATATATATATATATATATATATATATATATATATATATAAATATGGGTATCCCAACTCCAGAGGTGGGGATACTGAGAGGCTTGGACATCTGTCAAAGGAGAGAAGTATTCTGGATTTTTTTCCTAATCTTTTTTTGGGGAGGGCAGAACTGATTGGTAGCAAAGATATCTAAACATAAGTCTATATTTCATTTGTGGAGGATTCATGGTTGGGATTCTTTCTGTTCTTTAGCAGCAAGGTAAACAGCAAGTCAGGACAACTTTTGGAAAAGATTAATCCTTTGAACTTGGAAAGCATTGTATATTCCATATATTATAGTAAAATAAAATAAAAATCCTGAGAAAGGTGCTCTAGATCTAGAATTATCTTACATTAGAGTAATATTTAACAAATTTTTTTTAAAATTACCTGTTTTTCACAAGGAGAAGGAAAAAAGTTAAATTTAGAATGAGGAGAATTACCATGGAGCTTTTGACTAAAGACTTTCTAAAACAACTTTATAAATGATGGCTTGGTGGTGGTATCAGGTAACCAAGGTCAAAAAAGAAAATACGGTGTTGGGTAACCAGGTTCAAAAAGAAAACAAATGTCACATTGGTCCATTTTAGAAAGAAATTAAGATTTTCCCCCCCTCAATGAAAAATTCTCTTTTTGTTCAGTCCTAAGGAACAGTTTCACTTCATTCTGACAAACAGATTTAATTTCTGAGTTTCACAAACTTACTTTTTCCATTTGCTCACCCAAGAAAGGTTGAAAAATAATGCCAAATTTACTTTTATAAAAAACTTAATACAGATACACAATCATGACCATTTATGAAAGCAATTTCATTTAAGCCTTATTCTTTGGTGGGAACGAGAGCTCAAAAGAAAACCCAAGGATAGGGGGAGGGGCAAGTAGGCCCGTGTGACTCGTGAGTCCAAAACTCACCCCCATCTCCCAGCCTTATCAACCTTGGTTTTACTATGGAAGCCCCGGCCCATCAGGGAAAAATTTGTACCTTCTATTTTACAAATATATTAGAATTCTGTTCCTATAATCCATATGTTAGATTTCCACGGAGAGGGTGGTGGGAATGGAAAGGCATTTCAGGTGGAGAAAATAACAGAAGCAGAGACCTAGAGATGGAAATGAGAGGTAGAGTGAGAAATTGGACTGCAAAGTCATGATGGGTCCAGATCTTAGGTCCTAAATGGCAGCCCTTAGGGAACTGTGCTTTGCTCTATAAACAGCAGGATGCTATTTTTTGTGCTTTCAAGGCAAGTGAGACCAAAGACCGTGGAGTCAGGTGCAGGCAGTGTTGATGTTGCAGTTAAGATGTTGAACCAGGAGATCTCAATGTCAAGGACCTTGAGAAATTAACGGGGCTCCTGATGCCCACTCCGCCATTGCCCTCTAGCTGCAGGCATGACAGACTCAAGTAAGGCTGGGTCTTGCTTTCTAGGACTTTGAAAGCAGAGATACATAATGGAGGCGAGATGGTCACATGTTAATGACAGAATGTTTTTCCAAAAGCCCCGTAGGTAATTCTGTAGTTCCAAAAACTAATTCCATAATTTCAAAAACGAATTTTATGAGCATGCTGGGAGGATTCATTTCTCAGGGGCAGATTTACGTGAACCCAAAACACAGACTGGGAGAGAGCTTACTATCTACATTTTTCCTCTATTCAATTCTCTCTCAAGTGAGATCTTTGGGGAAATCATACTGCATTCAGAATGTTGCTTAGTGAGCATAAAGTCTGAGTAAGTTCTTAAGAATTAGATACTATTCAATTTACCTAATTATTACCTAAAATTAAAATGCTGACTCAGGAAAACTGGAGACGCCGAGCTCTTGAGATCCCTCGTCAATGGAAACAGATACCTGATGTCAGAGACTCAGATTTCTTGTTCTTGCAACAGTGTTTGGATGAACCCTGCCAACATTTGTCTTCCAGGCTCTCCGTGTTTCTGTTGCCTCTGATCCTTTCTCCCTCAACCTCAAATTCTTTCTTTTGATAAATTAATAACAAAAGGCCAGGCCCAGTTATCAGCCTTACTATTTCTAGAAATCTATCTTTCAGAAATAATTACGCCAATCAGTGAAAATATACATACAAGGATGTTAATTGCAGCCTTGTTTATAATCCCCCAAATTACCAATGAGCTCAGTTGTGGGACTGGTTCAATAAAAATGGTATATTTATTTAGGCACACTAAGCAACTGTCATAAAGAGCACATGGAACAGTGCATACTGGCCAAGATAAACCTTTATTTTTTATTTAATTATATATAATTATATGTATATATTTATATAATAGATAATAGATAAATAAAATTATATAATTTTATATAATTATAAAAGTAAGTGGTATACCAATAGGTATAGAAGATCCCACCATTGTGCAAAAGAAGTGCACATACATGTGGCTGTTTGTGATGATGTAAACATCTATTGTACATGCTCACGTATATTCTTATAGATCAGATAGAAGCACAAGAAAAACCTAGGAAAGGGATGCCCTCAAATGCTACAGTGGCTAACCCTGGGAGAGGGTGGGATTGTGTGTCAGAGATGATCTAAGACTTTCACCTATGTGCGCATACACACCTACACACACACACAGTGGGATCGTGGGTACAATTTACTTTGGATTTTATTTTTCCCCTAAGAACCTCTTTCTCTCCTCTTCTTGCCTACCAGTGTCCCCAAACCTTACGGTTTTAAGAAAATCACTATGTGATAGGATACACTACTATTAGGACATATTATATGATAAGTTATTCTAGGATAGATTGCTATCCACGTTGCTTATCAACGAAGTAAAAACTGAGTGTCTGCGCTTCTAGGAAACGGAGATTGCTTCCAACTGCATCGGAGTGGGAGCTGAGAGACAGGGAAGAGGTGGAAATATTTTCTATTTCCCACAACTACCGAGATCATAAGCCTTGCTTTCGCAAAACCAGCAACCCACTTTTAAGTAGTGTGTCACGCTGCTCCCCTTAGGTCATCAAACTGCCCGTGGATTCCAGGACTTGAGGCACCCACACTCCACCTCTTGCGTTCAAACCCCCCACGGTTGTGGCCCCCCCCCCCCCCCACCGCGGTTGTTTTATATGAGACTCTGAGTTTCCAATTTTTGGTTCACAAAGCATGTTCCCTCTGCCCCTAGGTCCAGGCACAGCACGTTGCATGGAACATTACTTGATCAACAGTTGCTACTTCGTGGATTATCACTTACGTTGAAAAAAAAAAAAAATAACACTACTTGGCGATATCTTTGAATTCAAGCCTCTTATCTTTCCTCTTTCGAAGGACAAGATGATTGCTTGCAGCTTCCTCAAGCCCTCTAATCAAGCACAGGAAACGACCGGAATGCAATGAACTGCCACGGAAGATTCCTTTTCTTGCCCACGTTACCGAAGAGCACTTACAGAGCGTTTCATGAAAGGAATGCAGAATACGCCGAAGCAAGGGTGGGCAGAGAGTTAAAGCCCAAGCCCGCAAGACTGAATGACCTCCGTGGGCAACCCTTGCACCCAGTCGCAAACAAATGGGACCAGGAACGCTTTCCTCTCACACTCGCTGGGAGGCACCCCCACCCACCACCTCCTGCCGTCCATCTCCTCCTTCCCTGATTTGTGTCTGTTTTTGTTAAACAGTGGATCTTGCTATGCTTTTCAGAAAGCTGACAAGAAGCAAGCTGAAAATTAAAAATGGGTGCCGAGAGGCTTTACGGGAGTCTAAATAAACAGCTCGACAGGAAAGACGTGTGGCAGGCTAAGGTTTCAGGCTAGTGGTCGGAGAGAGTTAAAAGACATCCGTATAACAGAAGGCTGTGTTTGTTTTCCCTGTCCCTGCTCTAGCAAATTTATTGGGTTATCTATCTTATTTTGACACTTGGGTGTTTAAGGTTTCTGTTCTAGGTGTCTAAAGACATAAAAAAAATTATTGTACCGCTTACATTCCTGGCAGAGGCTTTGGCATGTGCTAGCTGAAAAGTTCCTATCTGCCAGTAATTTTTAGAAAAAAGCCTTGTAGAATTGGGTTTTCGCAGAGGCTCTAAGAATCCTCTGCAGAAAACGCCGAGAACAAAGGGGTTCTTATTTTATTTCTGACCCTATCATCCGAATGTTCAGTGATGTGCTGTCACCCAGCTATGTTCTTCTCATTGTTCTGCTTTCGCTCACCGTGTAACATACAAGGAGCACTTCTGGTGTCCTGTGGAAGGAGAGGATTTTCCATCAGTGGAGCTTGCAATCAGCACAGATTGCCAAGATACCATCTGATTTGCTTTTCGGGTTAAAAATGCGTGGCAGTGTTGGGTGGACACTAGGTGTTTTGAAAAAGCAACATCAAAATATGACAGTCATATGTGTGGAGAATATTGACGTTTTGATGACTGATGTATGAAACCAGCCATAAGGAACGTTGCTATATTCTCAGAATACAAATTTCAAAATAGTTTTACTTATAAATGTTTCGTTCCTCATGGATAGTGAGGCTACCCTTACTCATTAAGGGGAGGTAGGGAATATATTATCTTTTTTTTTTTAAAAAAAGGATTTTATTTATCTGCTTGACAGACAGAGATCACAAGTAGGCAGAGAGGCAGGCAGAGAGAGAGGAGCAAGCCAGCCCCCGCTGAGCAGAGAGTCTGAAGTGGGGCTTGATCCCAGGACCCCGGGATCATGACCTGAGCTGAAGGCAGAGGCTTTAACCCACTGAGCCACCCAGGGGCCCTAGGAGGTAGGGAATTTAAGGGATTCTCTGGCATAAACATATTTCCATTCATTCATTCTTCAAATGGCATTCAGTGACTACTCCTGATTTAATAGTGTAATTGTTAGCAAGCGTGGGGAAAAGTATAAAGCACAGTCTGCAGTTGTGATAGAAATTCTGTTTCTTCTCTTATTACCTTTTGTAGGAGATAATCTGCTCGGCATAATCTGGTCAAATTTTCATGACAACTCTTTTAGTTCACAGCTTATGGCTCCCCCAAGGCAGGTTGCTTTGCAGGAGCTGAGGCAATCTGAGCGCCTTGTCATTTCCTTCTTTGTCAGTCTTCCTTCTTTTGGTTCTCCATGGGGCCTAAGATTGGGACTTGGCAGCTTGCACCTTCAGTGTCTTCTCCTTAGAATGTTCTTGGCAAAGGGCGCCTGGGTGGCTCAGTGGGTTAAGCTGTTGCCTTCGGCTCAGGTCATGATCTCAGGGTCCTGGAATTGAGTCCTGCATGGGGCTCTCTGCTCAGTAGGGACCTGCTTCCTCCCACTCTCTCTGCCTCCCTCTTTGTCTACTTGTGATCTCTCTCTGTCAAATAAATAAATAAAATCTTAAAAAAAAAAAAAAAAAAAAGAATGTTCTTGGCAAAGTCTTATCACCGAGGCCACTGGACAAATGCTTTTCTTATCTTGACTTCCTTCTCTGGTTTTCAGCGTGAACATTTGCATGTCCCTCCTCACCTCATAGTTTGTGAAAGCTTCAGTTCTGTGCAAAGGGCAAGGATTTTTGGAATCAGCATACCTGAATTTGAAGACAGACAGTGTCACTTCGTTGGGGGGTGACTCTGAGCTTTGATTTATCATCAGTAAATATGTGGATAATCTTGTCTATTTCACAGGGTTACGAACCTGACACTTGATCACGTACTTGACTGAAGCTTGGCTCCTGGTTCTAATGAGTGGTTAAAAAAATGCCTACTCCTTCCTTCTTTAAGTCCTATGGAGAAATGAGGCCTTTGAGAGAGTCAAAGAAAATATTGGTGTCATAGAGACTTTATAGTTCATTGCTTTCCTGTTCATTTCACACAAATGTGCTATAAATTAATTTCTTTTAAAAAGAAAGGAAAATTTATGCCTCCTCTTGTGATGGGATGTACCCTAGCATTCCCAGTTGTATTGAGCACATACTATATCCAAGTCCCAGAACAGGTTCTGAGAGGGATATAAATACATAGCCTAAAGCACATTTTCTTGTACCTTTAAAACAACTTGAACTAAAATCTGTATAGTAAAAGGTTGAATAGTAATCAAAAGAAGTATTCCATGGATATTACTAAGAAGCAAGCAATTATTCATTGACTGAGTTATTATTATTATTTTTTTTTGCCTGTAGAGCTCCTCATAGAGACTTCGATATCTTAATACACACTGAGAATCTTTAAGACATGAATAGTGAGCAAAGCTTTCTAGACTTCCATAGTCATGGAATTCTTTAATTTATTTTAATTTTGTCTTTATGACAATCTTAGGTATAGAAAAATAGATTGGGGTCATGGAAGGTGAATGCTAAAGTGAAGAATCAGAACTATTCCCTAAAAGCACTGGCATTTCTAGAAAGGAAAGTCATGATTCAAGTATTTCATGTTTTAGAAAGGGTGGGTCATTGGTGTGAATCAAGAGAATGTGTTTTTCCAAGTATAATGAATAGGATCAAACTAGACTGCAGTTAATAAGAAGATTTGAGACTGTGATTTAGAGTCAGCAGGTAGTAGAATGCTCTTAACTGTGATTTTTTGGAAGTGAGAATGTGAGACCTAGCCAAGACAGCTATGGCTCAAGAAGGTTTTATTCAGGACCGGAAAGATGAGGGCGTGTTAGATGATCATGAGGAAAACCACAACAGAGAGAGGACCGTGAATGGTCCTAGAGGGAGAAAGGAGAACTGTGGGATCAAGCCCCTGGAAACAGTGGAAGGGAATAAGGAAGAGAACATAGATGGGGAAGGAACCAAGACTTGTATGTAGCATAAAAGTGTGTAGTGTAAAGCACAGTCTGCACTTGTAATAGAAATTCTGTTTCTTCTCTCATCACCTTTTGTAGGAGACAATCTGCTAGGCATAGTCTGGTCAAATTTTCATGACAACTCTTTTAGTTCACAGAAGACAGAAAGGAATGCAACTCTGATTTCATAATGCAGTCTTCTATGTGTACAAGCTAGATCCAGCAAATACTGTCTTTCTTCTTCATTGTCGTAGTTACATGTCATAGAAATGATGATCTGAAATGTGCAGACATGGGAACTTGCTCAAGGTCACATAGCTACTAAAAGGTAGAACAGAAAAGTCACAAAATTCCAAATGATAATCTTGAGCAGATACTTCCTGCTTGAACATGGGTGATCCAGTAGGTAAGAAACACTTTGACATGGCCAGAGTTGGGGCTGCCTTCTGGGGGGACGGGATGGGGATAGGCAAATTAGATCCAAGCCTCACCCCCAAGCCAGCCTCAGGGCCAGTCTGGAAGATCCTTGAGCCTACAGCTTTATGTTGTCATGCTAGAACTTGCTGGGTTCCTCAGGTAAGGATGGAGGAAATTGATCTGTCTTCTTCCATGACAGTATATATTTGTATATGTGTGTATGTGCATATGTGTTTGTGTATTTAGGTACCTATAAATGTGCAAACATAGATATCTTCACGTATATATCTTTGTAGAGCAAGACACAAGCTTCCCAGTGAATGATATCCTTATCTCTTTCAGACAGGTACATAGCCCTTTGGTTAAGGGGAGAATTCCTTTGGGATCAAATCGTAGCCAATGAGGTTTATCCGAGGCGCGATTATTGCTAATTGAAAAAAAGTAGTTCTTTCAACATTATCTCTTACAGATCTGGATACTGGGCCCTCAGCTTGTGTTTACAGTTGATGTTCTCCTGGCAATTCTCTTAAATTGGTCAGGGCCCAGTGACTTCCGGTGGTTGACTTTTCTTCACCTTTCTGTGTCTTTTTCACATCTTCCATCTTACCTGGAAGATTCTGCTCTAGTTCACCGCATTCTTTGGGTTACAATCTCCCAGTTTGTATCCCTGGAAGCCTCTTGGCATGAGGGGATGTGTGTATCTCCTCCATTTTCAGAGAGCAAAGGGCAGCTGAGATACTAACTTAGCGTCTCCCTCTCTCTTTCTCCAATTCCATGAAGCCACCACCTACACCACTGCTAGGTGACTCCATGTTGGATCATGTCTTCTTCTTAAAGATTGTAGTACATGGCATAAACTTGGTGAGTTAGGATTTCTTCTTTGCTACCTTCCTCCCCAATTTAAGGCTTCTCATTTCTAACTGGGCCCTACACAAACTAGTTAAACCCTGGGGAACTCTGTATCTTCACATCTCTACTCTCCTTCCTTTTATTCTCTTTGATGTCCCCTTCCCTTACAGAAGGACTGCTATCCCTTTTTCTTATTGAGCCAGGATTTTCCTCAATTTTCACTTCTTTCTCGCTTATTCAAGCTACACAATTTTGCTGTAATGGCACAGAGATGTCTAGAAATACTTGCTACAAATATCATATGTAAAAACATGGGTTTATGAATGCCTAATATGTGAGGGTTGAAAATTACCAGTATTAACAAGGGAGAGTTTGCCCCACCCAAATTAATTAAACAAAACACATACTACAGCAAAAAGCAGAGGAATAGGCTTGAGAAATATAAAACAATTTCCACATTTAGGGAGTCATAATCTTGCAGGGAAGGTAAGATTATTTAGACAATGGAAACATGAAAGGATATAAGGCAGTAAGGGGTCCATGAGAAAACAGCTGTGGGTATTGGCAGGTGAGAGCAGTCATATCTGGCTGAGACCACCAACAAGGACATCTAGAAGGATATGGCTTTGGAGGGGAGCCTGAAAGGACTGGGTATGGGCGTGTACATCATAATTGGCAACAGTTATTACAAGACTTCCCTCCAAGTCCTGTAGAATAGGTCCAGAAAGAGAAGACATTCTACCGATGGCTAGCGTGGGGGATGTGGCCATTACTCTTTGGGTACAGAAGCACTGTAAAGGCATCAGTGCGTGAAGGTCGCCTGATATGGCTGACCTCAGAGCACAAGCTAAGCGAGGAGGCCAAATGCAACCAAAAACTTGCCAATGGACTGTGGAGGCCGGGAGGAACAGGAGAGAAATGGCCGTAGCCAAAATGAGGAAACGGGAGAAGGGGAAGGTTGTAGATAGACACAGGGACTTCCACCACCTTGGAGACAGAACATTACCACAGGATGGCTCAGGCGAAGCTTGGTACAGTGAGTACCTAATACGGAAGGAGATAGAAGAAGGTACAGAGCACAAGGTAAATTCTGAGGTCAGGGCTTCAGATGGTTAGTTGACTGAGTGCTGGGAATAAGGGGCTGGTATTTTTCACTTCGGCCAGCCAATTGGAACTGCACCCGATGGCTATAAATACGCTGCCCTGTGTTTTCCGCTGCCCCTTGGTCTTTATAAAGGAATAGAAAGGTCACCGATGGAAGATGCTAAACCCAAGCCACATCCAGCTGTGCCCAGCTGTGAATTTGCCCATGCAGGAGGCGCCGCAGCTACCCATGTCACTCGATTGGCGTGTTTCAGCTTTGACTCAAACATTTTTGTTTGTTTTCAACGCCCACAGAAGCGGGGTTTGAAAGAAATGTATTCCGTTCTCCTTGCCTGCAGTTCTGGAGAGGAAGAAAAAAAAAAAAAAAAGACAAAAACTCAGGAACACCTGAGTCAGCTCCAGTAGCTGGAAATGTAGCAGTTTAACACCAAATAAAGGCCTGTCCAATGGCTGGTGAATCAAATTAAATTCTGAACAAACAACTCTCTAGCCACATCTCAGTCAATTTTAGAATCAATGCAGGTGATTTATGGTTCCTTAGGGTTGTATTCTCTTTCCTGTGTGCTGGGATTTCCACATGTAGCTACAGCTTACAGCTAATGAACAGCACACATCAGTCCCAGGGCACCTGGATGGGAACGCATCACTTACTCTCATTCAGCGGCGTGGGCTCTTTCCATGCAAAAGGGGCTCCTTAGCTGGGTCAGGAGCCTGAGTCCGCGGGGTAGATGCCGTTAGTGCAAAGTGGTGATATTTTCCAGGCTTTTTCTCCCAGAAGCACCAGTGCTTTTTAATTTAATGGCTCTCTGGTGTGTGAGAATCCTTTGGGACAAATTTCCTTCTCCAGCCTCAGCCCATGGAGTCGAACAGAAGCTGGGTAGCAACAGAGGAGAGCGTTTGTCTTTCTTTGTTACTATTTGAGGAAAATGAATCTTGAGTCTTTGTTTTCAAGGGGGTGAAATAATACCTTTGTGTTTATCCAGAGCCTGCCACATAACAAGAGCTCCGTTGATATTTGTGGGACAAATGACAGGTAGAAGCCCACATACAGTGTTCGTCTCTCCTAACAAGCATTTGGTAATTCTCGGAAGATTATCCTCTAACTGCATGTGAGACAGAAGAGATTCTGGGAAAGCGGATGGTTTTTGAATGCTTGACTATGTGCCAGGCCCTGTTTCTCACTCCTTCATTTCACTCATTGCTCACAGTAATCTTTTTAGGTTAGCACTCTTGTCATGCCCATTTTACAGATGAGGAAGCTGAGCCCTAGAGGGACTAAAATGATTTGCCTGAGGTCACACAGTGAGTGCTGCGGCTGGGCTGTCAGTTGGCCTCTGGAGATCCTACAGTTTTGTTTTGTTTTGTTTGTTTTTTTGTGTGTGTTTTTGTTTTGTTTTGTTTTTATAGAACATTTTACTAAACACACAGCACCTTCTGGCAAAAAAGACAAGATACAGGAAAAGTTGGTGGAATAAAGCAGTTGGTTGCTGCTATAGAAACAAACATTTTTGTTTGTTTTCATCCTGGAAAAGGATGAAAAGTAAGCGTGATTTGCTGATTCTGTTTTATTGCCCTCACAACTAGACCCACAGCCGGCATTAGCTCCAAAATAAAAGGAAACCAGGCTGGGAATGAAATAAAACCATACACAACCAATATCCCCACCTGCTGAGTGTCACTTAGCTACACCCAATGAAAAGTCACCTCCCCCCAGTGGTGAATTGCTCGTGTTCACTCGTTAAATACATAACTTCATTTCTCCTTTTCTTTTTTTAAAAAAGATTTTATTTATTTGAGAGAGAAAGAGAGAGAGAGAGAGAGAGAGAGAGAGAGAGTTGGGGGAGGAGCAAAGGGAGAGGGACAAGCAGACTCTGAACCCAGCACAGAGCCCAACGCAGGGCCCAATCCCACAGCCCCAAGATCATGACCTGAGCCCAAACCATGAGCGGACTGCTTAACTGACCGAGCCGCCCAGGCACCCCTTCTCTTTTCTTTCTTGGAGGTGGTTTACGAATTCAACTGAGGCCCTCCATCTCACCACGAAGGAGCAGGGAACTCTCGCAGGCCTCTTCCATTGGCATGGTAGAGTTTTTCCCCCAAAGCAGGGAAAAAACTAGCTTTACTTCAAAATGACAAGCAAAACAAAGACACAATATTTGCAGCCTCTTGAGTTCTCAGCTTTCCTAGCACTTAGCAAGGCAGACAGGAATTCACAGTTGGTTTCGGACCAAAGAAAGCGGAGGGTGACTATGAGGCAGGGAGAAGTGGTGGGGGGAGGGGGGAGGAACAGCTTTCTAGGCTGTTCTTGAGGCATATCTTATCATTTTGAAGACAGACGCTGAAAAAAGAAGAAAAGCAAGGCAGAGCCTGTGAATTGGCGTAGTGGGTGGGGCTCTCCCCTGGGAAGGGAACCGCTTTGCACATGCGCAGGGGAGAAGGATTCTAGCTGAGACAGAGATGCTACCTCATGTCCGCGGGAGGTAAGTTAGCCTTCCAGAGCAATAGAATAATGAGAACCCTGAAAAAGTAATTTTCTAAATGAAACCGTAGTTCCCTGCGAAAATACAGCCCCTACACGAGGAAGGAAATTAAACATCTTTCCATTAGCTTTTGGGATTCAGGGTTTCATTTGCTTCCTCAAAACAAACAAACAAACAAACAAAAATACCACGCGGTGGAATCCAACTAATAGCGCTTGCATTCTCTAATAGTCTGTCTTTCTCTAAAAGAGACTGAGTTCCATACAAAATTGAGTTGACGTTCCCACTGAAATTGAACTTAGCACAAGTAGTCGACAAAGTAACAGGCAAAACATTTGGAATCTGTTTTCCAACCCAAACTACAATTTCAGGATCCAGATTTCATAAGGGAAAGGGAGCTGCCCACTTGGAAATTTGATTTAAAAATTAGTTTCTAGAAAAGTATTAAGTAGGCCCCAATACCTCCTGGGAAAACAAGAGGCTTTTAAAAATCTTAAACTGCATTGTAGAAATTTTTATGAATGAGCAACACATGGATTAAATTACTCATATTTGAAAAAAAAATCCAATGACAAAGCATACTTGGCAGTTTAATTGCGCCTGAGTTCTTTGGAAAACAGTCGGGCGATACCTTCGAAATCTCTAGCGGAGCCTAGTGTACAGGACCATCTTTAAAAAATGAAATCGAGCCATTCACAGAAAAAGGGCTGTTTCTCCATTTGGGTGTAGAGAGCTCAAGATAAAAAGGTAGCTAAGCTGATTTTCATTAGTTCTGAGGGATTTCACAGAGGAGGAGGCCCATGGCAGTGATGATCATATACATGACCTTGGGGAAACCCAGGGCAGAAACCAGTGGAGGCAATGTTGATTTTCCTCTTAGTACCAGTTTGGCAGATAGGTTTAAACTAGACTGTTCACTCTGTTCCCTAATTTTGCAACACAGTCATTGTCAATGTTGAATGAGACTGGTTTTCTGAAAAAATTATCTGTGGTCAATTTATTGTATACATTATGATTCCTGTGGCTATCTTTCATTCCATACGCGAAGTTGTGGGGAAACCTCTTTAACTCTGTTTAAAAATCTTGCTGCAGTTTAAAAATAGTCTGCTCTAAAAATAGTCTAAACATTTATTGAGTACTGAATGAGCAAATGAATGAAGGTACCCAAAGGAAACAAGAAGGTCCCTGGTTGAATTTTATTAAGTCGAGAAAGGGAGAAAAGTCATGGGTCTTTCACTACCCTATTCTGGTGCACTGTACCAACACATCGGATGTCAAATATAGACATGAACATTTTCCAAGACTATCTTGGGCAAATCCAATAAAGGCTTAGATTTTTAAATCTTTAGGCCCTCTTTATCAATAAGGGACAGTGGCAGGACTGGATCCCAGGTCTTCTGATCTTAAGGGCCGTGCTCGCTCTTCTAGAATAAATTCCTTCGATCTCTTAAAAATCCTAGGCTCCTGGACCGGCATAAGTATTGAACTAGGATTTATAAAGTGGGGACCTATCACAGGTTTCAGTTTTCAAATTCAGCTATCCAAGCGCTCTTTTAAATAACTCAGATGAAAATACCTTAAATTTTATTTTGCTTATACGCCATTTGCTCTATGCCTTATACACTTATACACCCACAATTGTATGCATTATACATCTATATACACATAATACTAAACAGGGTTGTCAACACAAAACACGCACATTATTCTTTGTGGATGGCTTAAGGGATATTCAAGGGTACTTTTGCCCACACTCCTGAGCCTTCTATGCAAATTTGGGCACTAAATCCCATGCCAGGTAAGATTCCATTTACTATGATGTCTCTGGATCAGAGAGCTTTATGTCAATTATAATAAAACACACCATTTTGGCCAGTCACGCTCCATTTGCCCAACCCCACTTCTTGCCTTTAACGTAACCGAAAAGTTCATGTTGGAAGGTGAGCAGGTGCTAAGGGAAAAGATGTGCGGATGCATTTTGAGTAAAAGTGCAGGGCAGTTGGTTCCTCCAGGGAAGTCCATCATGGCAGACTCACCTGGCCAAGAAAATGACTGTTTTAGGAGATGTTCTGTCTCCTTCCACTCCTGAATCATCACTGTGGTTCTGTATTCCTCAGAGACAGGCCATGATCAAGGTGGAGATTCTGAGGTAATTCCAGAGTGAAGACTTCCCTTCTTCTCTTGTGAGAAAACTTAGTAATTGAGAAAATTGCTTTAAATTCATCCAAAGAACAATCCCAGAGAACATAATGTCAATGTTAAGTGTGGAATAATGGTTTCTGGCGCCCATGGTCACTCCTGCTGTTTCTCTGAGTAGACTTTACTTTCTTCCTGGCGTGGCCCCTCTGCTTTTTTGTTTAACTAACTCCTCATCATCCTTCAAAGCTCAGTTTAAGCACCACCTTGGGAAGCCCTCCCCAGCTGGTCTGGTGCAGACGCTTCTTCTCCAGGCTCCTGTGGTAACACCGGGCATGACTCTGTGGTAGGATTTACTTGTTCTGTAATAGCAGATTTATTTGTCCATAAAGGCCAGAAATAGACCCCTTGAGGGCAAGAATCACATCATTTCATTCTGAATGCCGAGTTCCTGGCCCAGTGTCTGGCCCATCATAGATCTTCAAAAAATGTTTATTGAGCTGTGAATAAATGCGAGGTTCACATCGTTCTGCTGAATCCCCAACCCCGATTATCCATGGAAACCCAGAAGCATTGCTCTTTGCCCTTTCTCATGATGCTTCAAAATGGGTCCGGCCTTTGGAAAAAGAAAAACAATCGCATCCCCCAATGCGGCGAAATATGTGAATATAATTTGGAACTTGGAACTCAGAGTTTCAGCGGCAGGAAGACATTCGTGGGAAAACAAAAACCAACCCAATAACCGGATCACCTTAGCAAACTTGTTTGAGAACCTATTTTCTCAGCTTTGTTTGCAAGTTTATGGATTTGTACGTAATTGCAGACTTCCGTGGCTACCACTTAAGGGGAGACAGGATTGTTTATTAGGCGTCCTCCGTGTCCTAGGCACAGTGATAGATGATGTACATGCCAGCACAGTAAACACCTCTAGTGACTGGAATGTGCTGGAATTGCTTTCTTGGTCTTACAAGCAGTGCGGCCCAGAGAAAGTGAGGCAACAGTGTAATTAAGTGGCAGAGACACTTGAACAGACATCTGTTCGACTAAGGCTGTTAAAACTTAAAAGTTTAAATTACATGGAAATTGATAAAAAATAAAAGTCACAAAAGTCATTTCATTTGGTCAAATTTCTGGCAGTGGATTTATTGGGGTGTGTGAAATTCATATGTTTTTTTAAGAGCTGTGGCTGAACTACTTTCCAGAAGGATCGGAAGAATGAATTCACAGTCCACCAGCCTGCATATTTCTTGAAGGACGAATTCATGTTTTATCTCCCTAATCTCAGAAGCTAGTACAGTGCTGGGCACACAATTGCTTCTTCACGGACATCTGCCGAATGAATGACTGAAGAAATGGACCCCGCCACTAGTATTGTAGATTTCCTTTGAAATCCACATCATGTAATGCCAGGAAAGTATATAAACCTACAAACGGCAGATAGGTTTCTTATCCTCGAATGCAAGGAAAAAGATGACCCTTGCAAAGCAGACTGACTCTGTGGGGAAAGTAGCTGATCTCTGTCCTTTTGCAAGCAACACAAAACCTTCTTCCCCATTTCGGATCTAAGAATTTAGCAAATCATTTTCCAAAATATGTGATCTGAGTCAATCCCAGTCTGCCTGGAGGCCCAGACTCAGTGTACTGCTGCAGTTAGACACACAATCCTGCAAGTCAAAGTCATTACGGCGTAGTCCCGGGCTTTATTTGAATTGTTCAAAGGGAATCTAATAACTCTTCTGAAGATGCTCCCCTTTCTCTCTTCTCCAATTTTCTTCTGTCTTTCGCTCCTCTCATCCCCACCTGTCTCTACATCTTCATTCTCAGACTTCACCCAAAGTTCTATTTGAGTCTTTAAACCTAGGCCTCTTTTCATTTCCCTTGTTGGAGTTTCAGTGGTCTCACCTCTCCTGAAGTAGCCTCCTGGCTTTCATGACCCCAGATCCTTTCTCCTCACCTTTGGAAATTTCTTTCTTTTTCTTTTTCTCCTTCTTTCTCTTTCTTTTCCTCCCTCTTTCTCTTTCTTTTCTTTTTACCTCTCTCTTTTTTGCTTTAAAAAAAAGTGCTTAACTTCATCATATATAGTTCTTTCTTTTTCTCTTCTCTTTCTTCTTCTTCTTCTTCTTCTTTTTTTTTTTTTTTTTTGGAGAGAGAAAGTATATGCGAGTGGGGTGGGGAAGAGAGAGAGGGAGAATCTCAAGCAGGCTCCATGCTGAGGACCCTACATGGGACTCAATCTCATGACCCTAAGATCATGACCTGAGCCTAAATCAGGAGTCGGCCGCCTGACTGAGCCACCCAAAAATTAAATATATATATGTATATATATATATTTTTTTTCTTTTAAAGCTGAAATATAGGTATTGTTTAGAATCAATTTATTGACCTGAAACATTGCTTCTCAAATTATGCTACAGTTATCCTGTGGCCTCGTCAAGTTTTGCCACTTTCTCTGTAGGATGCTTTCTTAACTATCCTTCTTACTCTCCATTCCGCCAGCTCCAGCCCTCGCCCGTATCAGAGTTTTCATGAAGGCTTTGACAGAAACATGTCCATCATTACAGCCATTCTCTAATTTCTGCCCTCTGCTTTCTGCCCCTGTGTTTTCTTACTGACAGCTCCTTCTCTTCACTTCAGACACCTTCGGCTGTCAAAACAAGGAAGGTTCGAATAGAATTTACCTTATTAGGTTAAACTGAAATTCACGTTTAGATACATCTCTCAAGTATTTGTCTTTAAAACTCTCTGACACATTTGTGGAATTAAATCTCTTGAGTGGAATGAGGTTATTGTCTGTTGTTCATACCATTTTTCCCAATCATAGAACTATTCACCCTGATTCAAATTCAGTTTTACTTTTATGACCTTTAAAGAGTTAGGTGACATTATAGCTTTGGCAACTTACACAAATACGCACATACACACACATACACACACACAGATATACACATATATGTATGTGTGTGTGTGTGTGTATATATATATATATATATATATATATATATCTCAAAGTAAGTTAAACCTTTACAGGGTTTTTGTGTGTGTGTGTGTGCTTTTAGGAAAAAAAACAATTCTCATAATTCACTGTTTTGTTATTTTTTTTATTTTTTAAGATTATTTATTTATTTGACAGAGAGAGATCACAAGTAGGCAGAGAGGCAGGCAGAGAGAGAGAGAGAGGAGGAAGCAGGCTCCCTGCTGAGCAGAGAGCCCGATGCGGGACTCGATCCCAGGACCTTGAGATCATGACCTGAGCCAAAGGCAGCGGCTTAACCCACTGAGCCACCCAGGCGCCCCACTGTTTTGTTATTTTAATTCTTCAAAATATTAAGAAAATTTGACAGTTTAGAGTAACTGGCATACTTGCTTTGTGGTTTTAATTTGCGATGTTATTAGTAGATGTATTGTTTTTTAATTAAGAAAAGTAAGAATATGATTAGTTTTGGAAACAGTGTTGCATATTTAAGAAAACCTAGGGTTTTTTTTTTTTTAACCTTTAAAAATTTCTTTTATTAGATTAACAGAAATTGTGCTGGTAGGATTTGTAAGTCTGCCCTGTGGCATTTGAAATAGTTTCAGCTCTATCAGATTTGAAATGTGTATCCGTTAGGGTTCAATCTGAAAAGCAGATCCAGTAGGAGGTGTGTGCGTGCATGTGTGTGTGTGTGTGTGTGTGTGTGCGTGCGTGTGTGGTTTATCACAAGGAAAGTGGCTTGTGCAATTGTGGGGGCGGGTTGAGCAAATCCAAAGTCTGTAAGGCAGGTCATTAGGGGAGAAGATCCTGACCTGATAGGTTCTAGCTCCATCAACATGGGCCAAATCTGTCCAGACAAGGAATTTCTTTTTCTTCCTCCTATGAAAGCTTCAGCCATGTTTTTAAGGCCTTTTCACTGACAAAGTCAGGTTCACCTTTGCTTACACCAAACTGAGTAAGGGTGCTAATTATATCTGCAAAATCCTTTCACAGCAACACCTAGACTAATGTTTGGCTAATTAACTGGAAGACTATAGCATAGTCAATGGACACATCGAAAAGTATCACAAAAAATGTTAAAGATATTTTAAATTAATTTATGAATGGGTTGTACCCTTTGGTGGGGTTTTATCTACTGAATTTATCATGAAACATAAAGTAAAAGTCTGCACTACATTTTTCTTTTAAGGTAGAATCACTAGGGGTTTTTTCCCCCCCTTTTTAAAGAATTACTAGTATTTTTAAATAGATGGACACAACTTATAAAATGAGCCTAAAGACATGAGAAAGCCAAGGTTTTCATATTTATGATTGTGATTCGTAGATACAATTGTGGGGTTATAGTCAACCAAATAGTTGCAAATGGTCTTTTCTGTGCACAAGTCTTTCCACATTTGTAAAAAAAGCAAACCCTCAATAGATTGAGACTAGCAGAGTAGAATTACATACACCACGGGGGTTCTCAGTCCTGACACATAGTATGGGAATTACAGAAAATGGAACTCAAGCCATTATGGAGTGATATTTGAGAACTTTCAAATATATTTGTATCAGTGTTTGATAATGATAATGATGAACACCCTTTCAATCTCATGATCCGTGCGATCCAGCGTCTGAGCTGGATCATGGCAAAAAATGATAGTAATACCCAGCAATCAAGAGAAATTTCTAAATAACTTGAGGGTTTTGCTTGCATTTCTTGATGTAAGAGTGAATCACAGGAATACTTCTAAAAGAATGCCTCTTTTGTGTGTTGTCTAACTCCCTTTAATAGCACTTCTGTGATTTCCCCCTGCAAATTCCCACCCCTGTTCCCATTCTCAGCCCTAGGCTTGTTTTTCTTGCCTTCTTTCTCTTTCTGCATGAGAAAGCTCCAAATAGTTGTTCTACCCAAGGAGGACCCTTGCTAGAGGACAAGGGAGACCTCAATACTTAGGAGGAACAGAGGGAGAGACGGGCGACATTCACACACCCATTGGTTTGTGTGTTTATTCTTTAGGACAGTGATCATTCAGCGTGAGTGTCGGGGACACGGGGTCCCACTGATAACAGTACGGATGCTGGAAAACTTAAGGCCAGAGAAAAAAAGCCAAAATGTGTTCAGTTATGTAATAGTAACGCCAATTACACTTAATGATGTAAACTATTTACTGTTTATGCCTAATTACTCCAAAGCACAGTCATGATTATGCACCCCATTAACTATGTATGTCAAGTTAACCTGCTGGTAAATTCCGTCTATTAGGAAAGTTCTGCTAAGATTACTGCTTCTTTTACTCAGTAGCCTGCATGTGCATGGGATCATTTGCTTATAAATTAGGAAAACTTGGTGGGGGGGGGGAGCCTATCACACCTCTAAACTTCTGCAAGATTCAACCATGGCTCGCCAGCTTTTGGCCTCTCTTCCTTTCCAACTGTTACATCCATTGAAATGAGAATAATCAAAACCTCCTAGAGCCTTCTCTTATCTCACAAAAGCTCCTCAATCTTACTCCTTAGGCTTTTGACTTCTTGTTACACCAAAGCTATATTTTTCTTTAAACTGCGAATCTGTGCGAGGTATCTTCCTGAGTTTTGCTCTATTCTCTCGACAGGTGTCCTTTTTTCCCCTTCATTCAAATTCTTTGTCTCATTTGGATTCTTCAGTGTACTCTGTCTCTGGTTTAGTTCCTGGGCTAGTCCTCAAGGATGAACAGCAGAAGAAACAGAGAATCCAGGGGCCCAGTCTGGGTTCACCATTGACAGTGGGATAAATAAACTACTCTCCAAGGTAGCATGGGGTGCCCTTTAGGGACCAGCTTTTATGGAATCATGACAGAGCCAAGAGCCTTTGCTCCCATTGTGTGCAGGAGCACGTATGGCCTCTCCTTAAATCAAGCCCTGCTTTGAACTGCAGGACCTCCTTTTATAAACAGGAAGTGTCTGGACCAACCTACTTGTAACAGAGCCCACGTTCTGGAAAATAAAAACCTCAGGCTATTGTTCTTTCTTGTATTTTTTTTTTTATTGTTGTTGTTGTTGTTTAGTCATGGGTATTTTCAGACCTTTGACCCCAGCCCTGGCAAGGAGACTAGGACAGGATAGGTCCTGGCAAGATGCTGGCAGCCAAGTCATGCTGGGGCAGGGTACAAAGGCTGGGTTTAGGGCAGGGGCATTGTAGGTGATATCCAAGAGGCAAAAAATGGCTGAAAATGGAAGGCAGGGGACAGGGTGAGGAATCTTGGGTGCTCCCATACAGCTCTGGGACACCACTGTCTCTCATGGGGACTCTAACATAGCTGTCACCCTACTTCCGCCCCGAGATCTTCAGAGCCTTCTCCCAGAGCGCAGCAGCCAGAGGGGGTGCTTTTAAAAGCACCAATCAGATCATGTTTTCCCACACCTAAAACCTTACAATGGGGGCACCTGGGTGGCTCAGTGGGTTAAGCCTCTGCCTTCAGCTCAGGTCATGATCTCAGGGTCCTGGGATCCAGCCCTGCATTGGGCTTTCTGCTCAGCGGGTAGCCTCCTTCCCCGTCTCTCTCTCTGCGTGCCTCTCTGCCTACTTGTGATCTCTATCTGTCAAATAAATAAATAAAATCTTTAAAAAAAAATAAAACCTTATGATGGCTTCCAATAACTAATAGCTTTTACCTGTTTATGCCTACAATTCCCACCTACTCTGCTTTGGCCCCTCTAGTCTTTTCTGAGTATGCCCCGGCCTTTCCAGTCTTAGGCTCATCTATGCACAGTTTCTTCTGCTTGGGAGCTGCTCCTTCCTGAATTCAGGCTCCCAACTCAACTGGATTCCCCTCTTCCCCTGTCATTTTCCATCACTTCACTCTGTTTCATTTTCCTTGTTAACCGCGGATCCTAGTGAAATTATCTGTTTCATTTCTTTCCTGTCTCTTGGCCATCGTTTATGTTCCTTGATAGTAAATTTCACATTTGGCTTGTTCACCATGGTGTCTCTCTAATGCATAATATAGAGATTGCCACATAGCAGGCATTGTGCAAGTATTTAAGAAATTTTAAAAAAAATTCCATTATGAGCTATTCTTAGAATTAGTATACGCTGGAGAATTGAGTTGGCCAAAACTGTGTGGCTGGGGACTTCATTTTAGATCCACAGGCAGAGAGAGTCTTTCTATAGCGCCTTCAGGCTGAATGGGGAATTGCTGGCCCAAAAATCCATTGCTGGAAAATCTTTTCTTTCTTTTTTACTGCAATAAAATAGACAAAGCATGAAATTTACCATTACTGACATTTAGTACGTTCACAATGTTGTGCAACTCTCTGGATCCAGGACATTTTCTCCACCCCAAAGAAACCCCGGGCCCAAGAGGTAGTCACTATGTTCCCCTCTCTGCCTCCAAACCCTGGCAACCACTAATTTACTTTTTTGGTCTCTGTGGATTTGCCGATCTTGGACATGCCATATGAATGGAATAATATAACACGTGGCCTTTTGTGTCTGGCTCCTTTCATTTCCGATAACGTTTTCAAGGTCCGTCCTCCATGCTGTAGTATGCATCAATACTCCATTCCTTTTTATGACTGAATACTATTCAATTGTGTGGATACACCACATTTTGTTATCTACTCATCAGCTGGTGGACATTTGGGTTGTTTCTATCTTTCGGCTATTGTGAAGAGTGCTATATGAATATTCTTGTCAATGGTTTTGTTTGAACACCTGTTTTCAACTCTTTTCATTCATTATCGGGAGTAGAATTGGTCAGTCTTATGGTAATTCTATGTTTAGCTTATTGTGATGGTTAATTTTATGTGTCAACTCGATAGGGGCTGCAGGGTGCCCAGATATTTATCTATGTATTATTTCTGAGTGTGTCTCTAAGGGTGTTTCTGGATGACATTAGCATTTGAATTGGTGAAGTTAGTAAAGTCGTGGCCTTCCCCAGTATGGGCATCATCCAATCTATTCAAGGCCTGAATGGAACAAAAGGGTGGAGGAAGGAAAAAAATGGTTCTTCTTGCCTGACTACTAACCTGGCACATTGATCTCTTCTTGCTCCCCACGTTCCTGGTTCTCAGGCTTTCAACTCTGAACTGGAAGCAACAGCATCATCTCCCCTTGTTATGGAGCCCTAGACTTGGACTAATTCACATGAGGCAATTTCCTGGGTCGCTGGCTTATAGATGGCAGATTGCAGGACTCCTCGGCTTTCATAATTGTGTGAGCCAATTCTTGAAAATAAATATCTTTGTTCTGTTTCTCTAGAGAATTCTGAGGAACCATTAGTCATTTTCCATAGCAGTTGTACCATTTTACATTTCCACTGGCAATGTATGAGGATTCCAACTTCCCCACATCATCTTAATCAACTCCTGTGCTTTTTTTGCTTTGGGGGTTTTAAAAACAGTATAGCCATCCCTGTGGGCATAAAATAGTATCTCATTATAGTTTTCACGTGCACTTCCTAATAACTAATTATTCGTGCTTGTGCTTGTTGGCCATTTGTCTGTCTATTTCTCTTGGGAGAAGTCTAGTCAAGTCCTTTGCTCATTTTTTGAATTGGCTTGTTTGACTTTTTGTTGTTGAATTATAACAATTCTCATACTCTAGATACTAGATCCTTATCAGATAAGTAGGTTGCAAATATTGTCTTCCTTCTGTAGATTATCTTCATTTTCTTGATGCACAAAAAGTGTCCTTTGGTACACAAGATTTTCATTTTGATCAAATCCATTTTATCTATTTTTAGTTTTGTTGCTCATGCTCTTAGTGTCATAAGTAAGACTCTTTTGCCAACTCAAAGGTCATGAACATTTATCCCTATGTTGGCTTTTTTTTTTCTTAACTTATACATCTTTGGTCCATTTTGAGATAATTTTTGTATATGGTGTGAGGTAGAGTTCAACCTTCATATTTTTTTGCATGTAGATATCCAGTTATCTCAGCATGGTTTGTTGAAGAGACTATTCTTTTCCCATTGAGCAGTCTTAGCATTCTTGTGGAAAATCAATTGACCAAGCATGTATGGATTTATTTCTTGTCTCTTAATTCTGGAGAAAATCAAAATACCTTTTTTTTTTTTTTTTTTTAAAGGAAACACTGTGGATATGTTTTGAGATCCTGGGGAAAAAGGCCTGAGAAAATTTCAGAAAAATCATGAGGAATATAAAATGTAATCATTTCTAAAATACATGAATCATCTGTCTTTTCCACCCTTTCTTTCACCAGACTTAAGACTTAAATAAACCGTTGACTGGACTTGGTAATATGGGTCCTACCAAAATCAATCTGAGATTAAACTATTCCATTAAACATAGATCATATTTTCATTCTTATAATAAGCATTCTTTATGGAGTGTCAGGCTCTGGAGCGGGTATTGCAAGAATATGAGATATTCCCTGGTTTTGAGCATATTTATTATCTGATGAGGAACATGTAGAAGCACAGAGCTGGGATATAATGTGATAAAGGCCTCACTAAACATTATGTATAAAGTATTCAGATAGCATGGGGGAAGAGAGTGATTAATCCTGCCTAGGGTTTCACAGTTCTATTAGAGCTTGAGGTTTGGAACTCTCTTTCTTCACCCTTGTACTCCTATTACTGAGAAGAATTTTTGAGCATTTATGTGCTCTATGAATATTTATTGAATAAATGGACAGATTAAGACTTGAATGATAAACAGAAGTTTTCCATACAGAAAAGGAGAATAGAATTCTAGGCTGAGGGAACAGCATGTTATGAGGGCATGGAGGCTTATGACTGTGATTCATCCATTCAACAAGGTTGGAAGGGTCTGAAGGTTCAAGGGCAGCAGGAAATGAAGACGAAAAGCAGCCAAGGATGAATTCATAGGGAGCCTCATATGGAACACTAAGAAATTTGGAGATCATTCTGTCGGCTATAGGGAGTTATGTATCTTATATAAACCCAGTTTGGTGGCAGAAGTGGGGGACACAACCATTACATGAATATTTAACTGTATTTTAGAAAGAATACTCAGAGAGCACAGTAGAAAGTGGATTTGTGGGTGGAGAGAGGTGGTGAGACCATACAGTAGCCTATGATATAGTCCAAAGAAAGGCTGAAGAGAGCCTGAACAAAGGCTATACAAAGGAAATGATGGGTCCCAAGGATACTTTAAAGGGAGAATTGGCAGGATTTATTGTTAGGGGTGGATGTTGGGTTGTTGAGGAGTGAGGCCAAGTTTCCAGTTTGAGGAACTGTGTAGATTATGATACCAAAAAGGAAATGAAGAATAAGAAGGGAAACAGGATTGGGCCATGTGGATGAGGAGAATGGGAAGGAAGAAGATGGACCAATGGAGAGATCTGTAACTTGGTTGAAAAATCTAAACCTAGGTGACGAGTATGAATGAGGGCATGGATTACATGGAGCACTGAGTTTTATAGGCAAACAATGAATCATAGAACATTACATCAAAAACTAAAGATGTGGGTGCCTGGGTGGCTCAGTGGGTTAAGCCACTGCCTTTGGCTCAGGTCATGATCTCAGGATCCTGGGATCGAGTCCCACATTGGGGTCTCTGCGTAGCAGGGGGCCTGCTTCCCTTCCTCTCTATCTGCCTGCTTCTCTGCCTACTTGTGATCTCTGTCTGTCAAATAAATAAATAAAATCTTTAAAAAAAAACAAAACTAAAGATGTACTGTTTAGAAAAAAGAAATAAAGTAAAAAAGTAAAATATATTTATATATAAATATATAAAATATAAAATATTATATTTATTATCTTTACATATAACAAACTATTATATTTATATATTAATATAATATGGCAATGTTAATTATTAATATTGATATGTTTGATATATAAATATATAAAATATTATATATAAATATGTATGTATTATACACATATAAATATATATATAAATATATAAAATAAAATATAAAATGGTCCAAGAAAGAGAACCAATCAGATAATCTGGCAAAAAGAAGAATTGTCATCTGACAATATAAAAAGATCCTGTCCATTTGAGGAAAAATGTTACATTACCATATTTGCACTGAAATTTCTCTTTTTCTTCCAATGTGAGTTTTCTACATTTTGGTTTAAATTCTACTGGTTATTAAGTATTTAATATTAATAAGAACTAGCATTACTATGTTCCTGGCACTATGTTTCTTACTTTCTATATATCATTTCACAGTTATTTGAGGTAAAGGAAATGGTTATGATTTCTCTTTGACAAAATCTGAGGCTCAGAGAAGCAAAGTGACCTGTTTAAGCCCACACATCTGAATGACAGAGACAAGTCTTGAACCTGGTTCCTCTGAGTCCATTGCCCCCTTTCAACCACTAGGTCAGTGACTTTCAAACTGTCGCAACTCATTAGTGTATTGAGAAATCAGTTTAGTATCAGCATTAAAAAAAAAAATTAGAGGGGCACCTGGGTGGCTCAGTTTGTTGGGGGTCTGCCTTCGGCTCGGGTCATGATCCCGGGGTCCTGAGATGGAACCCTGCAACCGGCTCCCTGCTAGGCAGGAAGCCTGCTTCTCCCTCTCCCACTCCCTCTGCTTGTGTTCCCTCTCTTGCTGTATCTCTCTGTGTCAGATATAAATAAAATCTTAAAAAATAAAAAAATAAAAAAATAGAATATAATCAAAAAGCATCAACATGTTTCACACATCTTAAAGCTAACTATTGTTTTCTAAGGCTTTTGTTTCTCTCACACACCTGTCCACGCAGGCAAATGGCTGGGATTGCAAATAGTGGGTAGTAGGTATCCACTACTGGAGTGAGTGTGGGTGGGAGGTGATTTCCGAGGAAAGCCTTTCCGTGTGGGATAGTGGAGGAAAGTTCAGAGATGAAGTGATGTTTTTACAGAACCAGAAAGGACAGTAAGATTTGGGCAAAAGAGCAGGATTATTCCGGGAGGGAAGTGACTGCTACATTTTACGTGAAGTAGGTATGTCTAATTTCATTCGTTGAATCTTTTTTATCCTAAGAATGAAATTAGCACTGAGAACCTATGTATGCCGCCTTGGTTATTTTTTGGTCATCTAGCATCCTCTTCCCCTTCCTAAAAGAATTCAAATTTTCATTGGGAACTTGGCTTTCTGGTTGGGGAAAAGATTGGGGTGTTAATAGGATGGCCATTTCTCCTCTGGGTAGGGAACTGCCTTGGGACGGGACATAGTTTTAGCTTCTTCATTCCCTTGTGGACTACCTGGATTTTATTGCACTTGCTGATGCTTCAGTCTGGAGAGCAGAGTGGCTGGGGCTTCTGGTGATGGGCATTCCCTCCTCTTCCAGTCATCTCTTGTTTCCCCAAATCCTAATAAATTTCCTTCACCTTAACTTTGAATTCTAACTGGAACGATGAGCAAAGTCTTTTCTGACCATTAGCTCGTTGAAAATCTCCATAACATACCTGCACAGTATTTTACAGAAAAGCAAACAGACTCAGAGGGAGTCTTGCCCAGGAAAGAGATGGAACAGGGAACCTTGAACTCAGGTCTTATTAAGGACAATGTTCTTTATTTTTTCCATTATGGCAAGCTGCCTCTCCGGAGCTGGGTGAAGATTTTGTGCTTAGAAGTTTTCGTGATTTTAAGGAGTCCTCAATTGTTGTTAAAATGATCCAAAAAATGTAAATGATTGACTTAATATAAAAAGGTTCTTTTCTTAAAAGAACCTGTTAGGCTTAAAGTTTCCTTGTCTCAATAAATAAATAAATAAATAAATAAATAAATAAATAAGTGAAATCACTCAGTCAATAAAGCTGAGCCCTCTCCTGCTTTCTGAATGTTTATTAGGGAATCTACGCAGGGGCTCATATAATTGAGAGGGTTAAAATGAAGGAATGGAAGGAGAGAAGAAAAAGTTCCCTCAGGCAGAATGGGAACTAGAGCAATGGGAAATGTCTCTTGAGAAAGAAGAAAACGTGTCCAAAGCAAAATTATTTTTAAAGACGTTGAGAGGCTAGAGGTTGGGGTAGGATAGAGAGAACAGGGAGAAGGCAAAGAAAATCTACCGGAGAAAAACACAAGAGAAGGAATGAAGTTTGGTCTGGTTTTAATTTATGTCAATTGGCAAATAAATCCATGAAAGCTGTTCTAGGCATGGAGACCCCCTCTGTAACATAAGTAACTGAAACCAGTTCAGAATGCATTTTTTCCTCCTTTTCCTAAAAATATGATACACCCTATAGACAGAGGCCACATCAATAAACTTTCTTGCCTCTGGTTCCACATTCTCCCTCCCTGTCACCCCCCTCCTGTTTCTGCCTACAGTTCAGAGCTGATATAATTAGGGGAATTAAGGCTATTCATGAACATAAAATATATGTAGGTTTAATTATGCTGTCAAACCAAAAGATAAAGGTGAGCAGTCAAGCAGTGAATGAGCAAAATTCCTCTTCTAAGATTTTGTTGAAAAGTTTTGATCCTTAAAGACTCACCCATTTCCGGGACTTTCCCTAACTTTGGGGTGAGGATAAAAGAAAAGAAAAAGTATGTTCAAGTATAACAATTGTGTTCAGAACTTTTTTTTTTTTTTAATTTTCCTTGCTGAATTCCGAAATGAATTTTGAGATGATTAGATAGGCATGAATGTGAGTGCTTCCACAGAAAGCTAACCTTTGTTGATTGACCGCCATGGATGAATTAGGGGAAGTTCGAAAATTAAGGGCAGTGAACTGAAGATATTGAATATCTGGAAAACAACTTCTACAAATCAAAAAGAAGACGAACAATCTAGTTTAAAAAAAAAAGTGAAAGGTATAATCAGGTTTTTGCAAAAGAAATATGAATGTTTCATAAACATATAAAGAGATGCTGAACTTAACACTGCAATTTGAAACCACAGAAAGATGTTTTCATACCCACCAGTTTGTCAGAAATTAAAAACTCAGGCAATACTAAATGTTGGAAAGGATGGACAATGACAGGATCCTTGTACAGGAGCGTATATGGGTCAGATAACTTTGGGAAGGAGTTTTATATTGCCAATCTCTGAGTAAGCAGTCCATTAGAACCCTTAGCATATTAATCCTATGATTTAAATTCTTGGTTTGATAATTCCAGTATCAATGTCATATCTGAGTCTAGTTCTGCTGTCTGCTCAATCTTTGCACACTGTGTTTTCTGCCTAAGCTGACTTGATGTCACTGGGTAAAAGAAATCCTAAAAATAGGCCTGTAGGAGGTGGTGATGAATATGAGGGGAAGAGAGGTAATTGCTAATCCTATGATTAGGTCTCAGTCTTCTAGTGAGTCTGTGCCTCTGGACTTTGAAACTTAACAAGTGTTTCTCAGTCCCCTGTAAGGCAGGACAGGATGGCTAAAATAGGTAGAGTTGGCTATTTCCCTCCTCTTAATGGAGGGCGAGAGCCAACAGGAGTTGGGTGTTTCCCTTTCTCCAGGCTGGTTGGGCTCCAATTAAATACATGTATGGTTAGGTTCTGGTTCCAGTTTCCCCTGAGGGCAAGGGCAACCCTTTGCTACAAACAGAGTGCACTGGCATGTTTCTAGTCAGCAAACATCATCTTGCTGGCAAAACTATGGGTCCCATTTTGAAATTGTGTCTACAATTTAGACCATGACAGAAAGGAGTTTGGGATTGGGCCAGGAGGTCTAAGGCCTCAATTTTAAATTTTGACCCTCTCTTCAAACAAGACTATCCATACAGCACAGAGATTCACTATGCCAACTCTTCCCCTTCCCCTGCAGAAAGTAAGAGGAGATTTTTCTCTGATATTCACTGTGAGAACCTGGCTGAGCTTCTGGAGGTAAAACTGACAAAAGCTGTGGATGAGCAATGCATGAAGGACCTCATGAGGGCACTAAGTATGTGACAAAGGAAGGAGAGAAAGGACAGAAGAATACAGGCATAAGTTGCATAACAAGGGGCTACCTAAAGAAAGGATATCAAAGTGTGATTGGCTTTGAGGGTAGAAATGTGGGTGATTTTTTTCTCTTAAATTTCTCTGCTGTTCTGTATTATCCAACATTTTTACAATGAGCAGAAGGGGTTTTGTAATTTAAAAAAAAAAACCTGATAAGCCTTACTTAAAAAAAAAAAAAAATAATGTATCTGTCTTTCCCCTCTATAGGTGTGCAGTACAGAATCACAGATTTTTTTTTTTTTTTTTTTTTTTTTTTTTAGCTTGAAGGAGCTCTGAAAATACTTTGGTCCAATTCTTCTCTCCCTTGTCTATTGTAAGCAACCACCATATCTTCCTGCTCACTGTATACAGGGCACTTCGCCAAAGACACAGTTATATCAGGAAGAATATAATAGGATCTGGGCTCTTATCTCCACTTCCCCTTGGAAAAATTCCCCCAAGAGGAAAATTATAATAGGAGGTAAAGTATGCTAAGTGTTCTACCATTGTGTCAGGGAAGGGCAGAAGGTACTAGAAAGGTAGTTAACTCATTTAAGTGCATCTGTAAGACAATACTTCATACTCTCCTGTGAGTTGATATTCTTGGTATTTTAAACCTAATAATCAGGAATCAAGGAGAAAGCCAAGGCTTTGAACAGTTAGGTGTGGTATTTTCAAAATGCTAGTTAGCACTGTATTTTGTGTCTTCGCCAGTATTTGCGTGTAACAGTTTCTTGTCCTAGTCTCAAGCTCAACTTGAAAGTAGTTGATGATTATTACTTTTTCTTTAATCCAGGGATTATCTAAAACAAGAGTGGAAATTTACCAATGCTATCTTCATTTAACAAAGGAGAAAGAAACACCACTGTTGCTACTTACTAGATGTGACTTTAATAATAATCATCACGTTTATCACATGCTTACCTCATACTGGGTACTTGACTTATATAATCTTAATCCACTCGGCAATCCTCTGAGTTGATATTATTCTTTCCATTGTACAATGACAGAAAATAAAATTCACAGGAGTTTAGTAATTTTCCCCAAGTATCACACATGTTAGTCCCACCATGAAATTTAAAATCTGCCCGATTTTAATTCAATAATCTTAATGACTTCTCTGTACCCCCTCCTTAGACAAGTTATTTCACTTCTCTGAGCCTTAGGTTTGCCATCTGAAAAAGTAGGGAAAATATTTCCTCCTTCCTGGTTTTGTTCTTAGGAAGAATCAACATCAAACATTCCCTGGGTGCTCCATAACTGGTGCTTCTCCTCGAGACAAAAGCTGAAAGCTACAGGAATGGCATTGAGCAAATCTCAGGTGAAAATGAAGGTTTAAAAAAAAAAAGGTAAAAATTCCTGTCTTCTTCTTAGGTTTTCAATTTTTATGGGATATGGCCAATAAAGTAAACTTGCAATATTAAGCGTACGTGTCCTTATCCAAAATAAGAGCGTGGAGCTAGGATGATCATTTCAAATGACTTCTCTAGCAGTCAGAAGAGGATTAAATAAAAAATGAGGAACTCAAGAGTATTTTTTTTTTTTTTAACATGGCCATTGGCATGGAAATGCAATCAACTCCTTTGCTTAGCCTGCCTGATTACCACCAAGCATGTGGAACTGCTGAGTATAAATGAAACACGCTTGCCTCAGAACCAGGTCCGGCTTCATGTAACCTACAGCCCCGCTTGGAAGGGCCGCCTGCTTGGGTAAATGCTCTCCTCTTGCTGTCTTGAAATTCCTAATAAGTTTTGAACAAGGCACCTAGGTTTTCATTTTTCACTCAGCCTGGCAAATTATGTATGCAGCCCTCCTCAGAACCTTTGGTGTCCCCCAGTTCACCTCACTGAAATGCCCCTCAGTCCAATGAACACATCCCCAGGAGATCACAGAATGCTGCTTTAGCAGATTTCCCTGCTTTGGTTTTTGTTAGCGAGCAATCACCCACCCACCCTTCGAGGTTACGTATAATGCAGGCTATGTAGAAAGGTCTAGGGGTAAGGGTGAAAGGAATACAGTAATGTCTTTCTTAAGAAGGAAAAACAACGCCATGGCCAAAATGAATGTGCGGAGGACAATTGTCCTTTGGAATGACTTCTTCATAGGGAAGTTTTGAATTTCTGCTTACGAGTAGCTTTGGGTGGGGTCTGGGTATCTGTATTTTCTTAAAATGCCCCTGGGGAACCACTGAGTTAAAAACTTGCTGAAAGAAGTGGATACTTCTGGAAAGCACTGATAGAATTTCTTCAAAAAATCCTCTAGAGGATTGTATGTAATCAACTTTGTATTCCTGGGGCAGCTAGAGTTCTGCATATGGTAGGTACTCAGCCAACTTTTATTGACTGACGGGAGACCGAACTTGACTTTAATTCCTTTGTTAAAGGACACTGTAAACACAATCTGTACCTAAGCTTTTCAGCCTTAAAAAGAAAGAAAGAAAGAGAGAGAGAGAAAGAAAGAAAGAAAGAAAGATTTTGTTTACCCCTGGACTAATGATTATAAAGTTACATTTAAAAAACATTCCATTTTGGGCGCCTGGGTGGCTCAGTGGGTTAAGCCGCTGCCTTCGGCTCAGGTCTTGATCTCAGGGTCCTGGGATCGAGTCCCACATCGGGCTCTCTGCTCAGCAGGGAGTCTGCTTCCCTCTCTCTCTCTCTGCCTGCCTCTCCATCTACTTGTGATTTCTCTCTGTCAAATAAATAAATAAAATCTTTTAAAAAATAAATAAATAAATAATAAAAAACATTCCATTTATCACAGCATCAAATAAATCTAATCAGAAAAGCTACAAGATGTCTATGCCAAAAACGATATTTTATTTCTTGAAAAAGTTAAAGGTCTCAACAAATAGCTATACAATGTTTATGGATTCTAAGACTGCATATTGCTGACATGTCAATTATTTCCAAATTGACCCATAAATTCAATGCAATTCCGAATGAAAACCCAGCAGGATTTTTTTGAGTAGAAATTAGCAAGGAAGTGTTAAAATATATAGGGAAATGAAAAGCATCTAGAATAGCCAGAGCAATTTTGAGAAAAGATCAAGAAAGAAGAACATTATTGGAGCCACGCTGCCTGATTTCAACATTTACTATAAAACTTCAGTGATTGAGACAGTGTGAGATTGGCTAAAGGATAGGCAAATAGAGGACAAGAATAGAGTTTGCAAACACACCTGCTCATATACAAACAATTTATTGACAAGAAAGATACTCTTTTTCTTTTAAAGATTTTTTTTTTCTTTTTAATTTGACAGAGAGAAATCACAAGTAGATGGAGAGGCAGGCAGAGAGAGAAAGAAAGGGAAGCAGGCTCCCTGCTGAGCAGAGAGCCCGATGCGGGACTCGATCCCAGGACCCTGAGATCATGACCTGAGCCGAAGGGTTAAGCCGGCTTAACCCACTGAGCCACCCAGGCGCCCCGATACTCTTTTTCTTAAGTGGTCTGGATCTATCGGATAACCAACTTGAGCCTGTCACTCACTGTACAAAAAAATTAGTTTGAAATGCATCTGAAAATTATCATAGACTCTAACATAAAAGCTAAAACTGAAAAACCTCTAGAAGCTACACAATGTTGGGTTGGAAACATTGTTAATAGGTAATAGAAAAGAGCGAGCCATAAAAGAAAACCATGATAAATTGACCTAATCAAAATTTAAAACTTCTGTTCTTCAAAAGATACCACTAAGAAAACCAAATGGCAATGCATAGTCTGAGAAAACATTTGTACATAAAGAGTGGCTACAGAGATGTAATGTTGCTGACTCTGAAGGTGAGGGTAGGGGGTGACACGGCAAGGAATGTGGGTGGTCTCTTGAAGTTAGAGTAGTCAAGAAAGCAGATTCTTCCCTAGAGCCTCCAGAAAGAAACACAGTCCTGCCAGCACTCAGCATTGTAGCTCAGTGAGATTCATATTGGACATCTAACCTACAGACCTGGCAGATAACAAATCTGTGTTGTTTTAAGCCACCACATTTGTAGTAATTGTTACAGCAGCAATAGGAAACTAATGTAATTCCTTAGGATTTTCTACATGAGCAATCACATTGTCTCTGCATAGAGACAATTTCCCTTCTTCCTTTCTAACCTTAATGACTTTTGCTTCATTGTTTTTCTTTATTGCACTGGATAGGAACTCCAGTATAAAGCTGAACCCAAAAAGAGAGACACTCTTTTCTTATTCCTAATCTTTGGGGGAAACATTCAGTTTTTACACCATATAGTATGATGTTAGCTGTAAGTTTTTCATAGTTGTCCTTTATCAACTTGAAGAAGTTCTCTTTTCCTGGTTTGCTAAGAATATTTGTGATAGAGGTGTTAAATTTTGCCAAGTCCCTTTTCTGCAACTACTGTGCTGATTATACGACTTTACTTCCTTTACCAATGTGGCAAATTATTTATTGATAAGTGTTGAGCCAACTTTATATCTTTGGAATAAATTCCCTTTTTCTGTATTGATGGTTTGATAGAAACACCTAAGCTTCTGTTAGTGAAATATATGATTTAAAATAAAAATGAAAACAAAAACAAAAACAAAACTCTGTATTTGAGAACAGAGTTCATAGTTTCATTTTTGAGTGAGGCCACAATGGCCACTTAAAAAGTATTGAGCGTCATTGCAGCCTCAGCCAAGGGCCCACAGAAGCTTAATTTATGTCTATGTTTGGTCCATCATACTCCATAACATCCCTAGTTTTTCAATAGGATTTTAGCAGAATTAAATTATTCAATCATGTATAATGAATTTCTTTCAGCTTCTATACAATGACTTATTGATTTAGGCTGCAAATTAACAGCTGGTGACAGTAAGGTAAATGCTGGTAATAGCAAAATGACAGTTGAGTCTTATCACATAGTTCTTGTGCATTAAATAATTTAATAAAAGGTTTTTTGTTTTTAAATTTCTACCGGTTCTACACTGGGGTCAAATTGGTCACATATGAGCATATTAAGCCCTTGGATTCAGAAGGATGGCTTGCTCTTTGTCCTAAGGCAAAGCCTGGGGCACTGGTTATTCCTCTTGTAACTGAAGAATAATTTAAAGATGTGCTTATAGTCAAACAGAGGTGTAAGACTTGTAGCTCTGAAGTCAATCGGACCTTGTGTGAATTGTGACACTGCCTCTTCCTAGTTTTGTACCTTTAGGAAGTTTGTTAAAGAACTCTTAAGCTGTCCTTTTGTCATTGATAAAATAAGTGCAATAGGAGAACCTATATCAAAGAGTTGTCGGAATTAAGTTAATTCATGCATAATGCTCAACACAGATTTTGACACCTAATATGCACTTAATAAATGTTATCTCTAACTATCACTTCCACTGTTATGGTCAAGTGGAAAGAGTATGGGCTTTGGAAACCAACAAACGTGGGCACCGCCATTTCCCTGGCATGTGATCTTGTGCAAGGTAGTTGACTTCTCTGAACTTCAGGGTCCTTGTTTCTAAGACAAGGAATATAATACTTTCTAAGACTGTCATCTAGCAGAGTGCCTGTTGCACAGAAAGCATTTTACCAAGGCAAGTTTTGTTCTCCAGCTTTTCTCTAGTATTCTTCTAGAGGCATCTTGTGTAAAGAACAAGAGACCCTGAATAACAAAATTGCAAAATGATCTCTCCTTCATGCAAGAGGCTAGTACGTAGCTCAGTGTCAGGGAGGCAGGGTCCTTCCAATCTGTTGCTTGGCCCTCCACTATGTTTTAGCCTCTGGGAAAGGGATCGACGGAAATGGGGGGAGGGGAGACAGGTTTCCTTCATTTGAGGAAAACTTTCAGAACCCCTATGCCTCACTTCTACTCATGTAGCAGTGGCCAGAAGCTAGTTATTTGACCACACCTACCTGCTAGGAAAGGAGGTGTTATCTTTGGCTAGGCAGGATGATGGGGCGGTAGGTGGGGCCATCAGTCCCTGCCAAAATACATTTCTAGCCTAATCCTGCCAGATGAAATGAGAGAGCGCAAGACTCTGTTTCCCTCCAAAGTGGTGGAGGTGAGTTTCCTGGAGGATGAGAGTAGAAAAAACAGTGTTCGATTGTTCCAAAGAAAGAGACTGGTATGCTTGCATAACGGAGCTCATGTTTTGGGTATTAACAGGGCTTAACATGACTGCAGTTGCTTTTGTTTCTCATTCCTTTCCTTTATTACCAACTAATGCTTGCTGGGAATGATCTCAGCGACGTGTTATCTTCAACTTTCACTGAGCATGGAGGAAAACACTTCTTCTGTTCTTTAGCCCCAGAAACAATGAATCAATCAATAAGTAGTTATTAGCTTCTAGAATTTATTCATTTATTCATGCATTTATGATTCATGCGTTCATTTATTCGTTTTCTCTCCTTCCATACATATGTCTATTGAGTTTTTACTTTGTACTGTGTTCCGGGAGTGGTAATGCCTCCCAGACAGGATCTTGGGCCCCACGGAACTCTTGTTCAGTGAAAGAGAGAGACAGGCATTGGACACACAACACAGGGCAGTAGCTACTGGGAAAGCAGTCAGCCCTGGGTGCTATGAGCACCAGTGGAGAGCTGCTACTCAGGGAGCTAGAGCCCCTCAATTGAATGAATGCCTATGATGAATGATGTGCCACTTTCCTTCAAAACAGTCAGAAAACAATGAATGCTCCCCCCCCTCCACAAATCATACCTCATTAAAATTTTACATTTCCCAGGATATGCGGGCATTTAGAGGAAAGGAAGATCCAGGAGGCTGGAGCAGAGAGCAAAAGCTCTTGGATAATGTAAGTCTCAAAATGTTGGCTCAATTTAGAGACGTGAGAATGGCATTCCCATGTGGGAGCAGTCTGAACAAAGGCATGGCGTGTGCTGAGTCTCTGAAGTTAGAAAAGGCCCAAGACATTATCATTAAGTTTCCTTCAAATGTCTCATTCTTTGGTCTTAAGACAACCCCAGAATAAACCTCAGCAACTTCTGCCTTGTCCTGCAAGGCTTTTCACCAAATACAGGGTACAGAAATGGACAATGGCAGAGTTGTGTTTAATGCTCAGAACTCCATTCTGAGTTGGCAGGCTCAGTATATAATTTTCTCAGATAGAAAATCTCCTGGCTTGGGATTTTTCCAGAAATTACTTTCCCCCAATTAGATTCTAGTTTGATGCAATCACGGCTTGAAAATTGTCTCAAATTGAAACCAGCTAATAGCCATTTTTGGAATGAAGATGATGGGAGAAATTCAATATACCACAGACAGTCCATTCAGAGAGTGTGTGATCCAAGAACAGGAACAGAGCGGATTCTCAGTGCATCTTGTCTTGGACACAAAGTGTCAGCAACTTTCATAACAGGGTGGTCTACCAACAGATCCTTTTGTTGGTTTAGCACAAATCAAATCGAGCCTTCAGAGGACGTGCAGTTTGATTGTATTTTAAGAAACAAGATTTCTCACATTCATCAGATGCTTTCCTTTCCCTTCATAATACAGGCATATTGCAGGGAAGATGGCCAGGGGGTTCAAAGGAATTGGCCATGTCCGGGTTCCCCAAGCAGTGGCTGAGCACTGTGGAGAAGGCGTTGTCTGTACTGACTGGTGCTAAAATTCGTAGAGACTTAGTATAGACTTGAATGGATGGATTGATTGATCAACATTATTGAACCAGAACCTCCCCTTCTCCATAGCAGGCTAGGCTGATCTTCTTCCAAACGTTTCTCCTTGGGTGCGCTAGGGCGCTTTGGCGATGATGTACTGCGTTCTCCTGGGACTTTCTCCTGATTTTACCTGTGAGCCAATACTAGCAGGTGATGCAGGTAGGTTCCTTGGGAACAGTTTGCCCTTTTTGTTCATGGCATTTAGAATTCATTAAAAGGGACCAGAGTAGTCCTTTCTTTTGTTGTTCTTTGTTTTTAGATTTTATTTATTTATTTGACACAGAGAAAGAGAGAGAGAGAGCAGGAGCAGGGGTGGGGCAGAAGTAGAGGAGGAAGCAGACTCCCTCCTGAGCAGGGAGCCTGAAGTGGGGCTTGATCCCAGGATTCTGAGTTCACGACCTGAGCTGAAGGCCGATGCTTAACCGACTGAGCCATCCAGATGCCCCCAGAGCAGTCATATTTATATGACAGATTTTGCCCCACCGCTGAAATGACTGCTTCTGGAGCACTGTGGCTGGTCCCCCAGGTATGAGATTTTGCCAGTGGTTGGAAGGAACACAGACTCTTCCTGGCCTTGTATGAATTGCACAAGTCATTCCATCTACTCCTGTGGGGGTGGTTCTTTCCTTGGCCTTGCTGGGTTGGAGTGGGGTGCTCGTGCAGGTTATCTGCTACATTCTAGCAGTCAGTCTGATAATCTTCTGTTGGATGGAGAGCTCTCGTCTCTAATACTTTGCCACCTTAAATTCCTCCAACTCCAAAACCCAGGTTTACAGCTAGTATATCTGCAGACCTTTGCCCTGGAGTCTCCCTGGGATGTGATCTGGCATCTCTTTACAGATAATAAGGTAGGGCAATGGGAGAATTGCTCTCATGTTTCCCCTCTCTCGGGGGTCACCATCCTATGCTACCTGTTGTTTGATGTCTGAAACCATTGTTTCATGTTTTTTCTCATTGTTTTAGATTTTTGGGAGGGCAGTATGAATCTGATCTCCATTACTCCATCTTGGTTGAAAGCAGCAGTCATTGCATAGAAATTTATGTAAAAGAACAACTCACCAAATTATTATTGTTTATGAAGAGTAATTGGAAATAGACAAAAAGCAAGACAAAAATAGAAAACAGGAGATGGTGTGATCGTGATATCATATAATGTATATTGTAGTATCTATATAATGTGAGACTATACAGCTCTTTAAAAAATCACATTTTTAAAGAATATTTAATGACAAAGGGATGTATTTTGATATTATGTTTCTTGATAAGAAGGTATATGTAAATTTATTTTTGAGGGCATATAAAAAATGTATTTTTAATGAACATCATAATAATCATCATAAATAAAAATAGCCCTCCTCTATTTGATGGGCACTCCTCTAAGAGTTTTTTTATATGTTAATGATTTAATCCTCACAACATCCTTTAAAATAGTAATGATTATGTCTCCATTAAGGAAACTGAGGCACTGGGAGTGCAAATCACGCTCTCCAAACTACTAAATGGCAAAGCCAGAATTTGACCCTAAGCAGGCTGGGTCCATAGTCCCTTCTTCCTTTCTTTTCTTTTTTTTTTTTTTTTTTTAAGATTTTATTTATTTATTTGACAGAGATCACAAGTAGGCAGAGAGGCAGGCAGAGAGAGAGGAGGAAGCAGGCTCCCTGCTGAGCAGAGAGCTCAAGGCGAGGCTCCTTCGAGGACCCTGAGATCAGGGCTTTAAGCAGAAAGCAGAGGCTTTAACCCACTGAGCGGAAGGCAGAGGTTGAAGGCAGAGGCTTTAACCGACTGAGCGACCCAGAGGGTTCCTACTCATCACGCTCAGAGCTATGAGGATAGAAAGGGCTAGAGAAGTCAGGAAGGCAAGTCTGGGGAAAGAGCCCAAGTGACTGGGAGACCAAGGTGTGGACCAGAAGACTGGGAGATGCCCAACTGCCAGTGAGCCCTCTGTGTGTGCAAAACTCCGGGGATCGAGCTGATGGCAGGGCTGTTGCCTGCGACGGCATGGGCCCAGCAGTCCATATAACAGAGGCACAGTCTGAGGCCAGAATAGCCTGTTACCCCTGTGGTGCGTCTCACCACATGACTGTTGGCTTGGCATCTAGGGAGGGAAGGCCTCACTTAGTTTTCTCGCATCCTACAAACTAGATAAAAGAACGATGTAGGGGTACAGGTAGGGGAGGCGGTCTGTTAAAGATAGGCACGCTACCGTTGAGAGAGCATGCCTTTAGCCAAGCCCCCTTCCACAGCCCAGAAGACTGCATGCCCCCACAATTCTGAGCAGGGAGAAAAAGAGCTGACACCAGATTACAGAACGTCCATCCAGCCAGGGCTTCCCGTGCACGGACACCCTGGGGTTATTATTGCTTTGGGTATATGAGATCACTCGGAATGGAATGCCTCATTATAGGTTTAAACCCAAGCTATAAATCAAACATTTCTCCTTTAATATAAGGAAGTTGCAGATTATTTTCAAGAACACCTGGTGCAAAGTGAGGTAATCTTATATGGTAAGGAGGATGAATAACTTGAACTGTGTTCTCATAAATTTTTTTTAACCTGGAAGGATGCCTTTAAAGCTATCTGCATACATGATGGGTCTGATTTTCCCTTGAATAATGTGCGAAGTGTTTTCAACAGACCAGCAAAATTGCACAGTTCTCAACCCTTCCTTGGATCTTGCCTCGCTTTCTGCATGTAGACAAGCGTCGAAAATTACCGAGGATTGCTTTCTTATTTTGACTAAATGTTCTTTTTTTTTTTTTTTCCCCAATCCAGAGAGATCTTGTTGACAATTATTTCTTCATTCTGCATCACAGACTTCCAGTTTGCAGAGGTAGAAAAATCAACACGAATAGCTTAGTGCTGACAAATGAGGCTCCACTTACCAATCCTTGTACGCAATATGGCAAAGATTTTCATCCAGTTAATTCTACTGTTGTCTTTTTTTCATGATGTTTGGCATAGGTGGACTTAATTATTATTCATAACTATATCTGTAAGCACTGCTTTCCTCTGATTTTCCTTCCAAATGTTCTACTGATTTTAAAATGAAATTATTTTGAGACTAGAATCAACAACTTTTGAACATGAGATTCTCTAGGTTTACCAAATCAGGACATTTTCATTTTCGATTTTGTATTCTCCTCCGAGTTGGAGAAGCAGCTCTCAATGGACACTGAGGGCCCGATAACAGTCTTTCAATAAAGCCATTAACATTCTGATGCTAGATTTGATTATATGCACTGATGTGTTATGCCAGGGCTTTCCAACCTTTAAATTACACGTGACTCATCTGAGGATCTTATTAAAAAGGAGAAGATTCTCTTTCAGTATGTCTGGAAAGGGCCCAAGCACCTACAATTCTAAAATGCTCTCAGCCAATGTGGCTGCTTCTAGTCATCAAAGGTTAAAGCCAGGGTTAAAGAATGTTTGCCTCCATCAGGGTCCTGGGCAGAAACAAACGGCAGATGCAAATTGGACATTGGAGGAAAGATTACTTAAGGCTGATTTATAAAGGTGGGGGCATCATTCAGAAAAGCAGCAAGCAATGGTGTAGTTCCGCTGGGGGAGCAGCACCTGGAAGGCAACATGAACCCTAGATCTCAAGAAACAAGGACAGAGGACAACCTGGGGAGGGATGACGGGACTCAGAGCAATCTTGGCCTTCTGTCGGGGTCTGAACCAACCTACTGTGACCCTGCAGGGGGAACAGGTGGGAAGTGAGAATAACTATCCCACCTCACTCTCCTCTTGCCCTGCAGCTCACCACCAGGGCCTCCCATTATTCAAATCCAACCAAAAGTAGTAGGCAAAGGAGCCTGCTCGATGCCGTCCACACAAGATGACTACAGGGGAAATTTAAGAACGAGAGGTACGCTGTAGTCTTACATGTTGCTGACTCTTTGGGTTGCAGGTAAGACATGTTCTTTGGCAGTCTGGAGACCAAAGAGAGGCAAAGACTGGTAGGACTCTAAAATGATAAAAGTACACAAGTCACCCTTTGATTGTTACAATGACCTAGGTTAATGTCAGAGTAGAAAAAAAGAAATGCAAGTAGAAGAAGTTGAGCTACTTTGGGTGAGATTTTATTTGGCCGTTGATTTGATTATTCATAGAAGCTTTTAAATAGTTTTCATTATGCTGATGATATCACATGTCAACAGATTTTCTTGAATTCCTAATATAATTGGGTTAATTTCAGAGCAAGAGTAAAATTTCCTGCTGTAAAATACATTGTAGGCCAGTTATATACATATGTATATATTTGCTTTATTTATAAATATATAATATAAAAATATATGTATTTACTTTAAAGTCACTATTTTAAGTAATGTATATGGTGATTTTGTATTTAGACTTAAATACAAAAAAAGCTCTCATTCCTAAAGTCTGTTGAAACCCATCTTCTGGTTTTTTCTGCTGTGGCTTCAGTTTCCTCATGAACGAAGTGGATAGGACTCTTTTTCTTCTAAAATCCCTTCCAGTTCAGTTGGCTTGATGTCGAAATAGAAAATGATTTAAAAATTAAAACTCTATTAATATGTAAGAAAAATGAATAGCTTTTTGTGTAAAAAGAATATAATAGTAAATACATAGAATAGCAAAAATTTGATAATCACGTTGAAAAAGTGGCATCCCCTGTGATTGAAAACAAATGTGTTTTACTTGTGTGTTGGGGGGCCCCTAAGATCACAATCTTGGTTTCGTGGTTCCCTGGGAAGACTGAGTATCATAGCCATACTCATGGCTATGATTTATGACAGGGAAAGGATAAAAGGCTGAAACAAGCCTAGGGAAAAGGTGTAGGGAACAAAGTCTGGAGGAAACCAGGCACAAGCTTCCAAAGGCCTTCTCCCAGTGGAGCCACACACTTCATTCCTCCAGAACAAGTTGTAACCAGTGTGAAGTGTCTGTGAGGGAAGTTTGGTAGAAACTTGAGGCCCAAGGTTTATGTTGGGACTGGTCACACAGATGCCCTCTGCTTAGCAGGTACCAAAATTTGAGATTCCACAAGAAAAGCAGGTGTGGAAGATAAACATTGTTGTTTTCACAGGTTAGGCCCAGTGTGCCACTCATCTGTTAAGAGTCGTAGGAATATTCCTCAAACCCAGGTCTCCAGATGCCAGCCAAGGGCCAGCCTTACAAACAGGCCTTTCTGAGGGTGACAGTCTCAAGCCTGTATGTTAACTTTTCTGCACAACGTGCTTCGCTGGTCTGGGGGAGTCCTGAGGTCACGTGTATTTCTGAAATTATTTCTGTTTATGTTAATTTTTAAATTCTATATCTATCGAGAGGAGCAGAAAGTCTAGTCTCTCTTAGGGTCCTTTTTACCCCAATCATCTAAGTACTCCATGGCCTTACTCATTCCAGAAGGCATAGGATAGAGTTCAACTCCTTTTGGAGAAAGGAAGAAGTAGGGCATCTTGTTCACTAGCAAAAGCCCAGATTTTGTTCCTGTTGCGTCTGTGGCTAACACCTGGTGTAAAACATGAGAGCTGGCACAGAATGATATTGTCTCTATTTCACTGGCATAAAGGAGGCTACAATTATTACCGAGGGAGAAAAGGGAGGCCTTTCTGCCAGTGTTAATCTTAGATGTATTTATCCCATGTCACCAAGGCCTATGTTCTATGTTCACAGATCTTTCTCCAGGCTTTCAACGATGTAGCTGTGGTTTTCACTGCTGTCTTCTCTCCACGCTCGTTGCCCCCTTCCCTCACAATGAGTTCTTCTTGGCAGCTTTTGGAATCTTTCCTTTTTTCTTTTTCTTTTTAACATTTTTTCCCCAGACTGACCCCAAACCACTCTAAGTCATTAGAGATGTTAATATCATTGATCTTCAAAAGGGAAAGGGTCAGGTCTCCATCCTTTCCTTCCAGGAAAATTCTTAGCCTACTTATAAATTTGTCTAACCTGGAGACCTCTGATTTCAGTCGTCCAAGGGGTATTAGTAGGAACAGCCATTTTATTTATTTATTTATTTATTTAAAAGTAGTCTCCATGCCCAATGTAGGGCTTAAACTCACAACCTTGAGATGAAGAGTTTCATGCTCTACCGACTGAGCCAGCCTGGTACCCTGGGATGAGACAGCTTTGATGAAGCCGAAAATAATCTGTCACACTATTCTTCAAGAGCAATGAATATCAACTTGCCTATTTTCCTAACTAAGGGGGCTGTTCCAGTAAGTCTTCTGAGAACAAAGATCTGCTTCAAGGTAGTTAGTCTCCATGAATACAGACCATATAGAAAGCACCAGCTCCTTTGGCAACTTCTCTTACGTTACTACACTATAAAAATAGGTTGAATAAAGTCTGTGGGGGTCGTGGGTGAAGAGCCAGTGCAGTGCTCAATAAAATGGAGACGCAGTAGCACTTCTCTGCCTTCTCCCCTGGCTTTGCCTGTCCCCGGGGGCCACACCCATCCTTCAAATGTATTCTCAGAAAGGATGATGCGAAGTCACTAAGACCTTAAATGAGACTTAAATACAAGTACAATTTTGCTTGCAAGGACTTGCATTTAAAGCCCTGTCTCTGATTGTGGTACTCAACATCCCACCTGGGAATGGAATTATCTGCATCCAAAAGAAGTACAGGTGGGACTTCCTCAACAGTTCAGAAATGAGACCATGGTTCCAAGGAAGTCTGGCCTTGCCTGCCTGCACAAATTGTCTGTGTGGACACATGCTTATTGGTTAAGTGAGGTTCTAGACAGAATGCATGTCTCTGGGAAGAGCATAGCTATAAGAAGTTTACTTCTTTCTAAGCTAAATGAGCCGGCAGGATAGGTAAGGGAAAGAAATGAAAAAGACCAAACAAAAACAAAATAAGAAATCCTTCCTGAAAAAGGAAAATGATCAGGGCAAAAGGAATTTTAAATACACAATACACACTACTTGGAAAAATGAAATATTAAGACTGAGAATGAGTACATGGTAATAAAAAGAAGTCTTACTAACCTTCTTAAGGGACATTGGGATATTCAAATGTATTAAAGAATGACTTACTTAAAACATTTGTTTAATACTTACTAAGTGTTGGGCACTATGTTAGATGTTGGAAATCATGTTGTGAACTTGGACAAGGTTCCTACCCTCGGGGACTTTGAATCTTGTGAGAAGCAGACCTTTTTTGAGTATCTGCACGTCTGTTGAACGGTGTGCAGAGAAATGCAGCTGGGTATGAAGTGTGTAGTAAGGGCACTTAATCTAATCTGGAACATCAGGGGAAGTCTTGCTTGAGAAAAGGACATGTAAGGGAAGAACTGAAAGATGGTAGATGAGATGGGAGGCAACTTCATGATAAAAGATAAGCAGTTATCTCTTGCAATTATCTTGTACAATGGGCACAGCACAGAAGGTCTTCTTGACATGCTCAGAGCCGAGTGGTTATTAACCTAGACTCATGAAATTGTCAGGAAAGGTGCAATTGGGACATATGTGGGGAGGACCCTGCTTATATAGATTTTATCTGTCAATGTTTGCCATATTAGAAACCAGAATGTAGAATGTGAATAAAATATTAGGTATTTATTGAAAAAATAAGCCCATTACATGTTATTATAAGTAGCATATTCTAATGAAAAAAGCCCTACATTTTCCAAAACAAAGAAATTACGAGAAGAGAGACATTGGTTTACATTTTTGCAAATTTCTCCAACGTCTGGCTTAGGAGAATCAGAAGGAGTTGCATTTACTTCTGCCTTCAGTCTGTTTTAACATGTTATTTTGGTTGAAGTACTTGAAAAATATCTAGCTTCACACAGATGTGTAGTTGGAAAAAAGAGTATTTTAACAGCCTTTTCAGATGATTATAGATATTTTTAAAATGCTGCACTGAAACTTGAAAAGTGGTAGTTATGAAAGGTTGATTATAATTTGGAAAATGCAATTATATTAAATAACTTCCATGTTCAATTATAGCAAAATCCATTGGTGTGTCTTACACTTTAAATGGATCTTTGCCCATATATTATGACATCATTCATTGGTCATTTGGAAATATATTGTTTCCCTGAGTTATGAAGACCTTCCAAATGTGGACACATTTCATCATATAATTATTAAAGATCACATTTATTGATATCACCGCTGATATCATCAGAAAAGCCTGAAGTATTGCAAAGCTGACAAGCTCACAGTGGTGGTTCAAGTTGTCCAAAACTCTAATTTTTGCTAGGAAGTTTAAATATTATCCGTGACAACAAATTCTTTTCCTCAAAGTGACAGTCTCGGTCCATTAAAAAAAAGGTTTGACAAAAATCCAAGGTTGAGTTCCATAGTTTGTTAATTGTTCCTTCAAGTAAGAAGGAGTGCTCTATAAAAAACATGACTACCTCAACTTGCAACTCCAAAAATTGCCCAAGGGTTTTCTTCTCCTCAAGATAGTCATCATTCTTAGACATGCTGTGGAAATGACTTATATGTTCCTCTCCTTATCAGTGACTGGAATATCCAGGCTCTAATAGTACAATTTGGTGCCACAGCCTTGATTCCTGCTAAGGCTTCATTGCTTTAGCAAATGAAGTGCAAATGTCAACACTGGGAAAGAAAATAGTATCTTAGTAAAATTAGAAAAATGTTTTGACCTCATGGACTCCCTGAAGGGTCTCAGGGACCCCCGTGGTTGCACAGACCACACTTTTTAGAAGTTCTGTTCCATAAGCATCCAAACAGACCAAAAAGACTTTCTATAAAGGAAGAACAAAAAATTTAGCTTGCCTCTATCATACTGAATGTGAGAATATAAAGGAGCAAAAGAAATTTTGAGAGATACAGTTTGTAACCCAAGATGTCTGACATATTTTTGGTAAATACTTCATTCTCCCTGCTAAAAGACCAATATTTCATGGAGATCAAAAAACAAAATTCATTTACATACTATTTTAAAGTGACATAGCTAAAAAAAAAAAAAGTGACTCGAAAAAGATAAAAAGAAAAGGATGCATAAATGTATTTAAAAAGCTGAAAATATAAAGGAAATGAGAATCAGAATGTTATGGAAAGCTAATTCACATCAGAAATCATTAAACAGAACAAAGACAGCTGTTTTTATTGGCCATGGTTTCATTCCACAAGGAAGGAACTACTGCTCTAAACCTTTATGAACCAAATATATTATGTATTAAAATAAACACAATAAAACAGGCATACACATACAAGTAGAAGCTGAAAGAAAAATACTAGAGATGGTAAATCAACACATTAAAAAAAAAAATCTTTCTTAGATCAAGTAGGAAAGAGAGAAAGGAAGGCTACAGAGCATCCAAAAAACACATGAAGACTTTATATCCGTTTTGCCTCCTGCAGAACAAGACAGGCTTTAAGCTATAGGGAGAGGAAATATTATCTCTCTTTGAGACTTGAGCAGTGGGGTCTATGCTCTGAGGGTAGGAGATTTATGTAAATGGTTTCCTGAGTGGTGAGTCTAATATCAAGGCTGAGATTTCTCATGTGGCCTGCTATATGAACCCCAGAGATCAAGTGTATCTTGTAAACCAGATAATTTCAATTTCTTGGGGTCTCTCTATTTATGTCCCTGTTATTAACATCTATTCTTATGTAAACATTCCATTCTTGTCCCAGTTGTACTATAGGAAACCTGGAGAGAATCAGGAATCTTCTTCAATATCACTGGCATTTAGAACAAAGTCTGGTATACTATAGGTGCTCAATAAATAATTATTGAATGAATGAATATCCATAGCTGAGGCCAGAATGAACCAGGGTCTGACTTCTAATCCTTAGACTAGCGTGATGGGGAAGCAGAGACGCAATGAAAAGGAGCCCCAAATCTAGACAACAGCCAGACACAGACAACCCAGCCATTTCCCACTGTAGGAAATTTAAACTTCACCAGCCACCGTTGGAGGATTTGGGCTGTATTTTATTCAAGAAGGCGGTCATTCCCTTGCATCAACATTCTAGAAGAGAGCATATAGTGGAAGTGTGTGTGTGAGTGGGGGGTGGTGCATAAGTATTCAAATAACCTCCTGCCAGGGCGCTCCCATGTGTGCATATTAACCACACACCCTGAGAGCGTCCAGTGTCGTCTTCCCAGCGGCTCCATGATGCTCTGGGGTGAAGCCCAAACATTCCCATACAGCGTTTCTCAATTAGGTCAGGGCTGTCCAGGCTGTAAGAGCTGCAGGCTCCAGGAAGCTGAGCGATGCACAAAACAGGAAGGGGAAGTGGAGGAGCAAAGGCGAGAGGTCTGGAAATAGACGGAAATAGACGGCTCGCTGCCCAGATAAGACTGACACAGTAACAATGGAAACAATACCAAGGAGGGGAGGCTCCCCCCAGCCACAGAGGAGCCTTTAATGAGGTACTTGGGCACGACCCACTTCTCCTGACAAGGAAACTGCTCCAAGGCCTGAGGCTAAGCATTTTTTTAAAGATTTTATTTATTTATCAGAGAGAGAGAGGGGGGAGAGAGCGAGCACAGGCAGACAGAATGGCAGGCAGAGGCAGAGGGAGAAGCAGGCTCCCCGCCGAGCAAGGAGCCCGATGTGGGACTCCATCCCAGGATGCTGGGATCATGACCTGAGCTGAAGGCAGCTGCTTAACCAACTGAGCCACCCAGGCGTTCCAGCAAAGTCCATTTTAAAAGCAGCAAGATCCACCCTCCTTCCTTGGATCAGAATCAGATCCATTCTGATTCTGTGGGAATCAGAAAGGGGCAAAGGCAAATGAGCAGTACGCTGGGAGGCTGGGGGCTCCGTATGAATTGCGGGTGAATCTCAAGCTTCCAGGCCCTGGGGAACAGAGGTGAGAGGCCCTGAAGCAGATGCCCCCCCACCCAACACACATACTATGGGCCACGTGGTCCCATAAATGACCCTGGGATTTGTATCTGAAGACATGAGCCCTTGATAGGTTGGAGAGGAGAGAACAGAGAGGGCTACTGTTGTGAGCGTTTTGTGAGGGTTTTTTGTTTTGTTTCGTTTGTTGTTGTTGTTTTTAATGGACTTGAGTCTATCCAAGAATCCCTTCCTCTGGTCTGAGAAGGCGGAATGATGATGACACGGAAGGCCTGGAAGGGTACCTTCTTCTGGGATCACATATCTCTTGGGGGCAGAAAATGCCCTTAGAGCTGAGTGGGCTTCTGGATTCTCACTTCCTCCGCATTTTCTCTACTGTGTTCAGGTTTAGTGGAAAAAATATTCCAAGGTGGGGGGGGAAGCAACAAAACCACAGGTTTTTGTAATTAATGCAGCAAGCCAGCCAGGTTTTTAATATTAATGAGCATTGTTTGATGTCTGTATGTATGAGTAAAAGCATATTTGGAAAAAAAATGGAAACTATTGTGAGTTTATGATGAATATTTAATAATCAAATACAATAGTATGTTTAGCACTCAAATGTATTATTTTAAGTTGGAAAGGTACTCTGTAAAATTTTGCCAATAATTAACTATGAACGGTGGGTCAAGGTGCAGCATCAATAGGAAATATTACTTTTGATTTTGTACTTTACACTTCGTATTTTTGAACGATGGGCTTGTGTAATTAAAATATTACTTAAACAATACTGTTACAGTCCAGGCTGGTTCTAAAAATAATGATAAAGGGAGAACATTTAGAATTGGAAACTTCATTCTTGTGAATCCCTTTTCCTCTGTATCTTTCATCCCCCACGAAAATCTTTCTCTTTCACGTACAATATAATAAGAGTTTTAGAAAATGAAATTTTGATTCAATAATAATTAAAGCCTTAAGCTAAAGGAATTAAAAACAGACATTGGGACTCTTTTGGCTTCCAGTGTTTTAGGAAAACAATAGATGTAATAACAGAAGCAGTTCTTTCCCATTTTCCTGAAGCCTGTGTAACCCTAAACTATCCCTCCAACCTCAAAGTAAATTACTGAAAAGAAGAAGGATTTTCCCTTTCAAAACTAAGTATAATCAGGCTCATGGTACTTTCACTCCAGAAGCTTCTTGGTTACAGTCCAGGGGAATAGGCGAGAAGCTGGAGTTGTAGGTATTGGATTAAATGGATTGGATAGAAATAATGAGTCTGGTGTCAGAGGTGGTGCTTCTCAGGGAACAGCCAGCCCACTTTCATGGTGAGGGACCAGCAATGAATGAGTCTTGGTTTCCAACCAGCCGTGTCTGGGGAACCATTTTGCTCCGAGTGTCCAGTGAGGTGTGGGAGTGTGGCAGATGCTTAATCATCAGCTCTATGAAAAACAGAAAAGGCAGAGACAGAGGATGGGAGGGAGAAACAAAATTCCCATCTGTAGCATTTCCCAATATTCATGGCCAATTATAGGCTACCTGCCTGACAGCAAGTCATTGAACCTGGAGTTGGGAAGAGATGTACAACATTGGCCTGCCCAAACCAAGCCTATCACTGTCGCCCATAACTGCAAGCCCCCCCCCCCAACATGCTTGCTAAGAAACTCACCAGCTTTCACTTTGCAACATTATCTTCCTTGAGTGAGTTATGGGCTTCTGTGAGCCATGAAGAGTGATGCTTTTTATAAAATCTCCCTGTTCCACGGGGAAAAGCTGAGATCTGCTGCCTAATGAGGTATTATTTTTGGAGGCAAGCACGCGAGCTCTGACCATTGGCTTATTATTTGCAATATTGCCCTAGAAACCCATTATCAGAGGAGCAATAGGTATATGGAAAGGAAGAGAAATTACTTTGGCTCAGAGCAAACACTGTAACAGAGACATCAAACTGGAGGAAATGGAGTCCAGGATCCCGTGCATCAATGGGTAGGTAATGAGAGCCTGAACTCCTATAGGAGAAACCCACAGCAGAGGCCTGAATTAGCATATGACAATTTACCACAGGTTCTAATGTAGGCAGAGAGGCTCCTAGATGAATAATTGCTGAAGGGGCAATTGTGGGAGTCATCTTTCGAAGAGATAAGTCTTATTATTTTTTTTTCCCAGGCCACTGCAAATACGAGCTTAATAATCCTTTCAATGGGTACTGTGTTATCATAAAATAATCTAAATGCTACTAAATGGTATTTAAAATGATTTTCAGACACTGGCAGAGTCGAGTGAATAGCAATTCAGCCGCTAATGTATTTCTAATACAGCATGTGAGAAGGCGCGGTAATCAGGTCATATTGCTGGGATCCACATCCTTCTCCGTGGTTCTTCCTGCTGCCCCGTTTTACCCCCTTCTGGTTTGGGGCCCTCTACCTCATTTCTCACATCTTTTTATCTTTTCTGTGGTTCCCTGCCCAGATCCTGCCCAGACTCGGGCTGGGGTATACAGAGCACGGTGTCTGCCATTTCCTCCCAGGGAGAGCTGGTCCATTCGAGAGGTGGTGCAAAGCTTCTGGGAAGGGGGAACAGGAGATGAAGGTAGCCTTCCCTGAAGCCCCAAAGAGCAAGCAGCCAGGCTGAGAAGCTTATGAAAACGAAAGCTGTGGGCACTGTGTGTTTATTACGCCTCCCACCTGACCATGTGTGCTCTGATGGCGCGGAGACCGGCGGGAAGGGAAGGTTCGAGGCAATCCAGAGATGAAAATATCCACGCCTCCACTGTAACTATGAGACAGAATTCATGACAATCATTTGCTGTCCGAGGGAGATCTACAAAAGGCTAAGCTTCGTATCCCAGCACTACACCACTGACATACATATATTTCCAGCATCCTTGGCATTTGGGAAGTCATGTCCTGGAAGGGCACACTTGCCCTCCTGTTTCTCTACAAAGACACGTTATCATGCAAGAGGGAGAGATACCATTTGGATCAAAGACCTTAATTTTGGTGACTTTTTTGGAAGGAAAATAATAGAATGCACTCAGCTTTTCATTTGTTTTTGGTTGTTATTGTTCCTTTTTTTTTTCTTTTCTCTTCTTTTTTACTGTGGTAACATATCCATAACCTACATATCTGGATTTGTTTTGAGAAAGAATTTCAGATCCACTCCGGGAGACAGGCTGCAGCCCCCACTGTCCCTGCCCCCTCCACGGGGACTAGAGGTGGGGAATTCAAAGCATCTCCTAGCTCCCTTTCCCAGATTACTGCAAAATGTCAAGAAAAGGTAGAGGAGGGCTGGAAGCACAGGGACATTTACATCTCACACAGCTGACAGGCAGCCAGCTGGTGACGGTGCCCTGGAGCAGTCATGCAGAGAGATGCCCCTGCGGAGCCCAGGGGCGGGTGGCATGAGGGGCTGCGGCCCCTTTTGGGGCGGGGGGTATGCTAGCTGCGCAGAATAGCAGATCTGCTGCATCCGGGCATCAGTCTCGGAGGTCTGCAAGCAGACAGGGATAAACTGGGATAAGAACAGAGGCTGTGGGGTCCCTCCAACGTACTCTGCTCATGAGTCTCCTGGAAAAGAGGAATTAGCCAGGAAAGGAGGTTTGGGGACCTGGCTCTGCCAGATGCTGAGAAGCCAATGTACACACATACAGAATCAGGGTGAATAAGAGGCAAGCTATCCCAAATAAATAGAGCAGCCTGCTGGGGCAGGCCCTCTGGTTGAGGGTATCAAGTCTGTTTCTTGATATCCTGGAGATGTTGTCAGTCAATGCGAAACACTCACCAAATAAAATCTGAGTCAACTGGAAAAGAGACCTCAGGTACAATGCACTACAGACAAATTTATCTGACATAAGATTAATGGGTCAGCCTGAAGTTCACTCAAATCCTCAATCCAGGATTTGGAAAGTCAAAATATTTCTCTGGTCATGGTGAGAATCCCCTGAAAGGTGATGAGGGATGGCTGGGATTAACCCCCGGGTGGCGGCAGGGTTCAGGGAACAATGCTACAAAGTAATCTCTCTGGGAAGGATATTTTCTCTTAGAGAAGAAAAATAACATGAAGTAGAATTTTTGAGGTTGGGTCATAATTCCCAGCATAGAAAGTTTCTCTCCCTATCCACACCCAATAACATCTGAGGAATATGAAAAATATTGCCCAGTAACGATTAAAGTTGTTGACTCCACCTGGTGTGGCCAGTGGTGTGGGGAAACGGGTCTTCTCAAATCCTGAGAGGTGAAAATGGGGAGCAGTCCTTTGGGAAGGTGATTGGTAACACCTGCTCTTGGACCTATAGGTTCTAGTTCTAAGAATTTATCCCATAGGTATATTTGCCAAATACAGCTATCATTGTACTAGTATGTAAAAATAGTAAAACACCAGAGACAAACAAAATGTCCTTCTACAGAGAATGGTAACATACATTGTGTAGAGTCCTACAATGAAAACTTTGTAGCCATCAAAAGGTGAGACAAATATTTTTGTGGCCAATGTGCAATATGTCCATGATAAGTGAAAAAAGTGACAAGAGAGTACGATAATTCCCCTTGTGTTAAAAAAAAAAAAAGAAGAAGCATATCTATGTTTATACACAAAAAACAAAAACCAAAAAAACCCCAACAACTGCCAAGCATGTTTACATTTGGGAAGGTAAGTACATAGAATGTGTTCTTCCTTTTTTGAACTCAGGGCATTTGACTCTCAATGCCCATGCTTTCCTAATATTCTGCTCTGTCTTCTCCCACACCCATCACAAATTACATCCAACGGGCAGCAATAATTATTACTTTAAATCAACAAGTATATTAGTCTCCCAGGGCTGTCAAAACACACTGGGTGGCTTGCGACAAAGGAAACATATTTTCTCACAGTTCTGGCTAAAAGTCCAAAATCAAGGTGTCAGAAGAACTTTCAAGGCTGTAGCGGAGAATCCTTCCTTGCCTCTCACCCTCCTTCTGGTGGCTCACCGGCACTCTTTGGCATTCTTTGGTTTGCAGTTGTAAAGTCTACTACCCCTTTTAGTCTCTGCACTCCCCTCTCATGTGTCCTGTGTTCTTTCTACATCAGAACCCCCCCATTGCAGGTACAGCAGCAAACCAAGAGAGTCAAGAAACTGGGTGTCAGTTCTGTTCCTACCGTGCTGCGTAGCTGAGTGACTTGTACAAACCCATTGAATCACTTCTTAACCATCTAGGAAAAAAACTGATTTCTAATGTTCATCCCACTATTAAATTCTAGGGGACTCTAACTTTTTTACTTTTACCCTTTTGATCAGTCTTAAATTTTGACATGTCCTGCATTCATTTGACAATAATTTCTCCAAGACTGGGAAAAAACAGAGGTCCATTTCTGCTGGCAGTTCCATGTCAGTAAAGGGGAGCCATCCGGGACACAGTTAGGCGGTCTTCCAGACTTGCCAAAGGGAGTTCTGCCTTTTAACTACCCTGATTCTTAAAGCTGATGAGACAACCCGAGACCCTGAGAAGTGGAATACTTGAAAGCTGAAAGGAATGAGCCCACACCTACAAGCCTTTCGACCTCTACCCCTTGTTATCCAAAGAGGGTGTGGAAGGGAGAGTGGGAACCACAGGGTTCACTACCAGTCTGGGTAACCCCCCAGTGGGGCAATGTTGGGCTTGATTGACTACAGCACAAGGGACAGGTAGTGATGGGAAAAACTAAAAGCACAGTTTCTGGAGTTCAGTGTCCACATTCCAATTTGAGCTCTGTGGCTCTCCAGCTTAGCAATGAGACCTTGGGCATGACCCTTAACCATCCTAAGCCTCCAGTTCCTCATCTGTAAAATGGAGGTAATCATCCTATTAGAACATTGTCCTGAGGATCAAATACAATTGCAAAGCATTTAGCATGTTTCCAGGTACATATGAAGTGCTCATAAGATGGCAGTTTTATCAAGATTTCTGCTCCCTGTTTCATTTCTACTTTGCTATTATAGTGAATATGAGTTGTTTCCGAGCTATTAAAAAGAAATAAAAGTAGTAATACCAAAGTTGTGACACAAAATAATGTTTTGTAATAAAGATTCTGAATTTCATTTGGATTTAGTTCAATAGAGAATTCATAGAATTTTAGAGCTGGGTGGAGCTTACAAGTCCTCTGTTATTTCTTAGGTGTATTTCTTAGGTGTACAACCAAGGCCCTGAGTTATTTGCTAAAATCACATAACTTGTTAGAGGCAGAGCTGGAGGGAGAAGCCACAACCCCTAGCTTCTGTCCCAGAGTTGTGTCCTCTGCGCTAGAAATTCTGGTTTCCATGAGAAGGCAAATAAGAAGGGAAAACAAAAACAAAAACAAAAACAAAACCAGAAGCATTTTTGTGGTATGGAACGTTAGAGAAAATTCTAAACCTAACCCTTCTGGGACTAAAGGGTCAGCATATTGAATAAAAACTTGATCTATACTGACCCATGGCTTCTATGAAAAAGCTCTGAATGAAGAGAATACAAAATAAAGATGTGAGCTTGCTCCTTCCTCTCTCTCTTTCTTATTTCTTTCTGATTATTTTTCATTAGGTCACTGGACTTGACTTAATCAGGACTGCCAAATTGTAGCTGTAAAATGATTGCCAACAAAACCATTAATTGTCCTAAATGAAATGAATAATAAATTATTGGATTCCATGATTAAGTGGCAAGGACATGAACCTTATAAATAGTATGTGCGCATTGAGCAATGAGGCCATGTCAATTTCTTAAACACACACATGAGGCAATAAAGAACACAGGATTAGCGCTTAATTGATAATGTTGGTAGATTAAAGCTTCCCTAGGGGTGTGAAGGGAAAATGCCAGCATTTGTGAGGACTTGTATTATACTGTACTGCTGGAAATTATTGCCATCAATAGCATATAAATCTGAATTCTAATATAGAGCTCATAACGTGTTTTCTGAGAGACAAACACTGATTATATTATGGTACAGTGGGTAGCACTTTGAACAAGAATTGTCCAGACCTGGATTTTGATCTCTAGGCCTCCACTCTCTCGTTTGTTTCATAATTCTAGGTCACTCAATTTGTTTTTCACTGACCGAGATTCCTAATCAATAAAACAGAATAGCTTCCAGCATAAAGATATATATATATATATATATATTTAAATTTTGTTCGTATTATGTATATTTACATACACACTGAACATATATTCGTATCTAGAAAAGTAACAACCTCTATGGCCAGGGTTCGATTTTCAGTAAATCCTAGAAATATGAAAATTTTTAGTTTAGGAAACTGAGACTTTATGGAAAAAAAATAGGATTGGTGAATGAGAATTTTAGCTAAATTTATGACCTTAAATATATGTATATCAGCATCCACTAACCATGTTAAATAGTACATTGCATAGAATAAATGACATTTTATGTGTCTGCAGGAGGCTGAATTCTAAGATAACCACCGATATCCCCACCACCTGATATACCACCTTGTATAATCTCCTCCCCTTGAGTGTGGGTAGGATCTGAGAAAAGAATGGGGTATCACTCCCACAGTCAGGTTAAGTTACATGGCAAAGGTGGAAAGATTTTGAGGATTTTTTTTTTTTAAGATTTTATTTATTTATCAGAGGGGTGGGGAGCGAGCACAGGCAGACAGAATGGCAGGCAGAGGCAGAGGGAGAAGCAGGCTCCCCGCTGAGCAAGGAGCCCGAAGTGGGACTCGATCCCAGGACGCTGGGATCAGACCTGAGCCGAAGGCAGCTGCTTAACCAACTGAGCCACCCAGGCGTCCCAAGATTTTGAGGATTAATTAAAATCCCAAGTCGGTTGACTTTTGAATTAATCAAAAAAGAGATTATCCTGAGTGAGCCCAACCTAATCAGATGAGACCTTTTTAAGACGGTCTAGAGGTCAGATATGGAAGATACAGAGCCTCTCTCCAGGACACCATGAGTTCTAGAGCTGCAGGAAAATGAATTCTGCCAATGACCTCACGAGCCTGGAAGAAGATCCTAAGGCACAGAAAAGACCCCCAGCCCTAGTCAAGGCCTTGACTGCAGCTTTGTGAGACCCTGAACAGAGAACCCAGCTCAGTCATGCCTGAACTGATCTATGAAAGCCAAGATAATAAAATGTGTGTTGTTTTAAACCATCACATTTTTACTAATTCGTTATGTAATGATCCAAAAGGAATACAGAGTCTTAAGATAGTTAGTGGGACCATGTATAGTATCTGCTTGACTAAGTTTCCTATGGCTGCTGTAAGAAATCACCCCAAACTTGGTGTCTTTCACCACAACACCTTTATTCTCACAGCTGTGGAAGTCAGAAGTCCAAAATCAGTTTCACGGGGCTACGGGGAAGGTGGTAGCATGGCAGCTTCCTTCCAAAAGCTCTGAGGGAAGAATTTGTTTCCCTGCCTCCTCCTGCTTTTTGCCTCCTTTGGTTTATGGCCCCTCCCTCCATCTTCAAAGACCATCACTCCAATCTCTGCTTCTCTCATCCATCCCCTTCTCCTAACTCTGACTCCGGCTCCTCCTCTGTATCTCTTATAGGGATTACTGTGATTCCATCAGGCCAACTAGGTAATCCAGGATAATCTCCCCGTCTCAGACCCTAACAATCATATCTTCAAAGTCCCTTTGGCCATATAAGGTAACATTCACAGTTTCTGAGGATTAGGGTATGGATGTCCATCCCATGGATAAAAAAAACTCTATTCAAAGGTGCCCACGTTCTCATCAATTATTACACTGTTGTTTTATCCTGAGATGACCCTTTGAGCAGAGGGTGAGACATCAGTGATGGTTCTAACAATGGAGATGCTTAGAAACTCTGGGCCCTTCATCTCTTGCAATGAGTGGAACTCTAATTTCTCAGGGTCAGTATGTTTTAGGCATTAGCAAGCTTAGTGGTCATGAAGCATATTTGTCCAGACACCCTGACAGTACGCTCTCTACTTTTCCTTAGAAAGCATAAGTGTGGGCTCTGCAGTCTTGTTTTGACGTTCTATTTGTAAATCCTTGGAGAGTTACGGAGAATCATTAGTATCTTGTTCAGAGGATCTATTCTTAGACTTTCCTGATGCTTCCGCATAAAGTAGAATCTTTAAGTATCAGGCCTTTGTAATTTTATTTCCATGAAAAGCTTTGCCTCTCTGTTATTCTTTGCAAAGTACTGGCTTCTTTAGCAGTTAGCAGGAATGCTGCGTGGGGACACAGCACACCGACTCCCAAACCCGAATATGCTGCCTGTGGTTTCTTCAGTTCATTTACAAAGTCAATCAAATGCACAACAATGGCTGCCTGAAAATATCATCAAAACGACCTGTTAATAATACAAAGCTGAGTTCAGTTTTACCATGGTTAGGGTCCTAGTTATAGAGCAAATACTTGTGTAATTGCCACGTAGGATCTTGACAGATTTTGAGTGCATCTCTGAGTGCAGAGGGCAAAAATCACGAGACTCATATGGGGTTCTGGAGTCTGGTTAAAGGCGAGTCATTCAATGTGGGCACATGACTCAGGCTAGGTGAGAAGTGGGATATGGTAGTCTAGCACTGGTGGCTACAGCCAGGCAGAGCCAAGAGAGGCAAGTGCTCAAAGAATCTTGGAGAATAATTAGATGTTTCAGTTGTTTGATGCTATCTATTGAAGAACTGGAGAGTTTAATGTTTATTTAAATGAGTTTTTAAAGGAAGTTTCTGAAATGAAAAATAAAACTACTTGCAACTTTTATGTTCCTGGGCAGGATTTTCCTGGAATAATGAAATAATATTGAGTAAGACTGGTATAAAGAAGTTATGTTGGTGTGGACAGTAAGCTCTGTGGGTATAGATGGTTTTGGTTTTCGCACACACAAAATTATTTTTCGAGCACAATTTAAGAAGTGGTGGGACTATAGCAGTGAACAGAAGGGTTGTGATGCTGAGAGTCCACTGAAAGAAAGACATAGTCAATTAAAAAAAAAAACTTCAGTTACACAGAACAATATGGGTGAATATAAATATATTGTCGAGTGAAAAAAAGGAAAGAGTAATGAATACAGCACAAACCCATTTTAGAAATGTAAAAAAATAAGGTAACTGAACTGTATTCTTCAGGAATACATATGTAGATGGTAAAAATATAAAGGAAAGAAAAGAAATTATTGCCAAAGAAACTACAATAATGGGTTACTTCAGAAGAGAGAGAGAAGTTTGTGATCTAAGGATGCATGGGTAACTCTGGGACACCAGTGATGTTGCCCTCGCCTTGAATGTCTAATCTGAAACATCGTTGCCAAGACCAATGCCAAAGGGCTTATCTCCTATGCTTTCTTCTTGGAGTTTTATGGTTTCAGGTCTTACAGTCAAATGTTTAATCTATTTTGAGTTGATTTTTATGCACGGTGTAAGGAAAGAGTCCAGTTTTCCCAACACCATTTATTGAAGAGACTATCAGTTCCCCACCATATATTCTTGGCTCCTTTGTTAAGCTGTCCCAGGCAAGACTGTAAATTCTAATGGTCACTTTGCAGAGTATGGTCCAGGAAGTTAAATATCCCAGAAGAATCAACATTTGAAGATGGGTATATTGAAGTCACTTTAAATAGTTTCATTAGCAGAACTAAGAATGCTCTTCAGTTTCAAGTTCTAAGATTCCCCAACCATAGACAACATAGGCACAAGAACATCAGCAAAATCTAGCGGGGTGGGGGATGGGGAAGAGCCAGCCTAGCCCCCAGGCTCTTCATTTAGCCAAGAAGATAAAGGGCTATGGCACAAAAACAAGATGAGGATCAATACCAGCACTTCAGTCCTTGTTCAATGAATATTTCTGTTGCCACAATGTCTAGAATTAAAGAATTTGTTGAGAGCCACATGGTTGGAGTCAGGGCACCTCCACTTAACCATTGCAGTGAAGAGCCTGGAGGCTCTTGGTCAGCAGTGCCTCTTAGAGTTGACAAGTTTAACAAATAGAAATGCAGAATATCCAGTGAAATTTGAATTTGGATCGACAAATAATTTTGAGCATAAGTATATCTCAAATATGGTGGGTTCAACATTTCATCTGTCACCTCTATTCAAGGAAAGCTATTTCAACCTGCTTCTTTCTGGTTGCTGAGCAACACATCAGAAGAGCTCTAACGTGTTTGTGTGTTACTCCCAGCAGAACGTCTCTTAAGCCCTTACTTAGCACCTTTTTATTCTAATGGATCATCTGCTTTCCATGCTTGTGGAATATTAGCCATACTTTGTGAGAAGGAGGGAACCATCAGATGTAGCCTTGTCACATGAATGACAAGGGAAGAGACAGAGCAAGGGAAGAGACAGAGCAACATAAAAAAACTGACATAAGGACGCCTGGGTGGCTCAGTGGGTTAGGCCGCTGCCTTCGGCTCGGGTCATGGTCCCAGGGTCCTGGGATCGAGTCCCGTATTGGGCTCTCTGCTCAGCAGGGAGCCTGCTTCCCTCTCTCTCTCTCTCTGCCTGCCTCTCTGTCTACTTGTGATCTCTGTCTGTCAAATAAACAAATAAAATCTTAAAAAAAAAAAAAACTGACATAAGAATTAAAAAACCACAAGAGGATATGGCCACCACAGAATACGATGACTTGATATGCTTATCTCTCCAAGGACATTGCCTTGTTATAGTCTCATACTGTCACTGGTGTTTGATATGAAGACCCCAGGACATCAAAAAGAGTTCAAAGTATGTGTGGAGCATAGTTTAAGTCGTTCTCTGAAATCCTTTTTGAAAGTATAGATAGAGTAAATTATAGTTAAATAAACATTGTTAAGAAGGCAAAGTAATGTCTGATATATTTGAGAAAAATCTTAAAACCAGTTAAAATTTAAAATAACAATGTTTGGGTGTTTAATAAAAGGAAAAATTTCAGCATATGGAAAATACAGCTTTCTAGAACAAATTATTTCCTGAGACTTCCAAACTGCAAGCTTTTCCTTTTATGACTTTTATTACTGGTATGTTTCAGGTGAGTGTGTTAACTTGGTTGGAATTATATGAATAATTTCCTTAATGTCTTATTTTCCTTGGCATGTGGGGACTGAGGCTTTGAGGCTATAATTTCAAGGGACTCAAGACATACCTGTTGCCTCAAGTAAGAGTTTAACACAGTTTTAGAAACTTTGAAATTTGAAAGTACTAAGTAATGGGGTTGTGAGGGGGAGCAGAGAGTATAAGCTATTTTAATTTCCAAAAGAAGATTTCTTTACCCAAAGATTCACCCCTGGGAGTTCTTTTAAAGCTGCGCAACTTTTCTAAAACTAAAATTACCATTTAATTAATACCTAATGTTCTATAAATTTTTTATGTTTACATTTTGCAAGGAATGATAAATATGTCACAGATATGTGCAGATGGACAGAATTCTCTTAAAGTAGGTCCTTAAAAAGTGGAATATGGATATAGACCCAGAGTGAGACAGTCAAGTGTCAAAAGAAATCTGTCAGCTTTTTAGCAGTTGAATAATTCAGAAGCGATGCATTAAGCCAACTTCTTAATTTCCCGTTTCCCCATTTCTAATTCTCTCCTTTTTATCCCGTGATCTTTCTTTTCCCTCTCTCTCAAAGCTATTTGTTGCAGAAATGCCCTGGAAAGCAGGTGGTCTTCCTTATACGACAGCATCTGCTCCTCAGAATGTGCCGCTAAAGATCTGAAGGCCAAGGAAATGAAAGCCGTAGTCCTATAAATAAATAGCCTTGTTTTGGGTTATTTTTTGTTGAATCAACTGGAACACTTTTATTGTCCATGATAAAACAAGTGCTCTGAAGGCAACGGACCTCCTCCTCTTAGACGTCTGATACTGGGGTTTGTGGTTCCCAACCATTTTCCAGATCGGGTTTCTTCCCTAAGATTTCACAAGTGGCGTGCGCGGCTGCGAACCCTCTGAAGACGTTGCCGAAAACATTTGTTAATAATATCCTCTCTGCATTGACTTCAGGCTTTATAGTTGGGATTGTTAGGGAAACTTTAAGGGCACAGTGGTGTTTTTTTCTATTCTTCGGGCCCTACAGGGAGGCAAGAATTCCCAGGAGGACTTTTGGCTGGCTTATTATCATCCAGAAACAAGAAGTCAGACAGCCGAAGCTGAAAGGCCAAACACTTTTTTAAAAACTACCGGAACCTGACTGGACACAGTGTGGTATAAAGGCACAGGGGCTCGGGGCTCACAGGGACTTACTAAATACATAACGCCCATCACTCTAAATCTGGAGCTGCAAGTACTTACCCGTAGCTGATGTATAATGTTACCTATTTGATGGGTAGGACAGATTTCTGAGCCTTAGTCTCTGATCTGTAATGTAGGTAAAATCCCCATCCCACAAGGTTCCTGGAAGGACTCCATCAAAGAAAATGGTGCTTGGCGAGGGGGCTCTGAGGAAATGTCAGTTTCAGGGGCCTGGGTGGCTCTTTGGTTAAGCGTCGGCCTTCAGCTCAGGTCATGATCCCAGAGCCATGGGATCAAATCCCACATTGGGCTCCCTGCTCAGCCGGAGGCCTGCTTCTCCCTCTCCTCTCTGCCTGCTGCTCCCAACTTCATGTGTCAAATAAAAAAAAATAAAAAAAAAAAAGAATGAAAAAAGAAAAGACATGCCAGTTTCCTAAAGGATGGCCTCCCCCTTTCCTCCTCCTCTGCTCAGGTCACATAAACCTCCACTTGCACACATGTAGGACTAGCATCTTCTTGTCTCCTTTGCCTTCTGCAGGGAAAAATATGGATAGGATGCGAACCTGTCCTCCTAGCCTGTAAACTCTGATTCACAGATAAGACCCTTTTTCTGGTCCGGAGTATTAAAAGGCCTGCTTCAGACATCACAGTCCCAGTCCCTGCAGAGAGAGGAAGCTCCTAGGACCTGGTTTGGCAGGGGTCTTTCCTTGACAAAACCCCTGCCCGATCGTGCTTGGTTTTCCCCAAAACTGTGAAATGTGATAGTAAGCTTCTGAGATTCAGTGTTTTCGGGCCATGGACCAGATGTTCTCCGTTTGTCTGGTGGTACAAATGGCCCTCACATGCCTCTAGCGGCCCACCCACGGGATACCATTTTTTGGAATAAGAGAAAGCATGTGCGACAGGGTTATTCGTCAACATTTTGTACTCTCCTCACTTCCTCCTTTCACTCTGGAGGCTAGCACCCTTCCCCCGCCCCGGGCTGGCTGGCAGGGCAGAGAGTCCTCACAGCGGGGTTCTCAGCCTGGGTTCTTAGGGTGCATTGAACAGTTCTGCGAACCACGGCTTCTCAGAATTGTGGATCGTGGACCTTTGTTCTCTTTGGTCGCCCGGCTCGTCCTGGTTTCTGCTTCTGGTTTCAGCTCCAGGTGCTTGAAGTGTCAGTTGGCCGAGACAGACGTGCTCCACCGAAAGACCTAGCGTGGGAAAAAGTCCTGAGCAGGAAAGAACGGTTAACGTGTCCATCAGTGATGCTTCTGTTTACATTTCCAATGGGGAATGTAAGTTGGAGAAGTAGGCAGGAGATTGGAAAAAGTATAATTAAGTGCTACGATAAAAGTAAACACAGCAGGCTATGTGATTAAAGAAAGCTTAATCTTGATTTTTTTTCCCCTCCTGGCTAATTTTTTTCCCCTCCAACAGCTTATGAAAAAAAAACTTTATTGGAATATAGGTCATATGCCATAAATTAAGTGTACAATTCAGTGATTTTTAATAAATTTATGACGTTTTACAACTTTCAGTACAATCTGATTTGGACTGAACTTTTTCATCACCCCTCAACTTGTCCTCAAGCCTATTTGCAGTCTGCACTCACGCACTGCCAGCCCCAGCAGCCACTGATCAACTTTCTGCCTCTATAAACGCACATTTTTGTATATTTCATGTAAATGGAATCACATGGTGTGTATCCTCGTGGATCTGGTTTCTTTCATTTACCATGTTTTTGAGGTTAAATCCACATTTTAACAAATATCATGATTTCATCCCTTTTGATTGGGAATAATATTCCATTGTATGAATATACCACATTTACTCATCTACTTCTCAGGTTGATAGACACTTGAACTGGTTCCAGTTTGGGGCTGTTGTGGTAATGCTTGCAGTCTTGTGATATTGTTCAAGTCTTTGTGCATATATTTTCATTTCTCAGGTAGATTTTTGAGGGGGGAATTGTTGGCTGAATTCTTTGGTAAGTTTATGTAACTTTTTAAAAAACCGCAAATTGTTTTGTAAGGTTACTCATTTCCACTAGCAATATTTTAAAAAAGATTTTTATTTTATCTATTTGACAGACAGAGATCACAAATAGGCAGAGAGGCAGGCAGAGAGAAAGAGAGAAGCAGGCTCCCTGCTGAGCAGAGAACTCCATGCGGGGCTCGATCCCAGGACCCTGAGATCATGACCTGAGCTAAAGGCAGAGGCTCAACCCACTGAGCCACCCAGGCACCCTCCATTAGCAATTTATGAAGGTCCAGTTTCTTCAATACTCAATAACACTTGATACTGTCTGTCTTCTTTATTCAAGCTCCTCTGGTGGGTATGCAATAGTAAATTCCTGTTTTAATTTCTCTGATGACTCATAAATGTTGAAAGCTTTTTTTTTTTTTTTAATTTTTTATTTTTTATAAACATATATTTTTATCCCCAGGGGTACAGGTCTGTGAATCACCAGGTTTACACACTTCACAGCACTCACCAAATCACATACCCTCCCCAATGTCCATAATCCCACCCCCTTCTCCCAAACCCCCTCCCCCCGGCAACCCTCAGTTTGTTTTGTGAGATTAAGAGTCACTTATGGTTTGTCTCCCTCCCAATCCCATCTTGTTTCATTTATTCTTCTTCTACCCACTTAAGCCTCCATGTTGCATCACCACTTCCTCATATCAGGGAGATCATATGATAGTTGTCTTTCTCTGCTTGACTTATTTCGCTAAGCATGATACGCTCTAGTTCCATCCATGTTGTTGCAAATGGCAAGATTTCATTTCTTTTGATGGCTGCATAGTATTCCATTGTGTATATATACCACATCTTCTTGATCCATTCATCTGTTGATGGACATCTAGGTTCTTTCCATAGTTTGGCTATTGTGGACATTGCTGCTATAAACATTCGGGTGCATGTGTCCCTTTGGATCACTACATTTGTATCTTTAGGGTAAATACCCAATAGTGCAATTGCTGGGTCATAGGGCAGTTCTATTTTCAACATTTTGAGGAACCTCCATGCTGTTTTCCAGAGTGGCTGCACCAGCTTGCATTCCCACCAACAGTGTAGGAGGGTTCCCCTTTCTCCGCATCCTCGCCAGCATCTGTCATTTCCTGACTTGTTGATTTTAGCCATTCTGACTGGTGTGAGGTGATATCTCATTGTGGTTTTGATTTGTATTTCCCTGATGCCGAGTGATATGGAGCACTTTTTCATGTGTCTGTTCGCCATCTGGATGTACTTGTTAGCCATTCATGTGCTGTTCTGCTTACTTTGTAACTGGACTGTTTTCTCTTTGAGCATTAAGAGTTCTTTACATATTCTGAATACAAGTCCTTCATCAGATATATGGTTTGCAAATATCTTCACCTACTTTATGTCTTGTCCCTTCATTTTCTTAGTGGTGTCTTTTGAAGCCCAGAAGCTCTAATTGTGATGGAGTCCAATTTATTAGTTTTTTCTCTTATGGTTTGTACCTTTGCTATTGTATCTGAGAGCTCTGTCTAACCAGAAGATTTTCTCCTATGTTTTTTTCTAGATATTTTATACTTTCAGCTCTTATATTGATACCTATGATCCATTTTGAATTAATTTTTGTAGATGGTGCTGGTACAACCCTTTGTGACAAGCCTACCTTTCCCTCATTGAGTTGTCTTGGTGCCTTTGTTAAAAAAATCAATTGACCAGAGGCACCTGGCTGGCTCAGTGAGTTAAGTGTCCGCCTTCAGGTCAGGTAATGATCCCGGGTCCTGGGATCGAGTTGTGCATCAGGCTCCCTGCTCAGTGGGGAACCTGCTTGTCCTCATCCTTCAGCCATTCCCCCTGCTTGTGCTCTCTTGCTCACTTACTCTCTCAAATAAATAAGTAAGATCTTTAAAAAAAAATCAATTGACATAAATGTCAGTGTTTATTTCTGGATCTAATTCTCTTTCACGGATGCATAGGGCTATTTTTATACAAATACGACATGGTCTTGATACCTTTCCCTTTTCAAAATTGTTTTGACTATTTTAGGTCCCTTCATTTCCATATACATTTTAATGTTATCTTGTCAATTTCCATAAAAGGTTCTTGAATCTAATTGATGAACACGAAACAACTCTCCATTGATTGATATATTTTGCGATTACTTTCAGCAATGCTTTGTAGTTTTCATTGTGTAAATAATGACCTTTTGTTAAATTTACAGCTAACTATCTTACTCTTTTTTGTTCTCTGTGATTGAATTATTTTCTTAAATTTACTTTTGGATTGTTTGTTGCTGATATGTAGAAATACAAACAAGTTTTGCATACTGTTCTTGCATTCCACAACCTTGCTTAGATTTGTTCTAGGACTTTTGTGGAGTGTGTGTGTATGTATGTGTAATGTGTGTATGTATTCTTCAAATATTTCTACAAATAGGACCATATCACTTGCAAATAGTTTACTTCTATTTCCCAATTTAGTTAACTTTCATTTCTTCAGTACATAGCTTGCAATCTTTATCCATTAAATATGATGTTAGCTGAAGGTTTTACATTGATGGCCTTTATAAAGTTGAGGCAATTCCCTTCTATCCTTGGTTTGCTGAGAAATAGTAATCATGAATGCATGTTGGATTTGTCAAATGCTTTTTCTGCATCTGTTAGATGACCACATGGGTTTTGTCCTTTATTATGGTACAATGACATATTATGTTAATTGATTTTCATGTATGAAGCCAACCTTGCATTCCTGGGATAAATCTCACTTGGCTTTTGACTACGATTCTTTTCTATGTTGCTGAATTTGGTTTGCAAATTTTTAAAAAAAGATTTTATTTATTTATTCGACAGAGAGAAATCCCAAGTAGGCAGAAAGGCAGGCAGAGAGATAGAGGGGGAAGCAGGCTCCCCACTGAGCAGAAAGCCTTATTCAGGGCTCTATCCCAGGACCTTGGGATCATGACCTGAGCTGAAGGCAGAGGCTTTAACCCACTGAGCCACCCAGGTACCCCTGGTTTGCAAATATTTTAAGAATTTTTGTACTGGTGCTCAAAAAATATTGGTCTATAATTTTCTTTTCTAGTGATATCTTTGTCTGGCTTTGGTAACAGGATAATGCTGGCTTCATAGAATGAGTTAGGAAGTGTCCCTTCTTCTATTGTTTTGGAAGGTTTTGAGAATTGATGCTAATTCTATAAATGTTCTGTAGAATTTACCAGTAAATCCATTGGTCCTGAACTATTATTTATTGAATGGCTTTTGATTGCTGATTTAATCTCTCTACTTGTTATAAATCTGATCAGGTTTTCTATTTTGTCATGAAATAAAATACCAATTTTGGTAATTTGTGTGTTTTTAGGAGTCTGTCCGTTTCATCTATGTGATCCAGTTTGTTGACTTAGCAATCGTTCATAGTATTCTCTTACAATTCTTTTTATTTCTGTAAGGTCAATAATAATGTTCCCACCTTTATTTCTGATTTTAGTTATTTGCATCTTCTCTTTGTTTTTCTTAGTCTGGCTAAAGAGTTGTCAGATGTGTGGATCTTTTCAAAGAATCAACTTTTGATTTTGTTGATTCTATTTTTTCTAAAATCTATTTCACTTATCTCTGCTCTAATTTTCATTATTTTCTTCCTTCTGCTACTAGGATTTAATTTGCCCTTCTTTTTCTATTTCTTTGAGGTCTAAAGTTAGGGTATTGATTTGAGAGAGATCCTTTTTATTGTAGGAATTTACAACTATAAATTTCCCTGTGAGCACTGCTTTTGCTGCATATCATAAGTTTTGGTATGTTTTGTTTTCATTTTCATTCATCTCCAAGTATTTTCTAATTTCCCATTTGATTTCCTTTTTGGTTCACTTAATAGTGTGTTGTTTTATTTCCACATATTTGTGAATATTCCAGTTTTCCTATGTTATTGATTTCCAGTTTATTCCACTGTGGTTTGAAAAGATACTTTGGATGATTTCAATCTTTTAAAATTTATGGAGACTTTTCTGTGGCTTTTTGGTCTATCCTGGAGAATATTCCATGTCCATATGAGAAGAATATATATTTTGCTATTGTTGGATGGAATGTTCTATATATGTCTGTTAGGTCCAGTTCATTTATAGTATTGCTCAAGTCCTTTATATCCTTGCTGATCTCCTCTTAGATGTCCTCCTGCCTCTATTTATCATATATTGTGAATATACTGGGCCCACCCAAATAATCTAGAAAAATCTCATTTCAGAACTTTTAATCACATCTGCAGTCTCCCTTTTTCCTCTTAAGGAAATACGTATACAAGTTCCAGAGATTAGGAAATGGACATGTTGGGGAGGTCATTATTCAGCCTACCACAGTAACTGGATAGTCTTGGCTAAATCAATATCTATCTATAGTCAGCACACTCCTTACCTCCAGGATAGGACAGCTCTGACTCATAAATAAGGAGCGTGTGCAACTACAATAGCATGGTGCAAAATACAATATCAAAGTAGCATTTTTTTTTTTAATTCCCACAGTATCAGAATGATGGATATTATTCCATCAGAACAAAAGGGGGCTCCAACTTATAGGACAATGGAAATTAGACTGGAAGACTGTATTTAATGTATTTTTTTGAATTGAATGTATTAAATATGATGTAGTAAGAGGTTTTACATGGAGAGTCATTTTTTCCTACACACTAAGGTAGAGAAAATCTGAGGGACCTACAAATATTTTTTGTTGTGGGTTTTTGTTTTTGTTTTGTTTTGTTTTGTTTTGTTTTGGTAGGGCATGGGTTTGTATTAGAAATATACTTTGAGGCCCTAGATTTGAATTTTTTGGTATAGTTTTCATTTCCATTAAAAATAGTCATGGGCCTATTCCTGTGTATATCACAATAACTATGCTTCATGGTGGGAAGATTTTATAAATTAGGAGTTAGGTTTTCCACTGGGGGCTTTGTAACTGAAATTTTTTCTAAATGTTGACTCATCTGTATGTGTTACTCACATTATGTCCGGCTTGAAAAGACCTTCATCTGACTTCTATTCAATTAGGTTTTACTGCTTTGTACTCTAACGCCAAGCCATAACTATAAACCTAGGAGAAAAGTTATGGTTGAAAGAGAACAGCACAACCTGTGAACTGCTCTCTTTCCATCATTTAAAAATCTCTAGTGGTGAGCCAGGGGCTTTCTGGCCAGTAAATTTAATGTTAAATGTTGAGCTTCTTTATTAGATCTGGTTTTAAAGTTTTTGTTTATCAAGATGAGGACTTTTGAAGGATAACCACCAAGTGCCCTGGAAAATAATGTGTGATAGTTTTGGTAACCTACTGGAGGGCAATCAGATGGTATTGTTTCATGTCTTGGTTCTGGTACTTGAAACCCACCTCACCTTGGGGAAGTGAAATAATTTCTTTGAGCCTCAGTTTTCTCATATGTAAAATGAAGATAATAATATCCACCTCAGAAAGTTTTGAGAATTATAAAAACATGCTTTAAAAGGGTAATGTATTAAACAAATGAAATGAATTACCCTTCCTCTCAAATAAAAAAAGAACCTCCATATTAAAGAGTAATAAGGGACTTGTACTTCTAGTACACTATTTGTGGATCTATATGATGTATATACACATACACACTTAGGTCAATAATTGTTCTATTGGAGAACAAAAAGTTACTAGGGATTTTTAAAAATTATGTCTTTAATCTCCATTGTAGTTTCAAAATGAAATCAATGCTCTAGAGAGAAAGATTTCTTCCAACACCAGGCAAGAAGAACTAAAAGAAATGTCTCTTTCCAAATAATTTAAAATGATTTATAGAGAATTTAATGCTGTAAAGAAAGGTCTGTTTTTTTTCCTTTTTATTTGAAAAAAAAAAGAAATAAGAGGGAAATATAGGGCCATTTACTCATTAGGGTCATTCAAGAGCATGTTGATATACATATCACTTCTGGGCATTCCTTTGCTGGAACAAAATCAGATGGCCTAGGTCTTAATGTGACCCAATCAAGCTTCAAAGACAAAAAGAAGTTGCATTAGCTGAGATCAGGTCATGTGTCCCAGCTTTGGATTGTCAGATTTAATAGCAGAAGATAAGGGGGCGCCTTGGTAGCACAGTCAGTTAACTGTCCATCTTCGGCTCAGGTCATGATCCCAGGGTTCTGGGATCGAGCCCTGCGTCGGGCTCCTTGAGCAATGAACCTACTTCTCCCTCTCCTGCTCCTCTTCCTTGTGCTCTCTTTCTCTCTCTGTCAAATAAATAAAATCTTAAAAAAAAATAGTGGAAGTAAGGATCTGATTTCCATTTAGACGTGTTCAATAGGGAAGTTTCCCAAATGAGGAACACTCTGGAGAATCAATGAGCCAAAAACAAAAAAATGCCCACTACTTAGTACATAATTACATCATTATAAAAAGTCTATAACCAGGATAACCAGACACAGTGAGCCCTTCGAATGACTAATCCCAACATCTATTGCTTCGCTCGTAGAACTGGGGCTAGAACCTTGTTTGGCAGATGGTATTCTGCAGTCGGCCCCCACAATATCCTCCCACCCCATATCCTTCTCAAACAGTGCGGCCTTGATACTCCTGTCGTTGCTAGGTGAGTCTTTTCCCTCCCCTTGAATCTGGGAAATATGGTTGTTTATGTATTTGCTTATTTAATCATCTACTCAGTCAGTCATCCATTCATTCATTAATGCATATATACAGCACTCAGTGTTCCTTTTGTTTCTTAGGATAATGGATACTATTATCAAATGCCAGGCTCTTGGCTGAAAATGGTAACTAATTTAAATATCATAATTTCCTATATTATAGGTTCTATTCCCATTTTACAGATGATCTTTGTGAGGCAGATGGCTTCTGGCAAATGTCTGGTTCCACTTAGAATTTAAAAACAACAGTCAGTTTCTAAACTTTTAACTACTATATACATCTGTAATCTCTACCATTGTAGAGCAATAGAGCAGAGGGGAAACAACGTGTGCTCTGGAGCTGGGATGCCTGGGTTTAAATCCTGGCTCGGCCCCTTCAAATGCGTGAGCATGCAGATCACTTAATCTTGCTCTATCTCACTTTCCTCATCTGTAAACCATGGATAATAGTAGTACTCCTACAGAAGCATTGTTATGAAAATTACCCATATTGATATCTGTAAGATGCTTAGATTAGTGCCTGGCAAATAATTAAGTAGTGTATTAGTGATTGATAGGTAAAATGTTAAAAATCAAATCCAGTACAATGTACTTTAACCTCTCTCTTGGACCATGTAGATTGTTTCCTTCAGTTTCACCTGAATTTTAATTTTCTGAATCCCATAATGGACAACTTGCAGAATTTCCCCTTTAGGTCTTCCGTAAGAATACTTGACCTACAGATGTTTAGCTGGGTCATTAGGGGATGAGAAAGAGCTTGATGCAGCAAGGAAATGTGCAGATAGATGGAAAAGAGCCTAATGGTCATCTGAGTTTATGTTCATTTTGTAACATTCCTTGCCTTCAGAGATCTTATACCTTGCGGGACATGTTCACAACTGATAGTATTTTGTTGTCTTTCAGCAGAATGCTTCAAATGTGGTACAGGTGAACAGAAATGACACTAATTTGCTGAGGTGTTTAAAGAAAAACTTCTTAGAGAAATGCTTCCTGATATGTCGTTCATGATTGGCACCAAGGGGGATGAGTTAACGCAATTATTGGGGGGAAGGGGCGGTAATATCAATCAGACCTGTTGATTGTCTCATGGATTGTATCTGCTATGGGTGTCTATTTACTCATGTCCTGGAACATTCCTTTTATTTCCACACTGTGGTAGAATTACATTGGTCTTGTCTACTCATGGCCATGTATTCTGCGCTGTGCAATTTAGATCTCAATGCAGTCACTCAGCCTATAGACCCACCAGGAGCTAGCTCTGGTCCCCGGAGACCTACACCACACTGAAGAGCAGCAAAAGGCTCCAACTGTGAGGCTTCCATTCAGGACAATGGATAAGAGTCTAGGAGAGGAAAGCACCAAACCCCTCATGCATATGCAGCACCAGATGGAGAGAAAGAATTTTTACAATGAGAAGTTGGAAAGAGCCAGCGTGGCTGTAGATAACTCAGGTGGGAGAGAAAAGACCAGAAATGGACAACAGAGGAAAAAAGGGGGTGGGGAGTACAATGGAGTGCACTTCTGTGAAGAAAGTAATAAATAATGCAAACAAAAGGTAGGAAAATACAAAATGCCCCCGGAAGTTGTATCCCTCAAAGTTCTTTTTATGCTTCTCTATCATGATACTTTCACAAAGTGTTGGAATTCCTTGGTTTTAAAACCCTCTGCCATCCCTGTAGGATGTGAGTCTAGGTAAGGCAGAGCAGAGGCCAACAGGTAGCTATTTCTAGGATGAAGGATGGAGGGAGAGAAGGGGATTAATAGGGACTTAGAGTAAGGAAGGAAAACCTAGAGGCAAGAGAGAGAGAGAGAATTTGGGCAGAAATGAACAAACATATAATCACTAACTAGGATGATGTAAGAGATATGACAGCCATCAGGAATGAGAAAGCCTCTCTCATTTTGATTTGCATATCTCACTCAGGTTCCAACATTTCATATCCAGGGAAGCTGAGACCCTGCTTTTAAAAAAGTGGAGGTAGTCAGGGAGGATGAAATCCATGTGTTTCTGATTCTTCTGTGCTAATCTCATTGAACTACAGCTCGGTCATAGGGCGACTGAATGTCATACGTGCCCATGCAGAGCATACTAATCATTTTAAGCCATTTTTGACACTCCAGGAAGTCTCCAAGAATAAACAATATGAAGCCTCAAAGGCCTAACAGTGCAGTCTGAAAGGAAAAGCCAAAAATATCTGAAAGAAAGCCTACGTTTCCAAATTCAACAGTCTGCTGTGAAGAGTCCAAGGGAATTTTATGATGCCCAGGAGTCCAGGAAATGGCAGTCAGGGGATAACAACTGGGAACCAGGTAGAGAGTCCTCACCAGCAAATGCTGTAAGGGAGAGAGAAGAAGATACAGCAACAATCAAATGGAGAAGGGAGCGAGGCTCTATCTGAAAGTAATTTAGTGGTGGATTGAAGTGAGAAAAAAAAAAAAAAGAAAAGAAAAGAAAAACAGAAAAAAATGAGAAAAGAGGAAAATCAAACAGAAACAAGTCCAACCTTTAAAGAATATGGTTTTACAGCTACAAGATTGGAAAGTCCAGTTCTTTATTTTAATGCCTCATTTTATTGTATATGCTAGTTTAGACACAGACATTGCAGGCATACTTTCCATACTGCCCAAAAGACAAAAGAATGTCTTTATAGTCTAATAGCATCCATTTTGGTTGGGGAGAAAGGCCATAAACTAATAAAGGGGGTGGTTCAAGGACAGGTTGGGATTTGGGTTTTAGCAATTGCAAAGGTGATGTCAAGTGTGTTAATCATATTGTTCACATCTTCTCTATCCATCCTGATTTGTTTTCTGTACTATCGGTCCCTCAGATGTGTAAAAGTCCTAGTAGTCTGACTATTGTCTATTTCCTTATGTCAGTTTTCCTTCATAGGAAATGTTTCATAGCCCCCTAAATTCATATCTTGAAGTCCTCATCTCCAGTGTGATGGTATCTAGAAGTGGGGTTTTGGGGAGGTAATTAGGTTTAGATACGTTCATGAAGGTGGGATGCCTGTGAGGGGATGAGAGTCGTTATAAGTAGAGAAAAGGACTGGAGCTCAGTCTCTCTCCACCATATCAGGAAATAGTGAGCAATCTGCAAGCCAAGAGAAGCATCCTTTCCAGAGCCCAAGTCTAAGATCGTACCCTGATCTTAGACTTCCAGCCTCCAGAACTATGAAAAATACATTTCTATTGGTTAAGTCACATAAATCTATGGTATTTTGTTATGGCCGCCTGAGCTGATTAAGACAGTAATGATATATTGAGTGAGTATTTACTGAGATAGAAGAGAATTAACATGTTATGTTTGGCCTAGATACATCCATGCAGAGATGTTAAAAAAGTGATTGGTTATATACACTTGGGTACAATCAACCTATCTAATTAATAATTTTGAAACTATGAGAGTAGTTGAAAACTTCAAATAATAATAGTTAATATATATTGGATGCTTCAATGTGTTAGGAAATATTTTAAGCACTTGATGTAGATTATCTCATCAACCCTTACAATAGGATTGGGCTAGAAACTACTGTTATTCTGAGTTTATACAGGAGAAAAAGGGGATTAGTGTTCTCAGTGAAACTGAATCATCCCAGAGAAAAGACCACAGACAGTGACATTAGAGGTCCCCTAGTGAATAAGTAAAGCCCTTCCTCTTATATGTATAGCTTAAAATAAGCTCTCCTAAATATTAACAAGTAGAAAAAAAATCACCATACATTTCATAAATCCTCCAAAATGAAATACAAAGACCAAGACAAGCAAACAAGAAGAATGCGCAAAAGAAAGAGGAGAGAGAGGAAAAAAAAAGAGAGAGAGAGAAAGAAATTAATCTACAGTAACAGAGGTAGAGTGCTTTTGTCTTAATTTAGGGCTCAGTACTTGATAATTTTTAGTAACATTTCAATGTGTGCTTCACTAAGATGGGTGCCATTGTTGACAGTATTATTCTGGATATCTATTATGTCAAGTACCTTAATCATGTTATTCAGTGTGTTAATCATGTTGTTTGCATCTTGTCTATCCATACTAATTTATCGTCTGTTCTATCAGTTTCTCAGATGTGTAAATGTCCTAGTATGTGATTATTGTCTGTTTCTTCTTGTACTTCTGGCAATTTTTCTTTATATACTTTAAAGTTTTTATGTTAAATGTACAGAGAATTAGACTGATCTTTCATATTGATTAGCATTGTATGAAGTGTCCCTCTTTATATTTAATAATACTTTTTGCTTAGTTATTTGCTTGGTTGTTTTGGTTGGTATTAGTCAACCAAATACTTTTTTTCTATCCTTTTACATTTAAACTATCTCTGTCCTGCTTTGTAAACAACATATTGTTGAGTTTTGTGTTTTTAGCCGGCTTGATAATTTTAATTTTAGCTGGTACATTTAGTTCACTTACATTTAATATAATTAGTGATATATTTGGGCTTAAATCGACTATCTTCCTATGTTTTCTAATCTTCTTTTACATATTAATTTTCCCTTTTCTTCCCCTACTTTGATTACTGAATTTTTTTTCCATTTTCCTCTGTAATTTGAAAGTCATAGATCTTTTTATTATTCTTCAGTTCAAGTTGTTCTTCCCCTCTTTTCAATCACCGTTTCATTATAATGGACTGCAGAATGCAAAGCAAATGAATAGTTTTCAACTTTGTATCACTTACATCTTAGGGTGCGTGATGTCAGTAAAAATTTAGAGTCAGACCCACCTATATAAAACTAGGCTCCAGTATTTACTTGTATTATCATGGATAATGTACTCACTTCCTTGAGTTTCTTCACTTGTGCATGGAGGTCAATTTCCCACTTCAACCTTGGAAGTGTATAATGAACTTATGCGGTTGATGTGAAGATAAGGTGAGATAATGCCTGAGAAGCAGTGAACACTGATCCTAACACATGGTTAAGCATTCTGTTTCTATTCTCCCCTTTCTTTTTCTAAGCTGCACCTTCTCCAAACTGAAAGAGGAGTCCTGGAATTATAAGGTCAAGTAAACTTGGAAAGTAAATTATTTTGCAAATGATTGGCTTCATTTATATCACATTGCTTCATGCTTTAAATGCAGAGAGGGACATGCTGATGTTGGAACCAAGTTATGTGCATGTGTGTATATGTGAACATATGCTGTGTCTGTCCTTGGCCTGTTGATACCAGGTATGTTCCATGTCCCTTCCCTCCTCCGCTCAGTTCTACTGGGTGGCTCATACCTGAAAGCTGTATTTCCCAGTGTCTTCTATCAGCTGGTTTCTTGCTGGGTTTGACCAATGGAGCACACCGGTGAAAATAGAAGACGTTGGGTGATTTTCCTTTTCTCTTTGCATACAGGGCCATCTTCCCAAGTGGCTGTGTCCGTTCCATTGTTCTGATTTCCTCTGCGCAGATGCAGTGCGTTTCTAGCTTCCATTCAGTGATTTCTACCTCTGGGCTCTGGTAAACCTCCTTTAATCCCTCTAGTTTAGGACAGCAGCAGTTTCCTGATGTTGCCAGTCTCTGGGTCACTTACATGATCCCCATGTTACTACTCAGGTTTTCTGTCTTCTTTGTAACTGGTCACCTGGAGTAAATGTGTTCTTCCATACCTAGTGTGGCTTCCTTTTTCCTAGTTGGACCATGACTGAAACTATGTAAGTGACTGTGTGTGTGTGTGTGTGTGTGTGTGTGTGTGTGTGAGAGAGAGGGGGGGGGAGGGAGAAAAACAGAAACACACAGAGAAATTATATTTAGAAATGAATTAAAATATAGTCACCCACTTTGGTGTACGTGGCTTTCTATGCACTGCCAAAAAATGGTAGCTGTGAAACTATGAGCCAGTAAGATACTCCAAGGGAAAACAATTCATTGGAGTCGCTGAATGACTTAAGGTACCCACTCACTGATGTGTGACACAATGAATTATATGAACATTTTCACAGGTATTCGAACATATAGTTGCTGGTTGATTGATGTGATGGTTCTGGAACAATAACCATTACAAAATAGAAAATAGTCCCTTTCCTGCTTCAACTATTTCCTCATTCTCTGAAGGAAAATAGAGTTTGCTGTCCATCTTAATATCTTCTCTACTGCTAGATAATCCCAGGGAAATCCTTGCCACTTAGAATTGTTCTTCAATGATGTCTGTCCTCTTACTGGGTTAGAAGACCCCAGCAATCACCCAACACCCAGGATTGCTAAAAATAAGAATGGCAGAATGGGCAGAAAAAAATTGTGAAATTTTTGTGAAATCCGTGAACATCAGTTATTCTGGGAGGATTTTTTAAACCTTGGTTTTGCTATTTATAAAATTTTTTCACACGAGAAATATTGAGATCCTTGGTTAAATAAAAAAGTACTAAGAGGGATTACAATTCTGTTTTTTCCTTTTAGAGATAGCTCTATTAATTGGTATCCCCACCCAGCTGAGCTGTACTCATGTTTTATTTGTCTCGCTGCCTGTTTTAGATTTTCACTTCTCTGTTTTGAATGTTGCCTCCTTTAATTACTTTGTTACTCGTTTGCCAAGAAGAATATTTTTCGGTCTAGCCCTGTGTGCCTATAAAACCTGAAGCAATTTCTCTAAATAATGCCCCCTTTGACCCATCACTGGCTTGTGCTGCTTCTTTTCAATGTAGGCCAATGTAGAAAAGCCTTCTCACCCACGTAGAAAGCTCTCACCAACGGATTTGATCACATATGTGTATTCTCCTGTGCTTTAGGTGGTTAGAAGGTGAACGCCTATAATAATCGCTCCCATGTTTGACTTGCCAAGAAAATTATGTGTCTTCAAAAGGGATAACCTAGTAATGCTGCAAAATGTTTTAAAGTCAACAAATATTTACTGAGCATCTATTACGTGCCAAGCACGGTGCTAGACATTCCAAGAATATAAAAACTAACCTCACAGTACTACAGGGACTATATTTAACAAGTTATTTAAAGCACTTAACATTGTTCCTGGCATCAATAAATGGTAGTTATTATTGACCTGGGGTTTTATACCCAGATCCTGGGTTTTTCCTGCTCAAAAGGATCAAGCTGGGACAAGCATAGATGCCACGTGACACTGCCCCTATGTTCTCTTCCCATTTTATCTACTTTAACCTAATTCCTAACTACCAACCTATCTATTTTATGTATAGACCAGTACTAATCTATTAACTAACCTCCTTTAACGTTGGTTCCAGCTCCTGCTTTTAATCCCCCTTATCTTAATAATGATAATAGCTAACATTTAACCTGACTTTTACTCTAGCCTGGTACTGTGCTTGTAAGTGTTTATAAGTATATCTCATCAAATCCTATATAATAGGTCCTACTTGCCTCCCTTTTTCACTTATTAGAAACTGAAACTTAGGGCACCTGGGTAGCTCAGTTGGTTAAGCGACTGCCTTTGGCTTGGGTCATGATCCTGGAGTTCCAGGGTCCAGATCTGCATCAGGCTCCCTGCTCGGCAGAAAGTCTGCTTCTCCTCTGACTCTCCCCCTTCTCATGCTCTTTCTCTCTCAAATAAATAAATAAAATCTTAAAAAAAAAAAAAAAAAAAAAGAGGGAGAGAGAAACTGAAGCTTAGTGAAATTAAGCAAGCTTCCTGAACAGTTACAAAGCAGAAGAACCAGGAGCGGAGTCCAGGCAATTTGACTCGGGAGCTTGTGTTCTTAAACGCTTGGCCATGTTGCCTGGGCCCATGGGCCTTCACGTTAGCCCCACCTGACATAATCCCAGGTTGGGCAGATGTTCTTCTGGACTCCAGTCCTAAGAGACACTTACAGGCGGGCTGTGGCGTCCTTCCCAGCTCTAGCGTTAAGAACTAGAGTTACATGATTAAGGAGAGGAACAGCACTCCTATAAAAACAGACTCCCTGAGTGGTCTTCCTGGCTGCTCCATGTGGACCCTAGAATGAGGAATTTAAAAAACAAAAAACAAACAAACAAAAAAACAACCCAAGAATAGAATTCTGGGTTTCAAAGGAATGTAGATAGACATGGAGTACCCCAGAGATTTACTGTTTAGAAACAGTGTTTTAGGGAGAGGGGAAACATCACTGTAAAAAAAGGAGAAGGTGATGCATGAGAACGCAAGCAAGTGGGAGTCCCTGGGGGAGGGTGATGCGCGGAGCCCACAGCGAAGGAGCTTTCCACTCCGTCCCCGCAGGTGATAGGTGGCTTCTCAGTGGGCAGATTCTTTTCTGTCTCTGTAAAGATTGTTCACGATCAGTTGTAGCTCTTTGGGCATTTGCTTTTCCCTCTTACTGCCCCCCCTTGGTTACCACACAGTACTCAGTCAAGCTGTAACCAAGTAAACCCGGAACAGCATTCTCAGCAGGAAAAAATGTTTCTATTGCAGAGGACATATGGCTTCAAGACTAAGATGGGCTCCATTTGCATTTCTGTTGACAACCGATTTTAAGTGCCCATGAAAAAGCCCACGGTGTTGCCATTCTGGTGGAAGTTTGGCTTTGTCTGCCTGAGTAAGTACTTCCTTACTCTGTGACTCGCAGTTACCAGATGCAACAAACAAGGAAACCTGCCCGAGTCAGCCTATTCCTTCCTTTTCCTCTTTTTTTTTTTTTTCCTGAAGCAGTTAGATCTTATGAAGATGGATGTCAACCAGTCTCCTTGTTGAGATACTGCCTCTGGCCTCTCCATGCGGTGGCCACTTACCTTTCCTCTTTCATTTGGCACCACCTGGCCTCAGTGCCTTGGCTCCAAAAATATTTTTTTGTTACCATCATGAAAGGTGCCTCACATGTAAAACAGTATGGCGGACAGTACCCTGGCTAAAGTTCTCCTTAGGAAAGGGAATTGTCATTGCTGGGAAAGACTAGATATGACAGCAGCGAGGAGCCTGTCCAGCCTCGGCGTGAGTAGACTTGCTGTTTCGTTGCTTGCTAAGGCATAGGCCCTTTGCACAAGCTGGTCTCCTCCTCCACATGTGGGGAACATGACTCCAGAGACAGCCTTCCAGGTTCAAACCCCATTACTCACTGTCTCTAGGACTTCGGGAAAGTTTTTATTTATTTTTCATTTTTTTAAAGATTTTATTTATTTATTTGACAGAAAGATCACAAGCAGGCAGAGAGGCAGGCAGAGAGAGAGGGGGAAGCAGGCTCCCCGCTGAGCAGAGAGCCTGATGCAGGGCTCAATCCCAGGACCCCAAGATCATGACCCGAGCCGAAAGCAGCAGCTTAATCCACTGAGCCACCCAGGCACCCCTCGGGCAAGTTTTTAAACTCTTATTTAACCTCCTTGATTTTGCCACCTGCATAATGAGGCGTAATGATGGCAGTTCCATCCCAGGGTTGTTGGAGACTAAAATCAAAAAATGGTTTGTGACACTCAGTAATAGCATATAAGTGATAAGTGTTCCCTTTTTATGTCTTACTTAAATGACGACATTAATCTTTGCCCTTCCTTCCCATCTCAACTTAAGTGTCACTTTCTCAGGGAAACTTTCCTACCTCAGCTTGCTGCATGTTTTCTGAGAAATCTATTTTTTAAAATCACAGGTTGAGGGGTGTAATCCCTTCGTATATGTCTGTCCTCTCCACTAGGCTGTAAGCTCCCTTTTATCATTGTACACCCAGTGTCTGACATGGTATCTGGCACATAGTAGGTTCTCAATAAATTTCTGCCAAATGCATGAGTGAATGACCCACATAGAAAAAGGTTTAAAGAAACTAAACAGAAGTTGTATTCAGTTCAACAAAAATGTATCGAGCACATGCTCTGTACCAGACATGGTGCTCGAAGCTGCTAAGGAAAAGATGGTGCCTGATGACCTGTAAGAGGCCAACAGCCATGTATCAGATAAGTCACAGCTTACCAGGAGGACATGTATGTAAGCCACGTGCTAGTCCAACAACAACCAAATATGAACTGCTGGGGTGATTTTTGCTTGACTACATATTATGGAAGTTGAATTTATTAGTAAGAGATGTATGCATGGTGGCATGATGGCAGACACACACAACCAAATGACCAGGATAATCTGAAGAATTCCAATTACGTAGTAGGAAATAACAATTTGCATTTCCCTGGAGCTATCTAACGTTTTTAGTTCCATGTCGGTTTCCCTTTACCATCTTTCGGGTCGTTGCAGAGTTTTTGTCACCAATTTCCTAGATGAGAGAAAAATCTGCAACTTTCTGAAGAATCCAGAGAGGACCCAAGTCCACAGTCTTCCTCCTGGACCCCCTGGTCTCCTGTGAACCAGCAAAGGGAGTTTGGGTGATGGGGGATGGAGGGGGTAGGGGAGATGCCTTCACAGCTCTGAGCACAGCCTACCTCAGTGTAAAAGGAGCCCAAATCTCCTCGTCTGTGTCTCCAGGTCTGTGGCAGCTCAAGCTGCCACTTGCACAAATCCTGCTCCTGGCCCAGCAGAGATGATAGATTTTCCTTCCTGTGATTGCAGCCCGTTAGGCCCCAAAGGCCTTCTGCAAGCTTAGCATATTGTCTTAATCATTTAGGGCTGCTCTGACAGCTTACACCATAGACTGGGCAGCTTATACAGCAATTTATATCTCACAGCTCTGGAGACGGGAAGTCTAAGATCAGGGTGCTAGTAGGGTTGGTTTCTGAGTGAGGTCTTATTTCTGGGTTGTAGATCACCTGCTTCTCCTTGTAGCCTCACAGGGTGGAAACCAAGTGAGCCAGCTCGCTGGCCCCTTTTTATGAGGGTACGAATCCCATTGGTAACGAGGGCTCCATTCTCATGACCTAATCATTCCCAAAGACCTCACCTAATATCACCACACTGGGATGAGCTTTCAACATATGAATCCCACAGATACACAAAATTCAGTTCATAACATATATATTCCTCATTCCTGAAGTGGGGGTGTTGGAAGGCCACATAAGCATGTTCCCTTCCTCACCAACAAGGCCTCAATCCCAAGAAGGAAGTCTGAGCCACCCCACGGCTACTTGGAAGAGGGAGAACTTCCTCCCAGGACTAGGTCCCCAAACGTCAGGCAGTTGGGGGTTCCACTCTTTTTTCAGGGACATTAGTTCTAAGAATTATAGAATTTAACTGTAGGCTTAAAATTCTCTCGAGCATTTCTTCTGGAAGGCCCAAATGTGCTATACAAATGGAATCCCAGATGCCTTCTCAATATCCCGGAGTTCCTCAGGGGGGCAAACTTAGTTCAGATTTCCCTTGGGACACGATCTTTAAATGAGACTGTTCTCTTCCTTTCACCGATGCTGCAAATGCCCACCATCTCTTCCCTGTTTATTATTTAAATATGCTTAAAGGCTGCCCTCTGACAAGTCTTGGACCAGTGGCAAGCTGGAGATGCCCAGAGCTGTGCCCTCCTGACCCCAGCCAACTCCTGCCACGGTCTGCTCACCGGGGATGGTGCACCCCTCGGTGTCACACTCCCCAGGCCAGGAAGCACTCGACAAATGCCCCACCACAAGATGACAGGCTCCCCACCCTAGGTGCCAGACTCCCCTCCTTTGTCTCATCATCGTGCTTGGAGCTGGTGTGGCCAAAGTGCAGAGTCTGGCACCTGAGGGGGAACGGGGAGGGTGGGGGGCGGTTCTCGGCAGCCGGCCTACCTGTCAAGAGCTTCTGGGATTAGGAGTGCCCACTGCCAACACTCCCTCTGAAAGAACTTGATGGGTGGGCGTCCTGCCAAGAGGCAGAGCTCAAAGCCCTTCTGTGCATGTGCTTTTCAGACCCCCAACTGGCTACTTAGCTATTTGGCCGGATACCAACTTCTCCAGCAGTGTTTTGGGGCCCCACCCATCTTTGGCTCAGCAGGATGAAGCAGACCCACTATCAGATACTATCAGTTTCTCTTCATATGTATGAGGCTGACCCTGAAGCAGTTTGTTGGGTTGGGTCCATGTCTTTCTGCTATCCCAACTGCTCCCTCTCTCTCTCCCCACAAACGATTTTGATGATACAAGGCTGGTTTTGTTCTTTTAAAACAAAGCCTCTGTTCTGGGTGGATGTTCCAAGTCAGAAAGCCTGGTTGTGTTTATCCCAGGCCATTGGCTGGGCATTCACATGCTTTTTGTATTTGGTAAGTGACAGTATTTGCAAAAGCTGATTGCCACAGCAGGCGGAACAGAGACAAGACTAGCAAAAACATGTGTCGGTAACATATGCTGGAGCCTTTTCTTCTTTGCTTGGAGGACTGACACTTCCTACAGGAAGAAGTAATTATTTTGCATGTGCATAGATTACACTGGAATGAAAAAGGGAGGGACGGGTCTGCTGCCTTATACATAAAAGAAGACCCCCCCCACACACACACATATACACATATGCTCCTCACACTCAAACGCATACGCACAGGTTAACCTGCTTTACTTTTAGACATCACTTCCTTGAAAAAAGTAGATGTCCTAAAAACTGGAAGTGTATTATTAGCAGCGATGTCTTTTCTAGGAGAGAATAAAAGCATCATCTTGGGACTTAAACAAGCTTGTGTTCAACTCATATCTCCCACAGACCGTGTGACCCGCAGAAACTTATTAAAGGTCTACCCTTCATCTGCCACTGGTGGACTTCTCACGTTTGTCTTGAGGATGAAACTACTAAATGCATGAAGAAAGTGCCTCAAGTAGGCTCTAAAGAGAGCTCGCCTTTCCCCTCCCAGTGTTGGGTCACCAAGAGGATCAGCAATGGTAAATAGCCCTGATGTTAGACTTTACTTGCATCTTCATTGATGAGTGGAAGCCATGGGGTGGGGGAGGGGGCCTCTGGGCAATTCCAGAAGGTTCTGGAACCACTTGGAACCGTGGAACTTACTTCATGTACTTCTGGACTGCCACAAGAAGAAGTCTGCAAGTGGGACTCAGAGAAGCTCCAAACAGAGCTCAGATTCCTGCACTTCAAGCCATTTTGCTTTGGTCATTTGGTGGACGTTCAAAAGAACCGGGTGACACATGTTGGGATGGAGCTGGCCAGGCCCTCTCATGTCTCACTATAGGCTCAGAAGTCCTGGCAATGGCACAACCAACGTTTGATTCATTATTCCGTCTTCTCCGACCCTCTTTCCCACCCTCAACCTGGAATCGTTCTGCACTGTATGCATTAGCCTGAGTGCCTCCAGCTGCTTGACACCCTCCTCAGCATCGCATCTCTCCCAAACGCCTCACATATACCCGCTGTTGTCATTTACCACCAAGATTGCTCTACGATAACAACAAAATAGTTGCTCCATCTCCCCTGACGGGGAGTCACGCTCCGGGAAGGGCTGAGTGGATCTGGGCTGAGGGAATGAGGATAGCTTCCGTGTGTGAAGTGCAGACCCTGTGTTAGGGGTGGTGCCAAGCACACATTCACATACTTCATAGCAACCTTGGAGATTCTTTCAGACATATTTTACAACTGAGTGTTCACCATGTTAAGTCACTCACCCGAGGTCACCAAGCTGGGAGATGGAGGACCTAAGACTTGACCTCGAGTCGGCACGTCTTCCTAGCCCAAGATTTAACTGCGACCCTATACTGAGTGAATGGATGGATGAGTATCAGAGATTGAGAGAACTTTATCCACATCCCCACGCCTGGCACCCTGGATTTTGCTATGTCTTCCCTACAGTTTCAGCTCTGCCCTTCCTCTCATACATGAGGAACTCCCATCCTCACTTCTGTGACAGGGTGGCTACCATATTCTCTTCTCCTTCTAGCTGGGTCCGCATTCTCCTCCCCTCTGCTCAGAAACGCCATGTCGTCAGCACGGAGTTCCAAGTTACCCCACTAGTGAGCCACTCTGAGGGCGTGAAAATATGCCCCCAAACCAAAACCCGGAAGCTGGCTGCTGATCTCTACCACGCCAACCTCCCTACTGGCCTGCTTCACCTGCTGTCCTTGTAAGGAAGACCTGGAGGAACACTTTTGCTGTAGCGCCTTCTGCCCCCTAGTGCTCACCATTGCTCTTACACCCTCCCAATCCTTCTGCCCTGGAACTGGTCTTCCTGTCCACCCTGCCACCCAACCTTTCCACTAGGTGCCCCACTTAAGAGGGCACGCCCAGCTCCAGACTCCAGCTCTCCCTGGTCTGCTCTGCACCCCTGCAATTAGGCAGGACGGGGCCAGAGTACCTCCAGACAAAGGAGACCCCATCTATTCCACCCCTCATTTGGATGGAGGCCAAGGGACGTTCGGGGATTTCGCCAAGGTCACAAAGAAAGACACACGGGCCCGGAGCTAGAACACAGGGGTCCAGGGGCTGGTTCAGCATCTTTCCAACACACCATGCTGCCTCCTTCTCCCCTTCTGTCTGTATTTTCCTCTTGCTTTCCATTTCTCCCTCACCCACACCTTTTTAATTTAAGTTTTAACATCTGTTCTCTCTTAGTCCATTATTTCTGTGACATTTTATATTATGTTGAATTTCCATTTCCACTTAAGACCCATCCATTTTTCTTAAAAAACACATTTTGAATCTGCTTTTAAGATTTTTTATATAACTTCTTCAAAATTCAGCTTGATTCTTTCATTCTAGCACCTTTCTTGGCTTATCTTTCCTGCCTTCTAAGCAGCAGAAATTAGTCTCTGCCTCCATGTAGTTTCGCTCCTCCTATTATCCGCACCACTTTCATATCAGGCCTGTCATCTAACCACCCATTTTTGCTCATTATTTGTGAAACCCGGTTTTCTTTTTGAATGTAAATGAGAAAACCTATGGTTTTAGTTTCATTCTTTATTTTATAGTGGGGGAAAAGCCTTTTTGCTGGTACTTGTACTGATGCTGCTGCAGCAAGGTCACAGACAGGGAGAGGATGGGAGAAGGGACGCATCACGTGTAAAAGTGCCTCACGCTCCACATTTCTGAAATTACGGGCTGAGGTCATCTGCAGAGAGCACTGCATTGAGAGTCAGGCTTCCCGTCTTGGGCCTGCCCCCTCTGTGTAGTTCTAGCCTCAGGAGAAACCAAGAACCAGTCAGGTCCTTACTAAGGTATTGGGCACAGAGCCCCGAGTCTCCTGCGAGGAAGCAACTCTCCAAGGACAGAAAGGATGACAGCTAGTATTTAAGGAGCCCTAATTCCCTACTCGGTATCTGGCCAAACACTTTACATCGATTAGCTCCTTCGTCTCTCACAATGTCCTGTGGGCTCTCTTCTCATTCCTTCCATTTCACAGATGATGCAAGTGAAGCTTGGAGGTCAATGGCTTGGCCAGTCTTACCCGGCTGCTGTAGGCAGGGGTGGAAATGAAGCACAGGGAAGCTAGCAACTCCAGAGCCGGTGTGTCTAATGATACAGGAATATTTGGGGGAAACTGGTTTTGACAACATTTTGCCATACTTTGAGGTTAAGATGAGCCCAAAAGGCTGAGACCTGGGAAGATCCCAACTTCCCATCATCAGACAATGCAGAATGATTACATTTTCTCTGAACTGTGCCAAATTCTGCTACTCCCAGCCTTAGCCTTTTAAAGTGGGGTTGCTAAAAATAAATAAATAAATAAATAAAAAAAAATAAAGTGGGGTTGCTGTAGGAGCACCTGGGGGGATTCAGTCAGTTAAGCATCGGACTCTTGGTTTTGGTTCAGGTCACGATCTCAGGATCTGGGGATCAAACCCCATGTCCAGCCCCATGTGGGGCTCTGCACTCAGTGGGGAGTCTGCTTGAGATTCTCTCTCTCTCCCTCTGCCCATCCCCACTCATGTGCACTCTTTCTCTCTCAAAAAGTAAAACACAGTAGCTTTATTGTAATCATAATCCTAACTCGTTTCTTCAGATGGCATGTGTCAGGATTTCTCATTTCAGCACTACTGACATTTTGGGCTGGATGATCATTCATTGTGAAGAGCTGGGATGTCCATTGTGGGATGTCTAGCAGCATCCTTGGCCTCTAGCCTCATCTGTTGCCTTCTTTCCCTTCTTCCCAGAATCATGAAATCATGAAATCAATAATGTCTCCAGACAACTGCCAAATATTCCCTGGGGGTCAAGATCATGCCCCACCCCTCTCCTCAGTAGAGAACCACTCTGTTAGACATTGTCCAAATCATCAGTCCTGGCTTCTAGTCTAATAAATGCGACTAGTGTTTAACACACTCTTGCCCTAGAGCGTCACCAGAATGTCCTTGCCACTAGGGAGTTGGGGAGATAGTGTGCAGAGATACGGGCAACTACTTCTCCAGATTTTCACTTCTTCCCTTCAGAGAATCATTCAGTTCTTGACAACCTCATGTTCTCATCATGTTCTCTTTCTCTCCTCTAACTTTCCCCGAGTCACCTTAATGAGTCATTTCGTTTCTCCCCTTCGTTTCCTTTTTCCTCTCCCTCTTCACTCCCATAGGAGCTAAAACAGAATCCTAGCCACTTCAGATAAGGATTAACTATTCTGCTGTTAATCTCCTTTCCAGGAAAAAGGAAAGACAGATGTTTTGATATGGGATCGTGTGAGATAAAAACCTCCCACCATCAACCTTTAAGCTTTTCAAAAGTGGACAAATGTCCCTTTCAAAACTTGAGAGAGATTTTCTTCTGTAGCTTCATTTTTCATTGCAAGTCTCCACTTTCCTAGGAGCTAGAATATTCTTGGCCAACCTATGTATCATAATTAAATTTTCAACAATATTGGTAATGATAGCTAGTATTTATTGAGCACATATTGTATGATGGGCATAAGTGCTTTACAAGCACTGTCTTAGTTCATCATCACAATTTAACTAAGTTATTTGGAATTGACATCATTCTGGACATCAAATTAAAGGTTTGCATAATCTAAGCATTGTGGACATTTGAAGAGCTTAAGTGATTTTCCCCGAGTCAGGAAAAGACAGAAAGAGGACTCAAGCCCTGGTCATCAGAATTCCACTCAATTCATCGTTTCTCATTATCCTTTAAGATTTCTAAAAATAGCATAGTATTGGCTTTTCTATCTTTTCTATTTAGTTACATGGTATATTTTAGCCACATTCTGGGGAAATGGATTGTTGAGAAATTCTGGGGAATGTCTCAATTTATGATATTCCTAGAGTAGAAATGCAGTGTGAATTTCAAATACGCATGCTCATCGATACAATTTTGTAACAGAAGCTCCCTTAAAATGAAGGTCTTTTTCCCCTATCGAGCATTCACAGACAACTGCGGGATCGATCAATGCCAGTTCTATTTGAAACAGTGTCTACTGGCTCTTGAATCTGAGAGAGCCAAAGTACTCAGGAATGAGCACATTTTCCGCAGGAGCTGAGTCAGTTTGTAAACCATCTAGAAGAACGGAGTGAAGGCAAATGTAATGCAGTGCTTAAACAAAGAGTTGCCCAAAAAAGTCAATAGAGGCATCTTTTATTGTATCGGAGATGTAGTTCACACATAACTCTGTATAGAGGGAAGCTTATGCTTTCGTATCAACTTCTGTTATAAAACCTGATGAACATTCCTCTAGTAAAGAAACAATGTTAGACAGATTGAAACCATTTTGTAAGGAAGGAGTAGGTCAATAACCAGGCGTGGGGGAGAGGGGGTTGCTGGGGGTAGAGAGCTGAAAGGACTTTTGAGGTATCTTCAGTAACTTTTAACATCCTTGACAAAACCACTCCCATGTCTGGAACTTTCTCTCTGTGGTCAACTTCACCCTCACTCTTCCAGTGTAGTTTAGAAGATCTCCAGTGCTAAAGTGTTCTCTTATTTTTCCAAGCTAATGCCCTTCCTGCTTGGCCTGGACAGTCCTCATTGACTCTATCAAGGTGAGACTGATGTACCTTGACAACAAATGCTGCCAACACATGTAAAAACTCTTGCATTTCTTGAGTAACTACTCAGGTTTCCCCAGGCTCTGAAATGACAATTCTTTCCATTGTTATATTTTTCCCCCTATCAGGTATCTACCTTGTCTACTGAAGATTAAAAGGGAGATCCCAAACATTATTTATGGCCAGCATTTTCCAATTCATCTTCTCATTTATTTCTTAGCAGCCCTGCACATTAGGTATTATGCCCATTTCACAGATGAAGGAACTAAGTCTAAAAACAACTAAATGACATGCCTAGCAATGAAGTAGAGCAATGTGTCTTTGGACCCAGGTCTACCTGATCTGGATGCTCTTATTTTTTTCACCAGTCTGATGCTGCTCAAGGTCTTTTTGGAAACACAAAGAGGGGGTTTTTAACTTGCAGAGCCATGGAGTCACATTCTCAGACACATCCAGTTCTCTTGAGTATGTGTTTTAAAATGAGTATTTCCAGGAAATCCAAATCTATGCGAATGGGACATCAGAATCCACATTTTAACATGGACCCCCAAATAATCCTCACTCACATTCAAGTTTGAGAATCATTAGATTGGAGCTCATGAATACACTTCGAGGTCTGTGAATTGCATTCAACCTTTTGTGCAAGTGTCATGTATACATTATTTAGAGAATATCTTTTATTGGATTCTGGAAAGGGGGCCTTGATCCTGAACAGACAAAGAACACCAGCTGGAAAAAAAAAAAAAAAGGAAATTGGGATTCTGTCTTGTCATTTTCTAGTTTTTGATCAGCTGTGGGGAACGAGAAACAGGTAAGTCCGCTTGCAGTTGAAGTCTTTACTCTGTGTGTGTTTCCCCCAGCCCTATATCTATCCTTACCCCACCTGGCCCCACGCCTCCCTGGCTGGGGTCCTTCCTTGTCCCTACTAGAACCAGCTCCCATTACCACCTTATTCACAGCAGGAAACTTTCCCTATTGGCTGAATTCCTTCTAATGCAGATGATGCCAAATGGTCTGTCCTCTTGTCTATATTAACTGCACGGATTTTGTGGACTCGGTGACCCAAGTTGTCTAACATTTTACTGTAAACAGGATGCCATTTATATGAAAGAACGCAGTTACCGTATTTCTCTGTCATCTGCAGTGTGCAGAGAACAAAAAACAATGGTAACCTGACCCTTGGGCAAAATGCTAATGGCTACGTAATTGACTTAGCAGATAATTATAAAACACAGTTCCGTATTAAAACACAAAAGATGTAATTATTGCACTTTATAAACTAATTAATGAATACTAACTCAATTCAATAATTAATAATTCATTATTTAACCTCTAATTAAATGATCATCCTTCCTTTCCCTGCAAACTTTGCTGGTGGCTTAATTGCTCTGGGCCAAATATACAAGAGCGCTATCCTTCTCTGTTAATTAAACAGCGCAGAGATTTGAAATCATTGTAACACAGAGAATTAGGGAATATAAATTGAAATGCATGTATCCCCTGCTTTTTGCAAGTTCACTTTATGCTGCCTCGCTTTAACAGAAGACCTACATTAGTCACTGTGTTCTCTAACCAGAAGAAATCTGAAGAGAATTTTTGCTGTTACAAGAAAAGACAAAAAGTGAAACCGGTGTTCAGGATTTCCCTTGTGGGCGGTGTGTGTCCCAAGTGGCGATGGTGGCACCCCCAAGCTCCTTCCCAAGGAACTATACTCAGCATCTCAACATCAAGCCATCATATTTTTGAGTTTTGTGAGCATCTGTACTCTATCTCGATTTGTCTCCTGAATCCACTAGCTAGATGTGTTCTAAGGTATCGGAAAACCCTAAGAGAGGTTATTTGGGGGGGGGGGGGTCTAAGAACACTCAAAATATTTTCCACACACATTAATGGCAATTGCTTCTTCGTTTTATGCCATTTCAGCTTATGAGGGGTTTCTGAGAAACACTCTGGGGAGGGGAAGGCTTATCTCCCATTTGGAAGAGACAACATCAGTTTCCACCCAAAGCATTAACCAATTCAAATAGTCCAGAGTAACTCCCACTTAAGAACTAGACAAGACAGTTGGTTAATAGAGGGGTGTCTGGGGTACAGATCAGGTCTTAGGAGCAAAGCAGGAGCTCAGGAGACCAGACATGGGGTCAGAACCCCATGCAGCTCGTACTAAGTAAACACAGACCTGGCCACGGATGGCCAGTTGTGTGAATCTCTTCCCAATTCCGTGTTCCCTGACATCACCTCAGCAGTGTGAAATTAGTCAGCACAGGAGAATTTACACCACGGAAATTGGAGCACACTGTAAATCATGGCTTTTTCTTCCTTTTTTTAAAATTTTTTTTTGAATACTGGTTGTTCGACATTTACTAACCCAACACGCATCCTAGAGCAGCAGAGGTGACGTGTGGCTGAGTTCTAGACTGTCTACAAATGCCAAAATCCTAGCCAGCTCTGGGGCTGGTCTGCAGGCTGCAGTTCTGTCCCTGGGAAGCTAGGAAAGGAAGGAGCATTTACTGAGTCTGTGTTCCAGGCCCAGGACCCTGGCAGCCCGGACAGAGCCTCTCAGTGAATCCTCAAACAGCTGTGATAGACATCGCTCTTGTTCCTAGCAATCTTTTCACTTACAAAAATGGACATACCTCCCTCATGGTTATTCTCCACTAATTTAAAACGTAGTTATAATCTGTTAGTGGCTTACTCTTTGTTTTTTGGTTTTTTTTTAAGTAATAAATTCTTAGTATTTCAAAAAACAGTAAGTTTTTTTTCTCTTTGTAAAAATTGTGGGTGTACATCTATAGAGTGAATAAAATGTAGGTTTTTGGAGGTTGTTGTTTCTTTTAATGTTTTATCGAAGACAGAGTGGCCTTCCCATAGAATCCAGATGATTTTTAGAGGCCAGGGAATAACAGGGGAGTCTCAAAAACATTCTCCTCACAGAAAGGGTTCCTTCTGGTGGGAAATGCTGGCAAGGAGGTGAGGTGGGAGTAGGTGGGGGTTCTGACTGGGTAAATTCATCACTTAACTACACCGCATCCCATTCCGAGAAATACATTTGCTGCTTCCCCTTCTCTCTACCCTCTCCTATTTGTTCCTCTAAAAGTGTTCATTTTACTACATAGTTACTAATGGTTTCCTCATCTGTACAACGAATTCTGGCTATAGCGATCTCATCCCTGCCTTCTAAGAATGAAGTGAGTTACCGTTCATGGAGCTCTGACTACAGTGACGGGCACATTGAGAACTGTGTGAGAGACGCCGTCAGAGGCCAAGAATCGAGCATATGCAAAGACATGGAGCTAGAAGGGGGGAAGGCGTGAGAAGTTGTGTAGAGACCCCAGAGCTCACAGCAGCACAGGAAATGTGATGAGTGACCAGATGACCGGTTCACTCTGTGGGTACAGCCGGTGGGTGGCCTCCCTGCTCATGTATGGCAGTTGGGGTCCTCCTAAGGGAAGCACTTGTGCTCTCCCATGACAGACCTCCCATGCATGATTCTGTGACAGAAGCTCAGGTCCTCCTCCCACTACTAAGCTCAGTTACAGCAGCGGCCCCTTCCCTGGACCCCTCTCTCCAGAAAACAGATGTGGTTTCTACTTTGATCTACCCCTTAGATAGTGATTTATCTAAAACACATATGACCACCTGACTCTTTCCCTGAAAACCCTTCAAAGCTCCCCATAACTTTCAGAATGGATTTCAAGTGTGGTAGAACAATTTGTTTTTATTTTTTAAGAAGATTTTACTTATTTATTTATTTTAGAGAGAGAGTGAGGGGGAGGAGGAACAGAGGCAGAGGGGCGAGCAGACTCTGCTGAGCACGGAGTCCAATGTGGGGCTCAATCTCGCCACCCTGAGCCGAAACCAAGAGTCTTAGTTGCTTAACTGACTGAGCCACGCAGGCACCTGTGGTAGAACAATCTAAAAGGCCTTTCACATCTGGTGTCTGCTCCGCTGTGAAGCCACTCGGTGCCATGATCCTTGCCTCCAGCCACACTATGCCAGTGCTATGCCAGTCCTGCCTGTCATGTTTTATGCCTTTCCACATACTGTTCCTTCCATCTGACGTGTGCTTTCCTGAGAACCCCCAGAGCACATTCTGCTGTGGTGAATTTTCAATTCTTTCAAGGTTCACCTCCAACATAACACACTCTGTGATGCTAATTCAGAAAATCTTCAGGTGCTATAGGTCGACTATTTGTGCCTTCCCGAAATTCAGATGTTGAAAACTAACGTGGACTGGGATTAGAGCCCTTAGACAAGAGAGCTCCCTCACACCTTCTGCCATGCGAGCAGACAGCAAGATGGCAGCTGTCTACAGACCAGAAAGGGGGCTCTCACCAGACACTGAATTTGCTGGCGCCTTGGTCTTAGATTCGCCAGCCTGCAGAGCTGTGAGAAGTAAATTTTGGTTGTTCCTAAGCTTCCCATTCTCTGGTGTTTTGTTACAGCAGCCAGAACAGACTAAAACAATAGGCCCATTTTTTAATACATCTAGAGAACCCTTTGTGTAACTCCAACATGGGGCTTGTCACACTGTCTTTTAGTATTTGTCATGCCGTTTGCTCATTTCAACCCACTCACCCACCACACACACACACACAAGCACATGCCCCAGCAATGACAGCTAAGTCAGAGTTAAAGGTTACGTTGCCTGAGTTCAAGTCCAGTTCTGCCACGGAATCCTACTTCCACCGCGGCAGGCTGGAACTCCTAAGAGTAAACCCTCACTGGGTTGTTGTGAGCGTAATGTGATCATCTATGGAAGTTCTCAAAAGCTACCTGACATTTCCTAAGAGCTCAGTAAATGTGACTGGATTATTTCTCCTTGTGATCAGGATCCATTCCACATGGTAGGATCAGAACTGTGGGTCAAGTACAGCGGACCGGCCCAGACGGGTTGAGAGCATGGGCTCTGCCATCAGATGGGCTTGAGTTGCGATGCTGAGCTGGGGACCCTCTAAAAATTACATAATCAGAGTTCTCACCTTACATGTTGGTTGCAAGTAGTAAATGAAATAAAGCTATTGGCCTCGCCTTTGTAAATACTTCATACATGTCAGGTATTCTTATAAAAGCTGGAAATGGGCTGATGAGGACACCAGCTGGGACACCACCAGTGACCACGGGCCCCTCTGTGACACGGGTCCCACCGTGACCAAGGGCCCCACCGTGACCACAGCACGCGCAGTGTGGATCATGCTGGCTCGGCCCTTTCGCCTCCTGAAAAGCTTTGCCGACGATCTGGCTCCTGCTACGGTTACACCTCAAGCCCCCGCACTAAATCACAGCAAATGATGAATCGCTGGGGAGCAGGAAGAAGAGTGATGGAGGCGGTGTGCGGTCTGGCCCAGAGGCTCCCCCAAACTTCCAAGTAGCTTCCACAAGAAAGCCAGGACTGTCGCCTGGTGATTAGTTAGAGGAAACAGAAACTGCAGGACAAAGCCAGGAAATGACCTTAGAGACTAAACACAGTGTATTTTATTTTAGGGCTTTTTCTCACTTAGAAGTGCTGCCAGGTTGTTTAAAGAGAGCGGGTGTTATCAGGGAAGAATTTGGGGATCTGCCAGGCTTTTGACAACATGTGGTAAAGAATTTACAAAGCCCGGAATCAAAGGAGGAGGACAGACAGGAGGATGTGTACTCGAGAGATGCTGCAGGTGGGCCTGAGGTTAACATAAACTTTTTATTGCCCTTTGGGGAGCTTTCTAGTAAGCCTGATGGGCTCTGTGAGGCTGGGCGGAAGCCCAAGTGGAATGGCACATTTCTGTGAATGACTGCAGAGTTAGGGCAGGGGGGGAGGCCATCTGGGTCATTCGGGACCCATGGGAGTGACTCAGGGAAGGGAGTGGAGGGGTGAGGACCGAGCGGGACAAATGAGGTTTCGGACACCACCCTGTCCCGACTCTTAGATGGATGGCAATCAAGATGATGTTTGAGAAAAAAAAAAAAAAATAATAATAAGCCATCACCATTTAAAACCGCTCGCAGGAAATGGGGAGGAAGGAAGGTTAAAAGTATTGGGCCCTTCTTGGGCTGCCGAGTGCTGCCTGGACGGTTACTGCTCACCCATTACAACAGAGCAGAGGGTGTTTGTGCCTGCTGGTTACGTCCACCTTGTACCATGCAAGTGGGGGAAGGGAGGATTGTACCCAGGTCTGCCCGGCTCCAGAACCTTCTATTATGCGCCTTGGAAGGGAGAGGCAGGAGTTTAGTACCAGCTGTAGGAATGCATTTTGCTCTGCAAGTGATTGCTTTGCTGTTCATTGTTGCAAAGGCTGCAGGAGTCCCTGATGTGTGGGCCCAGAGATCTCCCCTGTAACTTCCTCACACCCCAGGAATGGTTCTGGCTTACTAAATGTGAGCTTCTTCCTATTCTCTCATTTGCAGACAACAGACCACAGGCTCCTCTAGTTCCTCTATCGCTATATTGGCCTAAGGCCCGCCTATATTTTTAATGATGCCATTAACCGAGGCATGGGAAGGAGTAATTCTGAGAACATTTATTTTCTCTCTTAAAGAGAATCTGCAAATGGTTCCAGGGATTTTACAAATGTGATTTAAAAAAAAAAAAAAAAAAAGCTAATAATAGCTTCAGTTTATGGAGTGCTTACTATGTGCTAGGCACTGTGCGAAGTGTTTTATGACCATTGTCTTATTTAATTGCAAACTGGTGGCATGCAGACCAATCGGGCCTGTAGAAGGGAACTCTGTTGCCCAGATATAAACTTGAATGTGTTTAGAGAGGATCTGGGCTCTTTGGTTTTCCACAGCCCATGCTATTCCCGAACTTTTTACCCCCTTACTTCATTGACATTATTGCCAAGCCCCAGTAGGTGGTTGCGTTTGTGACTTGTGCTTTAAAACAGCCCTATGAAATAGGCCATGCTTGGTCCCCATTTCATTACTGGGGCAAAGAAAGCATATGCAACTTGGCCCCTGCCACGTAGTTGGTAAGGGGTCTAGGGTTTGAACACAGAGTCTTCTGACCACAGAAAAGCATTTAACCAATGTGTTCTATCCCTTTGCTGTCCCAACAAAGCTTCCACACGATAGTATGGAAGTACGTCTTTGTTTAGGGCAAGAGAAGTTGTCCAGAACAATTCTTTAATGGCAGCAACATGCCCTCAGCTCCTTTTCTACCCCCTGTTGGAGCATGCGTCTTGTCCCTCCCACTTGACCATAATCTCACCTGTAATTAGAATTCCAGGACATTTGGTTTCTGGACTGGGAGATCAGAAGAAGAAGGTCATATAGCAGGAGCTTTCCAAGAACGGGAAGTGGCGGCAACCGTCTCCAGAGCATCGCCTCCCCACACAGAAACTGGTACATAGTAGCTCAGTAAGTGTGGACTATTACTGTTATTGCTATTGCCATAGTTATTATAAATTATTATCACTATTGAGGAGCTGGCTAAGAGGTAATAATATTCACTGAAATATCCCAAACCAACACTGGAAGGGTGACATTTCCCTTTGATTTTATGATTGTAACTTTTCTGATTGGCTTTTAAATTAAATGCTATTCCAGGTACTAAATGATATTTTAAATTAAAGGGTATTCCAGAATAAATATTCCAGACCAATATTTCTGCTTAACATACTGGATAGACAGTATTAACTTCAATTTAATTCATTTATTGGTTCACCATTTATTTCTTCAGCAAATACTTAACCAAGCAGCCAAGTGTTAGGAGCTGGGATACAGGGTGATTACAATTTCTGCACTGAAGCCTAATTCATGCTAGTGTGATGTTCAAACAGCAGGACCCAGTTCATTAGTGGGACATAAAATTAATTTAGTGAGTCATGATAAGACTCGAGAAAATACAATAGAATAGAATAGAAGGGGCACCTGGGTGTCTCAGTGGGTTAAGTCTCCGCCTTTGGCTCAGGTCATGATCTCAGGGTCCTGGGATCGAGCCCCGCATCGGGCTCTCTGCTCAGTGGGGAGCCTGCTTCCTCCACTCTCTCTGCCTGCCTCTGTGCCTATTTATGATTTCTCTCTGTGTCAAATAAATAAATAAACTCTTTTTTTTTTTTAAAGAATAGAATAGAAAATACCAAAGTGAACTTTGGGTAAGTATCATTTTAGGAACTTTCATTTCCATAATATCTGTGAGTGTGTTGCAAATATCCTGAGTGGCAGGATAAAAAGAAGCATTTCTTGCAGTAGGCTAAGATCAAAAAACACTGAAAGTTACTGATCTGGTGGTCTAGGGAAGAGGGTCCAGAAGGACAGATGCTTGAACAAGAAGATGACCAGATGGCCGAATTGCAAGTTTCCTTTGCCCCTCAGGTGTTTCTCAGTGAGTCAACAGATGTCCACGGATTGAAAAACATTCAAAAATGCTCATCCAGAATTCTTTGGGTTCAGATGCTTCATGCTTTGGGACTAGACTTCTGTTTTGGCTTTAAAACCTTACTCCCACCCTTTCTTGTAGTGACTGAAATCAGCTAGACAAACACACACAACACACGCACACACACACCCATTTATTTTTATACTCTTTCAAAATTTATAAACCCCACGGGTTTCCTTATCAGAGGATCCGCTAATTCTAATCACATAATCACATTCCCAATACCACAAATAGCTTAAATATTTACAGGCTGGAGTGGGAACCAATAAATGTAAAAAAGGCTGTCAAGCTTGGCAGTGTTGTCAATAATTCAGTAGTAACCTCCTTGCTGAAGGCCAAAGCTGGGAAAACCTCTTCCTGTGCCAAATACGGGTTCCAGTAAAGTTCACATTTCTATTCCAGCCCCATTGCTTGTGTGTGTGTATGTGTTTGTGGACGGGAGTTCATCGACTGTTTATTTTTTCTAAGCCCTTTGTGAGGTCTCTTGCAAATCGCTTTCCAGGTCTGTGCTTGGAATTTTCTGCCACGCATTCTCAAAATTTTCAACCCCATCCAGACGGCACAAGCCCATTTTGTTTAGATTTTTTGGCCTTTAAGTAGTCCTCGGACTCGGCTTTGAAGCAAGCACCCTAGGATGATAAATGGGAGAGACTCACACCTCTTGGAAGAGCTGTGATTCCGCTCTGTCTGCCTGGAGCCTCCGCAAAGTGGCTCTAAATTGATTTACAGAGACAACTGGGAAAATGGGAAAGGGTTTCCGTGGAGATGCAGCTAATTAAAGGCTAGAGGAACCAGCGTGGTCCTCTTAGCCCATTTTCTTATGTCCGAGCACCATATTCCTTTACAGTACAGAAGTTCCCAGCTCCCCAAAGCCCCCAGGCGCTTTACTCGGAAAATACGTTCTCGACGTCGAATGGTAGGCACTCATTGGAAACATCACTTTCTGAACCCGCTGGCCAGCCATTTGCCTTCCCCAGCTGAGGAACAGGAGGGTCGATTGTTTATCTTCCCAGTTTGTTTCTAAGGAACAGCTGCTTCTCTGGGCATTTGGCTAACTCTTCTCTAACCCTGAACAAAATCCCCGGGAGCCAAGAGCTGGGTAAATGAGAAAGTAGGGAACCTTAAGGCTAAACAGATTGTGCCTTTTCTCCTGTGGCTGAGTGCTCTTTCTAAGCAAGACAGGAGAAAAGGGACTTCATCATCTCTTGGATTGGTGGTGGGAGGTGGGGGGGCTTTCTGAATGCAAATCAAATGAACCAAAGCCATTGGTTTCCAGTCCCAGCGAAACCTGAGATCACCAGTGAGTGACAGCTACAAAGATTGTGCAATTTCCAAAAGCAATCCCTTTTACGCAGGTAATTATTCACAGTAGCCAAGGCTGCTAATCTGCCCCTTTTCTCTGCTGCTTTCTGCTCACCTCACCGCGAGGTTCTCTTTGTGTTTCCATGGAAATACAGAGCGGTTTACAGGAAATATTTTTAAAAGCAAGCAAGGGAAATCCGTCCTCTGTGTATTGATCTTATTAACTCTATTTAGTTGCAGCACCTTGAGATCAGGTCAAAGGGGTCATTTCAAACCTCGGGGCCACGCATTTTATTTACATGTTTTCATTCAAATCTAGTATGAAAATATATGGTGGGCGCGACTTGAGGGTCTGTCCGTTACAGCTTTCACAACCCAGCGGACTGATTTTTCAGACTGCTCAGTATCTAAATGAAATGCTGCCATTTCATTTTCTCTTCTGTTCGTAACTGAAGCATTTCTCATTTAAATTTAACTTAATATTCGCGGTCGACTCCAGATTCCCACCCTCCCCAAGGTCCTACCTGCCCCGATCATTTCCTTGAATCAAACCAAGTTAATTCAGGGCACCACGCCCAAAATAATGCCCCGCGTGTAGTCGGTGTTTCAGAACCTGCTGGTATTCCTTTTCAGATCTGGAATGCGATCATCTTTATGGGTGAATAAATGACCACTCAAGGGCAGGGTCGAGGCTGGGTAACGGCAACAGACCAGGATTGTTTGTGTGACTGACTTTTTGTTTTGAGGAACAGTCAGCTCCCATTCCTGACGGTCGCGTTCCTGGACATAGGTCCCAGGAAGGAACTGGTGAGAGGGAAGCAGCAAAGCCTCTTCTTCAGGAATGTAACGTAGCGGCCGCAGTTGCTTCGTGGTTGAGAGAGAGCACCTGGGTCAGGGATCACACCGCCCTGACTTCAGTAATAGGGAGTGTGTGAGGGAGGGAGGTGCTCTCATTGAGCGCCTGGCCTCTGACCCCAGACTCACTTGGCTTGAATCCCCCCTTGGCCACTTAGAAGCTGTGAAACCTTGGGCAAGCTGTCGATGGCTCTGTGGCCCTGTCCCCTCCGAGACACTGTGGCTAATAATGTACTCACCCTGAAGGTTTTTGTACAGATTAAATAAGTTAATATATAAAAATTGCCTTAAAAATACCTGTTGTATGTAAGAATTGTGTATGTTTTCGTAATAATATTATTATTATTATTTTATTTTAGGTAGGCTACACGCCCACCGTTGGGTTGGGTTGAACTCACAACCCTGAGATCAAGAGTCACGTGTTCTACTGACTCAGCCAGCCAGGCGCCTCTGTATCATTCAAAACGACCATCATCTTTGTGGAAAGTAGTAGAAGGAGATTTGATAGATGATATGGAGTAGGGGAAGAAAGGAGTGTAAGGAAATCCAGTGATGTGGTTCCTTTCAGGGGAGAAAAAAGACATTATATTTATTTTTTTAAAAGATTTTATTTATTTATTTGAGAGAGAGAGAGGAGTAAGAGCACAAGCTGGGGTAGCAGCAGGGAGAGAGAGAAACGGGCTTCCCGCCCAACAAGGAGCCCGATGTGGGACTCAATCCCAGGAACCCGGGATCACGACCTGAACCGAAGGCAGACGAGTAACCGACTGAGTCACCCAGGTGCCCTATGTATCTTTTTAAAAAAATGAAAATTATTTAATTATTTGTATTATAATGACTACTTATTTAGTGTGAAGATGTTCATTTTTTAGTCTACTATTTCTGTGTTAGGATTTGTACATATATAAATGTACATGACTATGCATATAAAAATTATGTCTGTACATAGAGTAAGTGGTTTCAAAAGTCTATGAGTGGGAGCGCCTGGGTGGTTCAGTGGGTTAAGCCTCTGCCTTCGGCTCAGGTCATGATTCCCAGGGTCTTGAATGGAGCCGCATCGGGCTCTCTGCTCAGCAGGGAGTCTGCTCCCCCTCCCACCTGCCGCCTACCTCTCTGCCTACTTGTGATCTCTGTCTGTCAAATAAATAAATAAAATCTTTTAAAAAAAGAAAAAGTCTATGAGTGTACCCAGTGTGAGTACCTCATCTCCAAGGGAACAAATGAAAAATAAAGACTAGTTGGAAAGAGCTACCTGGAAAACACTCTTCCCAGAAAATCTTACTTAAATGATGTTGAATTTAACGGGGTATTTGATTTAAATGTTTTGACTTTCCTAAACTTTAAAAGTAAAGGTAAAAACAGCATAAGAGAAGGAGAAAGACTACCTACCACCTCCACTTAGAGATAATCACTTCAGTGTTTTAGTGTATAGATTAACCTCAGACCAGTTCTACACACATGCAAAAATACAAGCATACACACACTTTCTAGATTGTTTTATAGAATTGCACTCACCCCAAGCATGCTTTGAAATAGTGCTTGTTTTCACTTACTAATCCATGATAAATATCTTTTCATGCCAAAAAATAGAAAAGTTCACTATAATTATTATACATATAAAACGTAACGACTTTCATCCCCATCTATGCCATTTTGTTGTGAGAACGTAAATGACAGCCATCATTCCTGATATCTATTAAGAGCTAACTACATGCCAGTTACTGTGCAAATTGTTTTATATCCACGACCCCATCAAATATTTACAGCAGCCACGTGAGCAGAAAGGGTATGTAGCTAGGGGAGAATTTGCCCATTCACTGGTTAAACTTTGTTTAAACATCAGGAATCTCAGGCTCATGGGTTGAGCTCAGGGTGACAGACACCTCCCACATAGACTTCTTTTTTTTAAACTGATATAATTTTTTATTAAGTTTTTCATTTCAATTCCAGTTAACATAGGGTTGTATCAGTTTCAGGCATACAATACAGTGACACAACAATTCTATGCATTACTAAGCATTCATGATAACGGTGCTCTTAATCCCCATCACCTATTTCACCCATCCCCCACCCACCTCCCATCTTGTCACCACCAGCTTGTTCTCTATAGTTAAGAGTCTGTTTTTTGGTTTGTCTTTCTCTCTTTTTTAATTTCTTCCCCAGCCCCCTTGTTGGTTTGTTTTGGTTCTTAAATTCCACATATGAGCAAAATTATATGGTATTTGTCTTCCTCTGACTGACTTACTTCACTTAGCATTATACTCTCTAGCTCCATCCATGTTGTTGCAAATTGCAAGATTTCATTCTTTTTTTATGGCTGAATAATATCCTGTTATATATATACCACATCTTCTTTATCCATTCATCAACTGATGGACAGTTGGGCTGCTTCCATAATTTGTCTATTGCAAATAATGCTGTAAAAAACAAGGGTTCGTGTATCCCTTTGAATTAGTATCTTTGTATTTTGGGGGTAAATACCCAGTAGTATGATTACTCATTCTTAGGGTAGTTCTTTTCACTTTTGGGAGAACCTCCATACTGTTTTCCACAGTGGCTGCACCAGTTTGCATTCCCACCAACAGTGCACAAAGCTTCCTTTTTCTCCACATCCTCACAACACTTGCTATTTCTTTTGTTTTTTATTTTAGCCATTCTGACAGGTGTGAAGTGTTATGTCATTGTAGTTTTGATCTGCACTACCATGATGATTAGTCTTATTGAACATCTTTTTGTGTGTCTGTTGGCCATCTGTACATCTTCTTTGGAGAAATGCCTGTTCATATCTTCTGCCCACTTTTAAGTTGTGTTGTTTGTTTTTTTTGGGTGTTGAGTTGTTTAAGTTCTTTATGTATTGGGGGTACTAACCCCTTATTGGATAGGTCATTTACAAATATCTTCTCCCGGGGCGCCTGGGTGGCTCAGTGGGTTAAAGCCTCTGCCTTTGGCTTAGGTCATGATCCCAGGGTCCTGGGATCGAGCCCCACATCAGGCTCTCTGCTCTGCAGGGAGCCTGCTTCCTCCTCTCTCTCTCTCTGCCTGCCTCTCTGCCTACTTGTGATCTCTGTCTGTCAAATGGATAAATAAAATCTTAAAAAAAAGAAAAAAAACAAATATCTTCTCCCATTCAGTAGATTGCTTTTTAGTTTTATTATTTTCTTCACTGTGCAAAAACTATTTTGATGTGTTCCTAATAGTTTATTTTTGATTTTATTTCCCTTGGCTCAGGAGACATAGCTAGAAAATTGTTGTTATAGTCAATGTCACAGAAATTACTGTCTGTTCTCTCTTCTAGAATTTTAATGGTTTCAGGTCTCATAGTTAGGTCTTTAATTCATTTTCAGTTAATTGTTGGGTATGGCGAAAGAAAGTAATCCAGTTTCATTCTTTTGCATGTAGCTATCTAGTCTTCCCAGCCCCATCTTTTGAAGAGATGCTTTTTCCTATTGGATATTCTTTTCTCCTTTGTCAAAGATTAACTAACCTTATAATTGTGAGTTTACTTTGGGTTTTCTATTCTGGGCCATTGATTTATGTGTCTACTTTTGTGCCAGTATCATACTGTTTGGATCACTACAGCTTTGTAATAGAACTTGAAGTCTGGAATTGTGATACTTCCACTTTTGCTTTCATTTTCAAGGTTGCTTTGGCTACTTGGGGTCTTTTATGGGTCCATAAAAATTTTAGTATTGTTTGTTCTACCTCTGTGAAAAATGCTATTGGTATTTTGCTAGGAATTGCAACAAATATGTAGATTGCTTCAGGTAGAATAGACATTTAAACAATATTTGTTCTTCCAATCCATAAGCATAGAATGTCTTTCCACTTCTTTGTATCATCTTCAATTTCTTTCACCAGTGTTATAATTTTCCAAGAACAGGTCTTTCACCTCTTTGGTTAGGTTTATTCCTACATGTCTTATTATTATTGGTGCAGTTGTAAATGGGATTTTTTTCTTAATTTCTTTCTGCGCCTTCATTATTGGTATATAGAAATACAACAGATTTCTATATGTTGATTTTGCATCCTGCAACTTTACTGAGTTTGTTTATCAGTTCTAGCAGTTTTTTAGTGGACTCTTAAGGGTTTTCTCTACATAATATCATGTGCAACGGTTTTCAAATAGTGAAGGTTTTACTTCTTCCTTACTGACTTGGATGCTTTTATTTCTTTTTGTCATTTGACTGCTGTGGCTAGAACTCCCAGTCCTACGTTGAATAAAAGTGATGAAAGTGATGAAAGTGGATATCCTTGTCTTGTTCCTGACCTTAGGGGAAAATCTCTCAATGAGGTTTTCCTCATTGAGTACATGTCCGATGTGGGTTTTTCATATAGGGACTTTATTAAGTTGAGGTATATTACCTCTAGAACTATATTACCTCTAGACCTACCTTGTTGAGGGTTTTTATCATGAATGTTGTACTTTGTCAAAAGCTTTTTCTGCATCTATTAAAATGATTATATGGCTTTTATTCTTTCTCTTATTGGTGTGATGTGGTACATTGATTGATTCGCAAATGTTTGCATCCCAGAAATAAATCCCACTTGATCACAGTAAATTATTTTTTTAAGGTATTGTTGGATTCAGGTTGCTAGTATTTTATTGAGGATTTTTGGATCTATGTTCATCAGGGATCTGGCCTGTAGTTTTTATTTTTAGTGGTGTCTTTATCTGGTTTTGGCATCTGGCCAGGGTAATATTGGCCTCTTAGAATGAATTTGGAAGTTTTCCTTTCTCTTCAATCTTTGAGGATAGTTTAAGAAGAATTGGTGCTAACTTCTTTAAATGTTTGGTAGGATTCTCCTGTGAAGCCATCTGGTCCGGAACTTCTGTTTGTTGGGACTTTTGGATTACTGATTCAACTTCATTGCTGGTAATCAGTCTATTTAAAGATTCTACAGATCTATGCCTTTTTAAATTAAAATTGATGTTATCTTTTAATTACAAGTGTTTGTTGCCTTAAATATAATAGTAGTACATGAACACACACGTTTTGTAAAAATTGCAAATGAAAGCACTTCTTTTTCTCCCCTGATACCAAATATCCCCCTGCTTCCTCCCTACACAGTGTCTCGCTCCTCCTCAGTGAGAACTGCTACTCACACTTGGGAGTGAATCCTCCCATGCCTTTTTCTGAACATTTGCATGTGTGTGCATGTAGCTGGAGGTTTATATTACATTTACTTTCAACAAATCAGTCACTGAATTTAAATATATCCTGTATGATTTAGAAATATTTAGTACTTAGAGAAAATATTTAGACAGCTTTAGTGGAAGAGTTAAATAAATCATACATAGTTCATAGTTTATTTATCTTGAATTATGCACAGGATTAGTTTAAGTCTAGAAAATCAGTCACCTCAGATCCTTTTTGGTAGTGGATGGATATGGGTGAATGTAGCATAAATTATAAGCAAAACATATTCAGGAAATCACTTAGGAATCAATGTAGAGTATAGTTCATTTAACCTCATGAACTATATCATAAGTGTCTCTATTATACATCTACATTTATGTCCTGAATCTTGTCTTTCTAATCTAAGCCCTAGAATTAGAGATTGTATATATCAATAAAGTATCTACTACATTTTTATGTTTTCCCTAATAACAATATGCTAATGAATGGATTCTGAGTTCTTTAATAATACAATAGAATAAAGCTAAAAATAACATTCTGGTCCCATAGAAATATACTATTTCTAAGAAAGGGCATGGATTATATATATAAGATAAACAAGGATCTACTTGATATCATTTTTTACACTCCTCTCATATTTTCAAAAGCACTGGCTTAGATCTAAATTAGCAAAATTGTCATGTACACTGTGAATTTGCTTATTATACTTGAAAGGTGATGATAGAAAGAAATGTCTAAACAGCTAAAAGTAAACTAGCATGGTCCAGGTACCGGTCCCTTCCTTCACAAAAGATTCTTTTAAAAATATAATCTCATCTAATGGGGTTGTGAAATAGAATCTTTCAGAATGTGATAAAATGCAGTCTTATCTGGTGAAACATTTCCTACTGCCTTGGAAATGGTGACCAGGGTCCAAAACTGAGAATAGGAAGAATCAGGGCACCCACATTCAAACAAATGGGGCTAGGTTCCCATCCAGGACTCCTAAGAGATTAGCTGTACTGCCACTAGCCACCATCCAATTTTGATCCCCATCCAAGTCTAGATGAGAAGACTGAAAGTGGGTAGAAAACAAAAGAATCACTGGAATTCAAAGTCTTAGGCACTTTGTACTGTGTAACTTAGCCAAGCTAGAAATGTGTTTTCTTGAATTCCCTTCTCAGTATGGTCTGGGCTGGCATTGGCCATAAGAGGAACTCCCAAGGAAACCACAAAGCAGAAGGGAGGCTGCAGCCATCTCTTAGAAGCTCAGACACTGAGCTTATGCTCAAGCATATTGTCAGGAACCCCCTAGCTTATTTTACAAGCCCTTTACAGCCCACAGCTCTCCTGGTTCTCATCAGATTTCCTCCTTCAGCTCAACTCCTAGGCCAGACCGGTGTTTAGCTCCATAGCAAGTGGCACCAGCTTCTAGAAGACTCCCCATCTTTGAAGTGAGAGACAGTGAAACGTTGACAGATGCCAGCTCATCCTCGATCGCTTTCTCTCACTTTATATCCATCTTTCCTTTCTGACTGCCTGAGCTGCTGATGTCAGGCCCAGCACCAGATGCCAAAACTACAGCTGAATATAAACCACATAAACATAAAGAAGGGGCACTTAAGAGAATGGCTCAGAAATTAAGAGTTCCCAATGAAGGAAAGACTAGCATCTCCCCACTCTAACTGTGAATTCGTTTGAGCTGGAAACCTGAAGATCTTCCTTGGCCCTGCCAGTGGGGTAGAGAGTGGAGAAGGAATGAGTGGGAAGCTCAGTGTATCCACTGGAGTTTGTGACATAAGGAATGTGGAGTCTGGAGTCTGCCTCCTTCCTAGAGGTCTCTAATGATAGCAGGCTGGTCCAAAACAATGTAGTATATTCTTGAGAAGGATATGGGGAGGGAGGGGTTGACCCACCTTACCTTTGAAATGTATAATGGCAATTACCCACAGCTCCAATGCAAAACGCAAAAACCATGGGGCTACACAGGTGGCAACCAAATGAAGTTTACCTCATCTGGAGAGAGGGTAGAGGTGAGGAACTATGTTCACAAACGTAGGCACAACCACCCATCAGCAATGGGGGGAAGGGGAGGGAGTAAAGACTATCACCTCTTAAAACCACATATAAACTCTCATACACAAAAGTCACCAGTGGCAGATGAAACTAGGCCAAGCCAGAGTGAAACCAAAGCTGTCTTCCATTATAGGTAGGCAGTCAGGGATTTCTGCCCTCTCTCAAGTTCCCCTTCCCAGAAAACCCAGAGACCCAGAAATGGATGGGGCTGGGGTTGGGGCAAAGGAAGTGTCCAAAGTCTGACCTAGAAAAAGAAGGGGGAAGAGGAATTAAAGGGAAGCCCATTTGCCTTTGTGTCTGCAAATGTCTTGAAATACAAATCCAGCCTGTGCTACAGAGAAAAGGAGAGGAAATTTCTATTAGTTTTGGGATTTGACTTCCAAACTGGGCTGAAATCATTCTTTTTAAAACAATTTTTACAAAAAGTCATGGATGATGCCTGAAGGGACCTTAGACATAACAGTGGAGAACACTGGTTAGTGAAAAATAAAACTGTTTCATTGAGAATCCCCAATGCATTCAGACTTTTCAATAAAAACACATGAATCTGTTTATATATACATATACTGACTAATGTGCATATATATACACCCATATTCAAAATGTATATACCCCTCATTTATAGGAAGATAATTGAGTTGGAAAGCTTGAGAACCTAGATTAGGTTTTGCAAATATGTGACTGACATGCCAGCCACCTCATCCTATCCAATCCCTTGCCCAAGGCAGACATTACTAATTGATCACTGCCCTCATTCATGCTGAGCTAGGACTCAGGTAGAGAATCCTTTTCAATCCAGTGTTACAGACAGCCACTTCGAAGAGACTAGAGTTGGCATACAAGATGAAACTTGTTTACCATCCCTGTTCAAGATTCTAGTCCACAGATCAGGAGCAGGGAGTCTAGTTTTAAGCAGTTATAGAAACTATGCCTTTTATTTGCTCAGATCCTATTTAATCTTATGCAGGGCTTAATTTTAGTAAGTTTTATCAGCTGTCATCTGATTTATCAGTCCACAGCTTTAAAGAGTGAGTTAATTAAGAGTTGAGATTTTCCTAGAGTAAATAGCACTAATGGTAGGAAGCCAGGACACTGACAAAAAGAAGGCAACATAAAAAAAAAAAAAGAAGAAGAAGAAGAAGAAAGTGACATAAATAAAATAAATTTCCATTTACTAAGCATTTTTAACTTTGTTCCTTTATATCCATTCTCTTTGATCCTCAAAACAATACTCTAAGTGAAATATTGCAATTTATTTCCATTTTATAGATGAGAAGATCTCAGGCTCACAAAACTTAAGTGACCAACACAAGAACACACAGTTGGGAGTCAATTCCAGTGTTTAAAACTCCAAAGCACATACTATTTTCTTGACACAGCATAAGATACATCCTACCTCCAGATTATAAGCTTCAGGATTCAAGGGCATAGTAGCCTAATGTCATGTGATGTAGGAGCAGAGAGTCCCCTAGAATTCAATGACACCCAAAGCCATGAATTTTAGAATAGAATAATATGTAATGTTTGTGATGATTACCCTAAGTCATTAAGTAAATATTAAATTAATATGCTCTATAAATAAGAAAGGTAAGTAAATGTAGATAGTTTTTTTAATTTAAATGCCTTAAAATGAATTTCTTACATATATAATATTATATTACACTGTACATGGTATATCATATAGTCCATTATTAAGCCAAATAAATTGGGTAACTATGTTTATGTGTGTATAAGCACATGGCTATGATATGACAGAATGTATGTCCAAATTTCCCAGGAGAAGCTATTGAAATGCTAGTTACCAGCTGACTCTATGGCCCATCCCCAACTTTCAAGTCATTTTCAAATGATAAAAAAATCTTAAAATTTTCAAGGTGTTTTTGGTTGTTTGTTTTGTTTTATTTTAGAAACAGGGAATTAGATCCTGGAATTCCTGATAACTTTGACTGTTCATGTTTTTTCCATCTCTACTCCCATTTTTAGTGCCTGGTTGAACCACTGGCACTTGATTTCATAGACTCACATTCTACAATGTAAAATTATCTTCCTCGACTCCTAGCCCGAAGACCTTTTTTCAGGGAGAATCCTCTTTCGATACACCACCACCCCCCCCAAGTCTTCCCTTCCCACTCCTTTAGGACATTTCCCTTTGGTAAGGCAACATACTGGACTAGTCACTAAAAGAGGTTTTAGAATCCCAGTGACCTGAGTTCAAGTCTTTGCTCAACAACTTAGTAACTCTGTTACTTACCTTACTGCTTGTCTTTTTCATCTATAAAATGGGTACAACATCAGCATCTACACCCTGGGCTACTATGAAGATTTAATTAGCTAATATATGCAAAACCTTTAACATAGTACCAAGCATAGAGCAAGCTGTCAACAGATGCTTCTTTTAATGTTATTTCCTAAGCTTTGTACAGTGGCAGTATCATAGCCAATGAGGTTTATCTAAGGCGTGATTATTGCTAATTAATATTATTTCCTAAAGTCTTCTACTTTGAGGATTGCTGGGTGATTGAACATCTTTCTCCCAGTTCTCACAAAAGAATAATCTGGTAGACCCAAAAATTTGTGCAAAAGAGAAGAGGGCCTTATGATTTGCTCAGCTTTTTGATCAATTGTGGATGAAGGGAATGGTAATCATTTATCTTTGAGGTATTATCAGATGCATTCAGATTAAAATTAGAGAGACTTCTCCAGGCACTCTCCTCTCTATGAATTTCATTGTGATATTTTAATGCTCAACTGTGGATATAGCACAACTATTTCCATGACAACCAGTAACAAGAGGTATAGTTTGGGAAATTATTTCGTTATGATAACTAAGAGACAGGAGCACTAGAGAGAAAATCTCTTATTTAATATCAGATCCTTCCAGAAAAGAAAAAAAATGTGTTTTTCTTTTAAATGAGATTGTTTTCAAGTCTGTCTCATTCAGAAATCTTCTCTTTATATCAACTTATGTTCAATTATGTAATCCCAAAGGAAGAAAAGAAAACTCATCGTCTTTACTGCACATTGTTTAGCCTGCTTAATAAAGGCAGTGCCTTGCTTTGTTTTGTTGTAATCCCTCATTCTTTGGGATTTAATGAGACAAGATACTGTATTTTGAAATGAATACATACACAAAGGCGAGTCGATTTCCTTTGGGGATAAATCTCTTATAAAACTCCAGCTCAACAAATTTAAATATAATAATGGCTTTGACTAAATCTGTATACGGTGAAATCCACTAATGGAGACCACCCCATAGTTCAATAAAGCAAAACAAAACAAGAGAGTCTTTTAGGCAGGTGGTCTCCCAACGCAAATTCACGATCGCTTATGTTCAGTTATTAACTGGAAGAATCCACGGGTAAGATAGAGTTAGCATGGTTTTCAAAGAATGTCACTTCTCTTTCCTCTCTCTCCCCCCACTGCAGATTGTGGAATGCTCAGTGACGTGCCCAGCTTCCCTGGAAAAGGCCAAGCAACACAGTGGCCACGGGCCCAGCTAAGCACTCGTCAGCAGGAACCTGTATCTATTTCATACATAATTGAGCATTAGATATATGAAAGAACATCAAGGCTGAGAAAATCTCTCTCCGAGCAAAGAAAAGAAAATCACCCTACAATCCTCATTCTCCAGCCCAGCTACTACTTGCATATATGTATGTTTTCTTTCCAGATTGTAAAATATACAGACACAGACAAATACACAGTTGTACTCATTGAGGATATACAGTTTTTTATCCTGCTCATTTTCATTAACTATCCCATGTAATACAGTCTCCACAATCATCATTCAAATGGTGATGCCATGGATTAGCAAACAACTTCTCATAAGTCAAGTCTGGCCCATTGCTTGTTTTTGAAACTTGGCCATGATTATTCATTTTTGCGTTGTTTGTGGCTGTTACAGTGGCAGAATTGATTAGTGGTTACAGAAACACTGTGGCCTGCAAATCCCAAAATATCTACTCTGCTCTTTGTATAAAAAGTTTACCAACCCCTGGTGCACTTTCCTTTAAGTTGAACTCCGTAATTTATTTAACCGTCTCTCTGTTTCTGAACATTTAGTTTGCTTTCTCTTTTTCTTCTTGCTACCACTTCACTGAATATCAGGGTTCATAGATTTTTCCCCCTTTTTAAAAAAGATATCCTTATGCAGAGAAAAGGGAACCTTCCTACACTGTTGGTGGGAATGCAAGCTGGTGCAACTACTCTGGAAAACATCATGGAGGTTCCTCAAAATGTTGATAATTGAGCTACCCTACAACCCAGCAATTGCACTACTGGGTATTTACCCTAAAGATACAAATGTAGTGATCCGAAAGGGCACGTGCACCTGAATGTTTATAGCAGCAATGTCCACTATAGCCAAACTATGGAAAGAACTTAAATGTCCATCAACAGATGAATGGATAAAGAAGATGTGGTATATATACACAATGGAATACTATGCAGCCATCAAAAGAAATGAAATCTTGCCATTTGCGATGACGTGGATGGAACTAGAGGGTATTATGCTTAGCAAAATAGGTCAATTGGAGAAAGACAACTATCATATGATTTCCCTGATATGAGGAAGTAGAGATGCAACATGGGGGGTTTGGGGGGTGGGAAAAGAATAAGTGAAACAAGATGGGATCAGGAGGGAAACAAACCATAAGATACTCTTAATTTCACAAAACAAACAGGGTTGCCGGGGGTAGGGAGAGGGTGGTGGGAATATGGACATTGGGGAGGGTATGTGCTATGGTGAGTGCTGTGAAGTGTGTAAACCTGGTGATTCACAGATCTGTACCCCTGGGACTAATAATACATTATATGTTTATTAAAAAATTTTTTTTAATTATAAAAAAAAGATATCCTTAGCCTACTTTCCTTAATATAGAATGACTTCATCAAAAGGTATGAATATTTGGACAGCTCATGATTTCTAGATAAAACTTCATGAAACAAAGCAGTTTGTCCTTGAACAATGCATTTCTTGGATAGCAGGGTGCTTGTGAACCATATGGATGCAGAGAACAGGTGTGGATTTGGGCTGACCTCTGGATACGTGGCTAATTGCTGAAATCGAGACTTGGGAGCATGATTCTTGTCACAGGCATACTTACCTAACTTGAGTGTGTGTTATGTGTTCAATTGTGTAGCTAGTTGCTACCTATCATCTCTAGGGACCCTCCTTCATACATTTCAGGGAGGGTCCTCTCACAGAGATTTGCTACCCCAAATCCTCTTACATGACATCAAAGAGGCAGGGAGGACCAGCTTCATAACGGGTGGGGGTGGGGAGGGTCTACAGCAAAAGTAATGCGGCAGGCCCCTTATTCAGAAGCTTTTGAGAGTTTCACGATGGGAACAGCACAGTCCGGGGCCCCATGTGAATGCAGGCCCAGGAAGCCAGCCCTCTAGGTAGGGAGAGGCTGCATGTAGAGGCCACAGATAATAAGAATTCTGCTGAATAGAAGGCAGTCTGCCCCTGTGGCCAAGCTCTGTGGGAACCATTAGACATATGCAGTGGCAAGAACAGCAGAAATATCTGGAAGAAGTACTTAACCACTCTGCATCTAGAAGAGGGAGCGTCAGGAACTTCCACGGCCTTCTTGGTGACAGTCACTCTGAAGGCACCAACTTGGGATCCCCATCAGCTACCTGTTCTTCTGGGGTTAAGCACATGGGCTCTCAAGCAATCAGACTGCTCCTGTAGGAGCCTGGAGAAGCTAGCTACCTTCAGTTTCCTCATCTGCAAAATGGTTGTAATAAGAGGACCTGCCTTGGAGGGTTTGCTTGGTAAGTGGTACATACCCTAAAGGTCCTTCTGCTTTTAGGTCTGATCATGCCCCTGGGTCAGCTGCGGATATTCCTTATACTATTACCTTTTCAAGGGGATATCAAACTGATCATTTTTACTAGGGGAAAAATGTTAGTAAATTGCAGTGAGCCTTTTTGCAGAAGAAAATGCTAATTGTTTCCCTAACATGGAAGCAACACACAGAGATACCTCCCAGTCACTGGTGGGAGAGTGCTGACTTGTCAGCCTCTGTAGATACAATGTTGGGATGAGGCAGAGAATGAAGGCATTATTGGTATTACGATGACTCCTCTGATGCTGAAGTCATGTGGTGAAAAGCAGAAAGCCTGTCTCTGCACTAGAGAGCAGGGAGCAGAAGCAATCCTTCCAGACTGCGTCGGCACTTACCCAAGTATGTCCTACTACACCAGGGCTCAGGGCTGCCTCTAGAGGTTGGAAAGCAAAAGAATTCAATGACCAAATAAATTTTGGAAATGCTGGGTTGAACTCATATAAACGATATGTCCCGCCGTCAATACACTGGAAACGTACCATGGGACCAATGATGTTTCCAAGAAACACCTTTTAGGAGGAACTGCTCTACTAAATACTTTAGTTCTGGATCAAAGTAGGTGTTGCTTTGTAAACTGTCATTTCTTTGGCCAGGTGACTGCTAGCTGGAGATCTCAGGAATAGGACACATAACTATTTCATGACCAGATCCATGTAACAAGAGTCTTAAAGGCCCAGTAGGAAAATACCCAGAATTTCCTTTCACGACGAGGCAAGTAGGTCTCAAAGACGGCACGTGACACAGAGGGGAGCAGACTAGCCACCAAACCTCACCATTCCCACCTGAGCATGGATTGAGGTACCTCTATTCAGAGTGACACAGTGAGTCTACTTCTGATTTCCGTGTGATTTACTGAAAACACCAGACCTTGACATCCTGGGGACAGTTACGCTTATTCTCATCAGAGCAGGTTGGGGGATAACGAAGTAAGCAGCACAGGAAAATTAATTGGCTGTGCCGGCCCCCTCCCCTTCCTGCCATGCCCTCCCTGGGTTTCCTTCCACAGGGCGGTTTCTCTCTCCCCACATAGGGCCAGGCTCAGGCTGACACAGGACCGCCAAGTGCAGCTAGTAGAGGGGAAGAAGATTCTGTGAGGGTAGGCAGGTGCTGTCCACGTAGCAATACGTAGCTTCTCAGAAAGGTGGGTGCACACTCCCTGCTCACCCTCACCCCCATTCATTGCACGGATCTATGAGGACAGGACATCTTGTCAGGGATTGAGAGCCTGGCCTCTGGCTTGTTCCTTTGTGACCTATTGGATGCAACTACCACCTTTCCTTTGGTTATTTATTTTAGAAGTGAGAGTATGGGGATGCCTGGGTGGCTCAGTCGGTTAAGCTTCTGCCTTTGGCTCAGGTTATGATCCCAAGATCCTGGGATCATGTCCTGCATCAGGCTCCCTGCTCAGTGGGGAGCCTGCTTCTCCCTCACTCTCTCTGGCAAATAAATAAAATATTTTAAAAAATAAATAAAAGTGAGAGTTGGACTATCAGAGCAATGGATGGTCACCTCTGCTCTCAGATACCAAGATAATATTTGTCTTACTATCTGCTGGGGTCAGGGGAATCCTTCTGAACTTACAAAACAATAATTTCAACTGATGCTCTCTGCCTCACTCCCCCACACCACCTTACACATAACTCTCTGTCCACAGTGATTCTGTTTTCCCATAAAACCTATCTCTGTGTATGAAGGAGAAAGAAGGAGAATTAATATTATTAATTCTCTCTTTCTGGCATGTGTATTTCTTTTCTTTTTGCTTTAGCCAAAGCCACCCTTCATCTTTTAGTTCAAAATCAGAACCTTAAAACTGTAAAACACGACACTGGGGGAAAAAACAAACAAACAACAACAACAAAAAAAACCCCACCTCAAGTGAAGTGTGAAAAGGTGGCAGAAACGGAACCTGTAGGAGAGGGGATCCGATTTTCTAGAGTCAGCTCAGGATCTTCCTCGAGCTCCTGTCACAGTTATCATGGGTTTGTCCCTGGGCTTTTTTGTCTTCTGCTATTTCTTTATCACCCTCCAATGAGATTGGATGAACTCTTTGAGGATGGAGATCATGCAAGTTGAGTATTGAGAACCAGCACAGAAAGTCTTCTCTCCCATCTAGGGTCGGTTTCCTCCCTACTGGAGCTATAGGGCAGTCTGGATCCCACCTGCCCCAGCCCAAGGCTGTCTCTGGTATTTACTAGCTCCATTCTAGCTGTATACAGGCAAGTCAGTTATGACCTCTGTTGCTTCTAGATAGAGATACTACGAAGCTGTTGGGAGCTATATTCACAATGTGCTCTTGGCATATGGCAGTGATTCGTAAATATTAGTGATTGTGAACATAAGGCGGGATAAGAACACTCACTGAGTGCCAACACCTTGTGTGCACCTTAGTTTACAAAAGTCTTTTTAGGTAGAAATTGTCATCTTCATGGTGGAGCTAAAAGCATAGCAAGCCAGAGAAATGTGGTTTTCTCGCCCCAGGTCACACAGTTAGCGATTCATAAAACTGTGCTACCAGTCCCTGCAAAGCTATGGTCTCACAAGGATCCTGAACTGAGGCCATCCCCGTGGAGCCCTTCTGCTACCTGCCAAAATCAGCACCAATGACAAAAATGAGGAGGGAGACAAGGAGTCCCTTCCAGATGGTATATTCCCAGCTGTGGGTGTTGACAGCTCTTCGTGCCTCCTGGGTCTCACTGATGAACATCCTCTGTGACTCTGGCTTGGGAGACTTTGGGGCAGTGGACAGGAGGTCAGCTCTGTAATTCCATAACTGCTTGCTCACTGATTGCGTAGGGAGAAGCCACGACGGCAGCTGGGATCCTTTCCATGATGAGTAATTGCCCCGTCATACAAATCTATTTAGACCACATCCTTCTGGTGCAAACCACCAGTTGATTTAAGATGCAAGCCTTTTGTAGCTCATGGCCAGAAGGATAAAATATAGAGTTTACCCAGACTTTTCTTTGCTGAAGTATTTATTGTAAATCATTAGTTACTGTGAGTTGCCACCCATATATCAAGTAATTCCTACCCAGCTCCGGGTGCTGAATAAATTCTCTTTGCTTCTCTAGAAAATGTACCATTTGTCCAAGAACATAATTACTGTACACTCTTTAAAACTCTCAAGTTCATATATTCATATGGAGAAACTCAGACCCAAGAACACCCAATTAGCTGGAAACTGTCAATGTGGTTTTTAATGCAGGAACCACAAGTCTTCGGGGATGTTTAGGAACATGGATAATGAATGCCTCACCTACTCTTCAGGCTTGCAGCCAGAGAGGAGAGGGGAGGATACTAATTTTCAGAAGAGCATCCTCCTGCTACGAGCCTTATGCGCAACACTTTATGAAGGCTTTGTTAATCTCCAGGCAGCCCCAATGGGTAGATGTTACCATCTTCATCCTATACATGAGTAAATGGAGGATCACCATCTCGTGCCGCGAATCAGTGGAACCACAATCCATACGGAAATGAATTTGCTTTCCCAAAGCTGTCTGCTGGCTCAGAGGTTCCCACTAGCGGCTTCCTGGCTTCTGCTGGTCGGAGGCTTCCGTGGGTGGCTCTGTTAACAAACAGAAGGGCCGAGGTTCCCCATGCGCGGGGCTGCCCGATCAACATCAAGGAGCAAAGGCTGCTATGCATAGCAAGAGTTTTCATCTCGCCACCAACAAAGATCAAGCACATGGAATCTGAATACCCCCGGGGGTGGGAGAAGGGGTGAGGTCCTATTTTCCCCTGACCATTCTAGCCGGCACACTCAGCAATATGGGCAGACAATTAGTAGGAACAGATTTGAGCAAAACACCAGGTCTGATTGATGCTGAAAGCACACCCATGCAGGAGCGCACAAAGGGCTGCTGAAGGAGAGGGTGATCATATGTAGCGGGGCCTGCTTAAAAATTCTAATCCTCATAAGCTTCTGAGGAAACTGCTCTTTTCACTGGGCAGGTTTTTAATATTTATTGCTGAGGGCCATTTTAATCCTAATGAAAATAGCGTGTCCTCAGGAAAAGAACTGCAGTAGCTAAAAAGAACGAGCGTGGCCCTGGCATTTAATGGCCAATGAGGCTGACAGAGGGGAGAGGTGACCCGGAAGTACATCCCGGAAACATCCCAGGAAGTACCACTGACAGAAGGGGGTTGAGCTTAAAAAAGGGGTACGTGTAGACCAAGTCTGGCTGAGTTTCCCCCAAAGGGAAGACCCACGCCTGTTGGCAGAAAGCTGTCCACAGAGCTCATGTGCCTGGGTCTGAATCCCAGAATGACCATCTCTAAACCCCAGTCTCTTTGTGGATAGAATGAAGGCGATGGTGATCACAGGTCGTGCTGATTTGTTAATGGAGATCCATTGAGACGGTGAGTGTAAATCACCCAGCACAGATTCTGGCGCAGAGTTAAGTGCTAAATAAAGGAGAGCTATGTTATTATTACTATAATAATTTTTTTTATTTATTATTGCTGTGGCTTATCCCCAGTGTTATTGGCTTTTTTTTTTTTTTTTTTTGGGCCCAGAAAACAAGGATGCCAGATATGAATGAAGAGCTCACAATGAGGAGAGCTTGTTGGAAGGAGTCGGGGAAAATTAATGATGCATCCTCTATTGATAAAATCAGGATTGAAATCTGGCTTATGTTAGGAAGGAAAATGAGAGCTTCACTTTTGCAGTGAGGGATGGTAGCAAATTAACTATTTATTCAAATAGCGTTTCCATTGGCAGGTAAAATTTTTTGCTTGAATCCAAGCATGTCCTCAACTCAGATCTAAACAGAGCCAAACCTGTTTGGAAGTGGGAAGCCTGAAGTTTGTCCACCAGGCTCACAGCCACTATTGAAGACCAGTTTTCTCAGCAATGAAACCATGTTTAACTACTCAATACAACTTCCCTGGGCCTTTCCCCATCAGTAATGGTGCATCAGCAATTGGGGAAACCATTCTGTCTTTGGGTGAATCTTACCCTTGGAATGAATGTGCACAATGACCCCCACCCCCTCCTTCTGGGCTCACAGATGGGGGAACTCGGCTTCCTCCCCCTAAGGGACTAGATTAAGAGCTTAAGGAACATCACAAAAGATTGTAGTACTCCCACACCCATATGAAAGTAAAAATTAAAATAGTATCAACTTGTTAAATAAACTCATCTTTCAAAATGATATAAAGCTTAAATAGATGATGGCATTGTAATTTCACTTTCTGTGCCCCAGCTTTGCTAGAGGCATGTCTAGTCTGACCATGGAGAATCCTGCATCAACATTAAGATGATGCAAATTATGAAGAAGAAATGCCAAAGATCCTCTTCTACACCAAATTTTAGATATTTCTTCAAGTCTTGAGGAAAATACTCCTTTTTTGGTTCTTATTTTTTCAAAAAACACACCCAGCTAAAGGGCTCAGGAAATTTTTTGCCTTCTGGCTTTTTACACCATCTTTTGCCTGTAACATCGGCACAGTTTCTGGAGCATTTGTCTCCCTCTGTCGTGTCTTCCTCCTCTCCACTCCATTCTCCATGCTGTGACCACTTTCTACAATTTAAACCCAATGATATCACTACCTACTTGGACTGTCAGACTCCTCATGTCTGGACCCACCATTGTCGAACTAGGGAAGGGCTGCTTTGAGGAAAGGGGTCTCCTGGAGCCTGGGAAGGCCCAGGATAAACAGCACAGATATTCTGTAATGCAACTGGTGATAAGTGTAAAAGCTTAGCCTTATATTCACAAATATGAATATATTGTGGCATACAACACATAGTTTTCCTGGCTGTTAAAGAAGAAACATGGAATTCCAGAGGAATTTCACAGTTGGACTTGTTGGCTCCTGACCCAGTACTTAAGGAGAAAAGTAATCATTCTCCTAACTAAAACTTCAGAGAAATTAGTGGAGCATGGGCCTGAAGGATGAAATCAAGCTCCTTGGTGTGAACAAAGCTCTCTGAGGTCTGGAGCCTGTCTTTTCTTCCCAGCCTCATGTCCGTTTCCCATTCATGCTCTTCCCAATGCCCCACACTTCCCGCAGTATCTTTGCTGACGCCACCCCTCTCGTTCTATGTTTCTGGAATATCTTTTAGGCACCCTTATCTTTTAGTCACCACTTCTTAAAAAGCTGGAGAAAGATGCTCTCTCTCAACCTTCCCTCCTCTCACCCAAAGAGCCTTATCTGGCTTCTTCTTGAGAGTGGGCTCAGAGAGGTTAGCTCAGCCCTGAGCGTGAGGCTGTTCATGACCAAGCTGGTGAGAGGCAGAAGCCACATTGCCTTGGCAAAGCATATGGTTCCCCATGTCTTGAACATTAGGGAGCAGTGGGTGATGGACGACTGGTTGCTATGGTTGTTTGCATATGGCTCCTTCACTTATCAATTGGATGATCTTGGACTAAACTCTCTGTGCTTCAAATTACTCATCTAGAAAATGGAGATGGTAGCAGGATAATAATTTGGTAAAGAAGGGCAAAGAGTCCAAATGTGTTAAATACTTCAAAGATTGTGGCCTCTGACTAAACATGAGCTATTGTCATCTTAAGCCCTCCTTATGTGAGGCAGTTGGCTTAAATTGCCCGGTGTCAGTTGGAAAAGGTCTTGGTCCCCAAGTATTCTCACATGGCCTCCTCATGGCCTGGATCCTGTGGTTTACAGGACAAGTATGTTCCAGGGAATAAATTCAGTTCTTCCTACATTTTTTTTTTCCTTCCAGAGGACAGGACATTCTATTATACCCATACACAATTCCAACCCTCCCTTTTCCTTGGGGCATGAGTGTTCAAAGAGAAACTGAAGGATGAGCATAGTTTGAAGGTAGAGGTCAGAGGGTAGAGGTCGTAAGAGAAAAGTTCAATGTTGAACTGAATAAGATTATGATATTTTAATTGAAATGTAATTTACATGCCAAGTTTTTTTTTAATAAGTAAACCCTATACCCAACGTGGGGCTCAAACTCACAACCCCAAGATCAGAATTGCATGCTATACCAACTGAGCCATCCAGATGGACCCCAAGATTATTGTTTTTAAGTTCAAAAGATATTCACAGAAAACGAAAGAAAAAGAAGAGCGCTGACAATTTGTGGTAAAATTCATGTGCCACTCTTCAATCCTCACTCCCATCATAATCCTGCATGAAGAGAACAGTTATCCTTATATAGAAAAAAACTCGAGTTCTGAGATATTAGCTCACACAGGAGTTAAGTCCCTTAACCATCCCCCAAATTAAAAAAATAATGGCATTTGCTCCTACTGAAATTCAATATCCTTGGCTTTTTAAGACAAACAGCTATTATTTTAGTTTTAATTAATGCAATCTGCATTCTGTGGGAAATAGATGCCTCCAGTCCCACCTCTTTCTGCATATTTAAAGAGACCTCTTTAGGAAGCGTCTCTCTCTCTCTCTCTCTCTCTCTCTCAGGAGTGAACCAACACAGGCTGACTCCAGGGAAGATGAAAGGAAGGGACTTAGCGTGCTATGGAAAGTTCTCAAAGCTCAGTGCATGGAGCCACACTGTCCACAGGTCAGCAGATAGCACCCAGTGCCCCTTCCTCACACACGCGGAGGTCCTCAGAGGCCCCCAAGAAGCCGCTCCGCTCCCCTTTTGGGCATTCCCTTCTAGCATGCCAACTCCTGCCCCGCTCTTATCCAAGAGTGTTAAGTGAGACTTCGAAGGGACTGGTCGTCTCTTCCTCCCAGGCATGATTTGTTAATCCACTGTGAATAAGCCAAGATGAGAAACCCTGCAGCTGCTGCGCCCACAGGTGCCCAGCTCCTTCAGACATAAACCAATTGGCCATGCTCTAGTCGGGAATTTGTATGACTCAGAGCAGAGAATGAGAGGCTGCCCAAGACTCTTGCCCATGGAATTTATTGTGTTGATGGTTAATTACCTTGGCCATCCACGCTGAGGCTTTCTTTCCATAGTCTTTTGCCAATGGTCACAGTTTGCTATTGCCTATTAATTTAGTACTTGTCAGCAGAGGACTCGTGTTCTGAGATAATGAGAAATTGTGATGTCTTTTCTTGATGGAGGAGGTTGTCCTCCTCCATCTTTTTCTATTAGAGGCAGAGTGCAGAAGCCAGCGGCAGGAGAAAAAGCCGCTCACCTGGAATCAGCCAGATCTCCGGGTTGCTCCCAGCTCTGCCACCTGCCAGCAGTATGAACCTCTGTAACCCACTTGGCCCCTCTTCACCTCAGTTTCCTCCTACACAGTGCTGCTGTGGAGATTAATTACCAATGAACAGGATAATAAGGGAAGGCTTCCTGGCATATAGTGGGGGCTCAATTACCGTGTCTTTCTTCTGCTCTTCCTGTGTTTAGATCTGATCACTTTCACCATGGGCATTAACGCCTGGGCTTTATCAATCACTATGAGCACAAGGTTCAAAGCTCTTTTATTGGTGGGTATGGGGATATAACAGTAATATTTCTAGAGGGGCTTAACATCTTGTGGGGGAAAGACGTAATTAGAGAGTAGGATGGTCTACCATAAAATGCTCAATTACCTCGTGCATACTCTTGGCGCAGGGTGGGAAGAAATCCATGTGGCCTCTGGTTATCAGGTTTGGCTTCATGGAGGGAGGGTGTGGAATGAGGAATTAATGGGGCACGTTGCCCTGAATGTGGTAGCGGATACTTTATAACTGGTAACAGTGCCTAATGATTGTACATATTCAATGTTTGGAATGAATAACTTTCTAGTTTACAACATAAGCTGTTCAGAGGAAAAGTCAATGTCTGTGAATGGTTAGGGAACAAGTTTTAGGAAGGACATGAACAAAATTGTAAAAGCTAGGCATTTATCTTAAGGGGATTAGAAACAACACATGCGTCCTGTCAGTTCCTATTTTCTCGATCTTGGGGGAAAACTGAGGTTTTAAGAGTGTGTTGAGTTTTAAAATACATTAAATAATATTAAAGGCAGAATGTAAGTATGTCAACAATCATTGGTATGTGGTATGTGAATGACCAAAGTCTGGGAAACTCTGCTGGAAGTAATAGGATTAGTCTCTGGATACCTTTTGGATGGAAAGATAAGAAGCAGAATCGTTGTCTCTCTGCTGTGAGAGACTGTAGCCCATTTTCCTCATTTATTAAATAGGGGTAGTTATGGTGCTACCTTGTGGGGGATGGTTAATGTCTGTAAAGAGTTCATAACACTGCTTGGCACAAGTTAAGAGTTCATTTAGAGTAAGAGGAAAAAAAAACCATGAGGGTTATATGGGTTTGGGGTGGTGTCATACCAGGTCTTTGAGAATGAGGGTTACCCTGCCCCACACTGACACACAGTGATGGGTCAACAGACTGCACTGCGGTTGCCAGGAAGAAATCTGGGCTCTGTCATTCAAACCCTTGTGGGTTACTTAAGGTCACAAGTGCTTTTACTGTAGGACCAGAGAAACCACACACTTGGGCAGCTGGGAGCATACTTCTGCCAAGGTACAAAGAACTGATGTGATTCTACAAACAGCAGCATGGGTGGCTTTTCTTGCCAAGCAAGGAAGTCCCCAGTCCACCGAGCTGAATTTACTCCGAATCCCTGAGCCCACTCCAGTGAGGCCCTGGGCCCTCCGGATTCTTTCAGAGGCAGATGAAGCAATGAACCACATCTTGTCTCTGGGTTCTTTTTTCAGTCAAAAAACATTTTATCCCCCACCCAGAAGCTTGTCGATTTGAATTGGATTATACATGGCTCGTATATAAAGCTATTTGGTTCCACCCAGAGGTAGCTATATTTTAGTACTCACCCAGACTGCATTTCCCACTCCTCTCTATAGCCACTGGTTTTGGAATTTTTAAAAATATCTGTATTTGGCAACACTTATCAAGTGAGCACTCACTGGGACAGAGATGCTGTCAAAGATCTGAAGAAATCAATCCTCAGAGTTCCAGCTCCTGCCCAGCCCTCCTGAGCAATGGACCCAGATCACCAAAGGCTCCCAGACACCCCCTAATGCATATGGAGTTGTTCCCTTGAGAAGCTCCAATGAACAATAGTGTCTAAACATACTGAGAAGTACTGCAAGACAATCCTATTTAACCCAACCACGTTGATAATGGGTTCCTTTTGAATGATAGCCTTCAGAGTTCTGTTCCCTAGAGGACAGAGTAGAGAGTGCTGTCCCAGCCTGGTCTTATCAGCCATTCAATCATCAGTTGAAAATCCTGGGTAACATACCCTGCTTCTTTGCCCTCAACCCGCCAGTCCCCCAAGTCCTAACGCCTCTACCTGGGGATGGTTCAAGAGCCCCTCCCCCTCTTTATCTCTGCTGCCAAAGCCTTCGCTTAGGTCCTGCTCAGGTCTATTTTGAACATCCAGACTGTTCTCCCGACCTTCAGCCTCTCTTTCTTCTGTAACCCATCGTTCAGAGTTATTTTCCTAAAAATAAATCTCATCATATTACTTTTCCACTTAGAACTTCCCTTAACTCCCCTTCGCTCCCACGGAGTAGTCAAAATTATTCTCAGACACTAATTCTAGGGCAGAGACAAACATGGTAGTTACCAGTATAGAATTTGAAATCAAATAGTCCTGGGTAGAACTTGGGCGATTTATTTAGTCCTTTTGAGCCTCAGTTTTGTCATCTATAGTCATCTGTAATTATAGTATAGATTTAACAGGACTGTGGTAAGGATTCAGTGAGATAATACACATATAATGCTTAACGTAGCACTCAGCATATTGAAAACGCTTTTAGTTTTAGTCCTCTTTATTAATATCACACACTACCTTGGGTAGCTGAGCCCTAGCTCTCCAAACTCATCATTAGACAGACTTTCCTTTCCTCACAGTTGTCTACGATTATGTCAGGGCACCATCTCATCTACCCCTTCTCCAGCATGGGCTGGCCTGTCTCCATGATTTTGCACCTTTCCCTCTCTGCACGGTGCTGCTCTCCCCTCCTCTGAGGGATGTGTCCTCATTCCAAGAGACCTCTTTGCCAATTAAAAGAAAGAACCATCACAAAGCCCGTGTACTTTTCTCTACAGGGAAGTCTTGGAGCCTTAGTCTGTTTATTTAGAATCGGATAGAAGTTTAAACCCACTGATTTAGCACAGAAGATTATCTAGTTTCTTTGGTGAGTGGGAGAGGGAATGATGTTCTTAGTTTATAAGGAGATCAGACTAGAAGCAGCAAGGGCAAGCAAAAGCTAAGAAAAAGGAATAGTGACAGATCACTTAGCATAAAGCATGGCCTGTAGGGACCTCACAGTATTAGTATCCACTTTAACAGACACTTACATAAAAGGACTAACTGGGCTACGGGCAGTAATTGACATTCCTTATGATTACTCCCAAATCATCAAAAATTAGCAATAAAAGGTATAAGTGCATTTTATTGTCAAGTGCTTACAACAGACTGGCATTATGCTGAGTGTTTATGTTAAGAGTTTTGACTCATTCTCACTGCGCATAGTGTTATCCCCCTCCATTCTACAAAGGAGGGAAAAGAAGCCTTGGGGTAATTAAGAGACTCATTCTATGTGTTCAGTTGGTGAGCGGCACAGATCTATTGCTTCTAAGGCTAGTGATCCCAACCATTTATACTATTGCTACTTTGCAAGTTTATCATGTCTGACAAATTCTGATTAAACAGGCGTGGAGTAATACACAGTATTTATCATTAATATGTATGATTAAAGTATCCTGTTAGATTGTTTGACCCAGCATTGTTTACATTTTTTCAATGCTGGTGTGTTAGTAAGCTGCAGAATTCATAAGCGGGACATTTCATATTTCTCTGTTGCTAGATAAAGAGCGTTTCTAACAGATGACTAGGAAACGTAGCTCCCCAAAAGAAAAATCTAATGGCTGCGAGCATATTTATGTTTCACAAACCTACTGTGAAAATTAAAGTTTCAGCCAGAATTGTATGTTTTATTTCATCATAGGAGATTTTCCTTAGATCTGGAGTCAAAGGTGAGCATGTGAATTGGAATGAGCAAATTCAGTGTTCTTCTGGTCTCGGTTTTGTTTCAGAGACAGCTAAGTGTGTATAAACTTGTTTCTTGTCTGCCTTCTTGGTTCTTCTACAAAAGCAGAACCACCCCTGTGGGGGACACAGCCTGTTGCCTGTCCCTTCAAGCTTGTCCTGAGGGTATCACCTTTTAAAGCCAGCTCTTGTCTCTCTCTGCATTCAAGCCAGACCCTCCCTCTCTTGTCTAAATCTTAGCCAAGCATAGCAAGACCAGCTGGTGAGAGCCTTGTCAGAAACAATGGCACCAGACCCTGCTTAATGGAACACTGCTTGTGCCAGTCGAAGCTTCCTGGATTGGAACAGTTGATTTTGAGTTGTGGCCCATTCTCTGACCCATATTGAAGCACTGTCTTCAGTGAGGATTAAAAGCCTTGTGAACTGGAGTAAGAAGAAGCAGAAGAAAGAGGTCATTGTGGGTCTAGAGAGAATCAATACTGTCTCTTTGAAAAAGCTTGTGTCTGTTCCCAGACTGACCATCTGGGGCCGTGTGGCTCAAAATCAGCTACAAAGGAGGAAAAGGGAATTAAATGGAGACAGGGAGAACTTTGCAAGGGCAGGTTTCCAAGGGGGCTTGTTTGGGAAGACCAAAGAGCCAAAGAGGTTGTAGGGAGAAAAGAGTCAAGAAAAGTAGGGGGGAAAAAAAAACACCAAAAAACTCAGATTCCTATACATACCTGGACGTCATCTGCCCCTCCTTGTGTCCCTAACAAGTGTTTTCCAGATGTGAATAAAGAACTATTTCTATAGCACTCACAAGTTCTCCGTGATTCTTGACTGCCTCTTTAGCATAATTTTACAAAGGTGTTTTTGTTTTCAATGAAATTGACATTTCCAATGGATTCCAAACTTGGAGCTTATGGGCATGAACTCAGAGTGGGGAGTGGGGAGATACAGAGAGAGAGTGGTGTTGCTTCAGTGGCCCCACAGCAAAGAATATTTCCTTTACCTGGAGATTCATGGTTTCCCTTTTCTTTGGGTGAAGGTGGTCAATGAGTGAAGATGAACAGCACTGAAAGTGACCAGAGGAAATTAAGAGTACAGATAGGATTCTCAGGGTAAGACAGAGTTTCCTAAGACCCATGACTTTGCTCTAGCCTTAGGATACTAAGGAAACCTGCTCCAGCTAATTTTAAAGAATTGGAAAGACTTTTAAGAAAACAGATACATTTCCCCAGAAGGCGAGCAAGCCCTAGAAGTGATGCAGTTCTTGGTCCTTGAGTCTGGAATTAAGCTCAATGCTGCTGTCAGTGGTGAAATTGTGCCTAGTAAGTGTGGTATGGAAGCGGGAGTATTGGGAGCATTAGCATTGGACAGACTCTGGCTCCAGGATGGGTTTGCTCCATGTCTCTGGATGAATCCTTAATATTACAATCCTCAGTCTTAACCAATGAATTAAAATGGCAAAACCAAATCTACTGAAAGACCCATGTCATAATAGAAGGAAGGTAGGAAATTAATGATTTCATGTACATGATCAATATCTTGCTTTAGAAGAGAATTTCATGCATAAAGTATATCCTCTAGGGTGTCCTATAGCTCTTCTCCTCCATTATATCCCAGAGGCCAAAGGCCCCACTGACTATGAGAGCAGCCTACCTGCACATTTCCACAGGCACCTCTGATTCTCATGACCCAACTAAGCTCACTTACACCTGATCTTCCTCCCACATTCCCAATGCAGCGTCAGGTGAGAAGTCTCAGCAGCACCCTTGACTCTCTCCTCCTCCTCACTGTCCATGGTCCCATACCACTCTTCTCATCTGCTTCCTTCCTGCCATTGTCAGACTCTGCTTGAGTTCGAGTTCGTGGTCTTCCATCACTTTTTGTTTTCAAATTCAGTTGAAATTCATCTATTAACCATTTTATTTATTTTACACTCGGTTGTCTGTATTTTATAATTTTCCCCCGGCTTTATTGAGACATAACTGACAAAAACATATAAACTTAATGTACAACATCATTAACCATTTTAAAGTCAACAATTTGGTACAATCACAGTATCAGGCAACTACCACACCTCTACCTAGTTCCTAAAATATTTGCATCACCCCAAAAGGAAATCTGTACCCATTAGCAGTTACCTTCTATTCCCTCCCATCTTCCGTCCCTGGTAGCAATCGGTCTGTTTTCTATCTCTATGGACTTACCTATTCTAGGTATTTTGTATAAAAGGATTCACACAACATGCCCATATTTTGTCCCAGACTTCTTTCACTTAGCATGGTATTTTCTAGGATCCTTGACATTGTAACATGTATCAGTTCTTCATTCCTTTTTTCGTGGTATAATAACATTACTTTGCATGTGTCTAGCATAATTTATTTATCCTTTCATCTGTGGATGGACATTTGGGTTGTTTCCACCTTTTGGCTTTTGTGAATAGTGCTGCTGTGAACACAGGTGCACTTGAATTTGCTTTACTGTTCTTGGGGAGTATCTACAGAGGAGCGAGATTGCTTAGTCAAATGGTAATTCTAGGTTTCACTGTTGAGGAACTGCCAAGCTGTTTCCTACAGCAGCTGAATCATTTTATATTCCCACCAGCAATTACAAGGATTCTGATTTTATAAGGATTCTGATTTCCCCATATCCTCACCAACACTTTTTCTTTTCCATTTGTTTGTTATAGCCATCCTAGAGGGTGTGAAGTGGTATTGATTTGCAATTCCCTAATGGCTAATGAGATTGAAATTTTCATGTGCTTTTTTGGACATTTTTATATCTTTTGTGGAGAAATGTCTATGTAAGCACTTTGTTCACTTTTAAATTGGATTATTGGTCTTTTTGTTATTGAATTATAATAGTTCTTTATATATTCTGGATATTAGACTCTTATCAGAAATGTGATTTGCAGATATTTTTTCCTGTTCTATATGTTATCTTTTCATTCTCTTGATAATGTCCTTTGATGCACAGAAACTCTACACTTTGATAGACTCCATTTTACCTATTTGTTGTTATTAATGCTTTTGATTACTTAGATTTTATCTTATGTAAGGATTCATTGTCAAATCCAACATTGTGAACATTTACCTCTATGTTTTCTTCTAAGAATTTTATAGTTTCAGCCCTCATTTTTAAGTTACTGATCCATTGAGTTCATTTTTTTTCAATGCTTTTAAAAATCACCCTTATTAAAGTATAATTTACATATGAAAACATTCCATTTTTAATGTACAACTTGGTGAGGTTTGACAAATATATGCAGTTACATAACCACCATCACAATCATGATTTAGAGCTCTTCCCTTACCCCTCAAAAGTCTGCTTGCCTCCTTTCATAGCTAATACCCTCTCTGACCCTGGTCCCTGGCAAAAATTAATTGGCTTTAAGTCAACACAGTTTCGTCTTTCCTAGAATTTCATAGAAATGGATTCATATACTATGTGGAGTTTATGTCTGTCTTCTTCACTTATAACACTTTTTGAGATTCACCTAAGCTGTGTGTATCAGTAATTCACTCCTTTTTATTTCTGAGTAGTATGCCTATTGTATATTTGTACCACAATTTGTCCAGTCACCAGTTGATTAACTTTTGTTTCCAATGTTTTGGCTATTATAAATGAAGCTGCTATGCACATTTCATACAAGTCTTTTTATAGACATATGTTTTTAGTTCTCTTGGAGAAATTCCCAGGAGTGGGAATGCTGAGTCATATGGTAAGTGTATGTTTAAGTTTACAAGAAAACTACCAAACTATGTTCCAAAATAGACATATGATTTTCAACTCTTACTGGCAATGTATGTTTCAGACACTGTAGGTCCTCAACAACACTTGATATTGTCAGTCTTTTTTCATTGTAGCTATTCGAGCAATGTGGATTGCTGTTTCACCAGGAGTTTTGTTTTTTTAATTACACTTATTTTTTAGAGTATTTTTAGGTTTACTAGAAAATTACACAGCAAGTAAAGAGAGTCCCATATGTTCCTTTCCCCCAAGTCCCTTAAATCTTGCAGATGGGGTGAGGTATGTGCCCAACTTCATTTTTTTAAAAAAAATGTGGATATCCAGTTATTCTAGGACCATTTAATGGGAAAAGAACACTCTTTTCCCATTGAATGATCTTTGCATCCTTGTCAAAAACAAATTGGTCATAAATGTATGGGTTTATTCTGGACTTTGAATTCTATTCCACTGGTCTATACATCTGTCCTTATGCCAGGATCGTGCTATTGTGATTGCTGCAGTTTTAAGTAACATTTGAAATCAGAAGTGTAAGTCTCTAACTTTGCTCATTTTCAGTACTGTTTGGCTCTTCAGGACCCCTTGCAATTCCATACGGATGGGATGATCAGCTTTTCCATTTCTGCAGAAAGGGCCATTAGAATTTTGATAAGGGCTGAGCTGAATCTGTAGATTACTTTGGGTAGTATTTCCATCTCAGTATTATTGCCTTCCAATTCACGATTACAGGATGTCTTTCCATTTATAATTCTTTCATTTCTTTCAGCAGTGTTTTGTGTTTTCAGTGTACAGGTCTCTCATTTTCTGGGTTAGATTTTTTTCTAGGCATTATATTCTTTTGTATGCAACTGTAAATGGAATTGTTTACTTAATTTCCTTTTCAGATTATTCACCACTGGAATACAAAGATGCAACTTATATTTGTGTGTTGATCTTTTATCCTGCAACTTTGCTGAAGTCCCTGCTAAGTGCCAGGAAGAGCCACTCCTGTCTCTTCATTTAATTCTCCTTTGATCCAACTCTGCCCACTTTTCAGCATCAGCGCCCATGTCTTCTTTCCTTGGAGTTGATGGTCCAAGCATTCCTAGCTGCTTATTATTCTTCAAACCCACCATACTGTTTCTCAGTTCACCTTTGTGCTGGCTTTTCCTTAACCAGAATGCTTAACTCCTTCACTTCTCTAGGTGTATGACCAACAATAGCAATAATTAAAGCTTGTTAGAAAATGCAGAATTACATGCTCTATCCCAGCAACTAAGTCAGAATCTGTAACTCCAATGATATAAATGTAGATTTAATTTGAGAAACATGGGTCTATTTTCTCCTTTTCTGTCAGGTAATTCCTCCCATCCTTCAAAGTCCAGCTTGGCTATTACCTCCTCTAGGAAGCCTTCACCCAAGTTCCACGTATATCAATCAATTCCTCCCCATGCCATTTCTTTGACCTCTACTTTTACATTCTACTGTATCGGTTTTCTTTACTAGACTATGAATTCCCTGTGTCAAGAAATTGAATCAACTCCACTTCTACATCCTTTGCAAACAATCAAATGACAATAGGTATTTGTTGAATTAGGCAAATAGCCATCCACAGGAGGGAGACTTTTTATCATTATATTGTAAATGCAGAAATTGGAGCCCAAGGAGGTTAAAATTGTGTTGTAATGACAGAGTTGAAATTTGAGCCCAGACCTCTTCATTTTAATATATATGTGTTCACCTTTATGCCAGTACAGCCATTTTAAGAATTTTAGACAGTGAAGAGAGATACCTTAGCATACTGGGATTTTCTGCATGTAGGCAGCTTCCTATTCTAAAGTTGGTATCTAAGAGTAAGGAAAGTAAGGCCAGAGAGATTGGTGCTGAAGAATTACACATGTCTTGGGAGACCAAAGAAATATTTTATAATTTTAAGGTCCATCCGCAAGGGTCAGTCCTAAAGTATACTATCTGAATGTCCTTCATATGTATGTCTGTATGTGTACAGTGCCTGCCCTTAAAAAAAAGTCCTCAAAATTTGTCTAAATGAATGAGTGAATGTCTTTCTTTGCACCTATATGCATGTCCTGGTTCACATGTGTACACAACACATCTTAAATAGCTAGATATACCTGTGACGGTGTGTTCTAGGCCCTTGGCTATTCTTCCAAGTGTGGTCTGGAAGACTAGCAACATGGGCATCACTTGGAAATTGGTGGAAATGCAAAATCTCAGAAACCATCTCAGACATACGGAACCAGAATCTGAATTTTGAATCGGATCCCTGGATGATTCATGTGCACATAAAAGTTTGCGAGCACTATTCTAAATCATCCCAAGTATACCAGAACAGGCTGTCACGGCAGGTCTAAGCTAAGATGCTGAAAGCTGCGAGAGAAATGTTTCAGTTACTTGCCATACCCTGGGATTGTTATCTCACGCCTCTGCTCTTCACATACCGGTGGGCAAAGATCCAGTTTAACACTTAAAAAGGGGAGCACACACAAGCACACAGAACGTGCCTGGAACTTATTGATACTTTATGATCTGGTTTGGCCTTAAAGCCTTCCTCAAGGTACAGGAAAAACTTGCTTCTTTCATTCAGTAGAGCTCCTCACCTGTCCCTTTCTTCCTCTTTCTGCTAGCTTTCCTCCCCACCTCCACAGCCACTCCTTAGCAAGAAGATAACTTTTCTCTTCACTGGCCTTCCTTCTGGCAACCCAGAGAATTACTCATTTTCTCCACTGCCCCAACCCTATGACTTAGATGTGGGTATCTGCCTGCTCCATTTTGTCCAAAGGTAGCTGGGAACAATGGCTATTTCTAAAGTTGCTAAATACTCTGAAGAAAATATGCCCTTTCCTTTCCTTGAATTGGTCTTGGCAATCATAATATTGGTTGGTTGCGCTGACACGTTCTCCCTTCCTCCTCTACCGCCACCTGTCCCATACCCTACGACTTTTTTAAGAGTATAGGAATTATCCAAGGGTCACAGTTTTTCTCTCGCTGAATACATTCTTCAACTCAAAGAAAACTTGGCAATTGAAGCAAGCTAAAGATAACCAAGAGGGGTTATTTCTGAACAACAGTGCACTGAGACTTATCATTTCTCTCTAAGGCTCTCTTCTTAAGGAACTGATAAAAGTGGCTCCTCTATCCTTTTGCTAAAGAAGGCATCAAGTGATCATGATACAGATGGCGACATAATATTATACAGGGCATTACATGCAGTTATAAAGTTGGAAAACCAGCTTAGTCAATGACTCTTCTATGAATAGAAACGTATTTGAAGCAAGTCGGAGTCTTCCTTAACAAATTGAAAAGTGCAGAAATGCCCATTCTCTTATTCTCTGCAATTAAATTAAACCTTCCTCTAAGCACCTATCTATCTAACCTGGCAGGAAATTTAAGTTATTAATAAGACTCTCCTGGGGGTTGTGGGAAGGCTGTAGGAGGAAGGAAGTTGTCTTTCTCTTTAGCTCATGGCCCATAACCATCACCGGCTAAATCAAGGTCCCACTCTGGATTTACTTATTTTTCTCCTTTCCCCCTACCTCAGCTTACATTCTCCCACCCCTTCCAAGGTGCCCACTTGAATGTATTTAGTATGTCTTTAGCTGTGTGCACATCTTTTCTCTGGAGCAAGGTCAGGAAGAGAAGATAGGAAGATGGGTGCAATTTTCTTCACTAGAGAAGAGTTGGAATGCTAAGTTGAGATACAAATTTGGGCTTGATTTACTGAATCTTTCCCTTTCTCTTATGTTTCAGGCAAGTCGCTGGAGCCCTGATGTCACCTTGCTTTGGGAACTTGTGCAGGGCAGAAGGCAGCAGGTATTTGAAGGCATCTTTGTAAAGCCCAAATGCAATGAGGAGACATAGCGGAGGACTGCCTTAGAATGTGTGTAGATGACACTGTGAATGGGTTTGTGATTTCTACATCTTTTTTTATTCAACTTATTTTTATTCAGAAAGTTTCATTCAAGAAACTTATTTATTACTGTAATTATATGTATTTATTGCTTTTAGCAAGGTCTTAAGACTCTAACAAATGCATTTGATACACATTTCCCTCATCTAATCCTTTAGTGAAGGACTCATGGAAGTGGGAGTGTCCTCCAACCTCAGTAACATGCTGCAAGGAATATCCCTATACATTTTCCTTTACAGATTGGTTGAGGACTTCTTTAAGATTTATAGCCAACAGCAGATTACTGGGTATAAAGTACATATATATTAATTTCACAAAGAACTACTTTCCTGAATGGCTATGCTGGTTTGCTGTGACACCGTGATTTATAACAAATTTCTATTTGGTCTTCTTCCACTGTTCTTGGCACCTAACTCCCAAAACTCTTGGAATTTCCCCCGTGATGAGGAGATAGAGGTGCCCTTTGTTATGTTAATGAGGCAACCAAAGGTTCCCTGCCTGCCAGGAGAATCAGTCTAGTGATTAGAGGGTTGGAACTTTCCATCCCAATCCTCAACCCTACCAAGAGGAGAAGAGAGGGAGGCTGAATCTATTACCAATGGCCAATGATTTAAGAAATCATGACTATGAACTGAAGTCTTTGTTAAAAAAAAAAAAAAATCATGACTATGAATTGAAGCCTTTGTAAAAACCCCAAAGAACTGGGTTTGGAGAGCTTCTGGGTTGGTGAACTCTTGGGGTGCGGGTGAGCAGTGTACATGGACATGGAGGCTCTGCCCTCTTTATCCATACCCTGCCTTTTGTATTGCCTTCATTTGGCTGTTTCTGAGTTTAATCCTTTTTTTTAAGAAACAAGGGATCTAGTGAGAACAATGTTTCCCTGAGTTTTGTGAGCCACTTAGTAAATTAACTGAAGCTGAGGAAGGGGTTGTGGGACTCTCTGACTTATAGTCAGTTGGTGAGAAGCACAGGCGAGCTTCCATTGGCCAGAACTGGGGCCGGGTGATGGGGGGGGGGGTGCATTGTCTCATAGGACTCGTGATTTACCCCAAGGGATCTGCTACTGTTTTATGATAAATAGTGAGTTAAATAGTAGGACACCCAGCTGGTGTGAGAACATTATTTGTTTGGAGGTGTGGGGGTCCCCTCTCCCCATGAATCAAAATTAGGTGCAGAACCAAAATACTCATCTCCCTGACAATTGTGTGTGAAGATTCCTTTACCCATATCCTTACCAACACATGGCGTTATGTAGTTCTCTAATTTTTTCCCAAGTTGATGGGAGAAAATGCACTTCTCAGATTACTCTTGGGCTGGAACATTGCTTTATATACGTCACTGAAGTTTTCTATTTTTAATTGCTTTGCTATTTTCCTATTGAGTGTCTTGTATCTTATTGTTGTTTGTAGTCATTCCTTACCCAACCCAGATCCCTCTTTTGTTTTGCGTTGACAATAACGTCTCCTATCAGTCCCCATTTGTTAAGTCAGAACGTTATGTTCTCTAGTGACAGGAAAGAAACCCACACTTGCTGCCTAAAGCTAAGTTTAAAATCACAGTGATGTGGGCCACTTCTGGGGTGGAGAGAAAAACTTTTATGATCATGCATCAGTGAGCTATTAAACATTTCAGTCCAGTGATTATTCTCCAGATATTAAAAGCTCCTTGAAATTCATATATTCAGGACTTGCCTGGTCTAGTCACAAACACCTGGATTGAGGATTTGTGGCAAAGGAATTTATCTCACTGGGATCATCCACTATCGACGTACTGTGGACAAGTCACTTAATCTTGCGACTCCTCAGTTTGCTCATTTAATTAAATGAGCTGTTCGACCTGTCATCTGCAAATGAATATCAGGAGGACAAAAATGGAAATAAATCATGGAACTGTGCTTTATAAACTGTAAAATACTATATCCATATGAGGAGTTATGACTGCTATTAACCATCATAATTATTAAAAAGCATTGCTGGGGAGGGCGGGCATTGAAAACAGTGTCACACATTTACCTTTCCCTACATGTCCTCTAGCTTCTCCAGCAGTCTGAAGGCTGAAGACGACCAGAGCCCACTTGCGTTTGTAATCAACTAGGCTATAGAAATGACTTTGCACTTCAGGACGACGTACCTCTCAGAGCATCATCACACATCTCACTGCATCATCCTTTTGATTAAAGGATGAATTACCCATTTTCACATGTCAGATTTTAAAGATTTTATTTATTTTATTTGACAGACAGAGATTACAAGTAGACATAGAGGCAGGCAAAGAGAGAGAGGAGGAAGCAGGCTCCCTGCTGAGCAGAGAGCCCAATGTGGGGCTCTATCCCAGGACACTGGGATCATGACCTGAGCCGAAGGCAGAGGCTTTAACCCACTGAGCCACCCAGGCGCCCCTCACATGTCAGATTTTTTTTAAAAATCTCCAAACTTAAAAAATCCCTGCCAAAATTCATAATTTGTATATCCTCTATGATTGATTGATTGATTGATTGCTATCAAGGACCATATCAAAGATCTAGAAGCATGTGACATGATTAAGACCTCAGACTTTACAATGTCCTAGTGTGAATCCTGTCAGCCAATCCTTTGCTGTGTGATCTTGGGGAAGTTACTTTGCCTCTGAGTTTCCTCATATGTAAAGTGGGGATGACAATGATACCTCAGAGGGTTTGAGTGATGAATATATTGGTTATCATGGTTAAGCACTCGATGAAAGTTTGCTATTATTATCATCATTTAGATCTAATGAAATTAAAGCTCCTTTTCTTGACATTCCATAGAAATAAAACTGATGTTCTGATCGAGGGGTTACACTTGTTTTAAAAAGTCAGGGAAGGGTGCCTGGGCAGCTCGGTCTGTTAAGAATCTGACTTTAGCTCATGTTGATTTCAGGATCTTAAGATCAAGCCCCAAGTCAGGTTCCACCCTCAGCAGGGAGTCTGCTTGTCCTTCTGCCCCTCCCTCTGTTCATGTTCTCTCTCTAATAAATAAAATCTTTTTTTTTTTTTTTTTAATGTTAGGAAGAGATGAGTATACTAATGACAGAAAAAGGAGCATTTTCTAAACCACCACTTGGTGCAAAGCTTCGTCCTCACCAGCTCTGTGCTGGGCCTTGCCTTTAGGACTATGGGGCCCAAGAAAGTAGAAAAGTGCTCATGAGATCCTGGTTTCTCTTTTCCTTTCAGTTTTCTCACTATGGAAAAATGAAGCTGAACTAAAACACAGCTCAGAATCTGGGGAGGCAGGAGAACTCAGGGAGAAGCAGGTCAAACTCAGAGTTTGAAACTGGGAATGAGACCTGAAGGCAGACTGGGACCTAGTGTCATTATCCATGGACGACTAGCTCCCTGGGTTGGTTGGGAGGAGGCCAGAAAAGCCAAGGAAGGCAGGACTGAAAAGTCTGAGGAAGAGTGGAAACAGGGCTGCATACTGGTAAGTTAAGGCAAAAAAACTATAGCCTCTTAACGCCATGCAGATCTTCCCCAGGAATGTAAGGTGGGAGGTAGAAGACCCTGGCTGGCCGCCAAAATAAAACAAGTTACTCTTCAAAATTGTAAGGTCAGAGCAAAGCAGAGGGTCAAGAAACCAGAAAGCTAGATTAGCCAGGGACAGGTGTGCAGAAAACTCAACCACGTGGAGCAGTGTGTAGAACCCAAGTAGACGGTCTGGAAGGTCAGCAGAAAGGACCTGATGACAATGACCAATCTTTCTTGTGCCTCTGGTCCTTGGTCAGGTACCAAATGTGAGGTCTCAAGAAGAGAGAACAGCAGGTAATTATCTGTGAGACATTTTACCTCACCTTAGCCCTGTGAGGATACGAGTGCCGATGAATGCCACTAGGGATGATTAGTGGCAAGAGCCAGGCTGAACTGTATTAGATGCTACCTGGCTTCTTTTGAGGCTCTAAATATATCCAAAAATGAAATAAAAATAAATACTTGGTGTGACAAAACACCATCAAAAAGATTATAACATAAATTGACTATGTATCTAAATTAAACAAATACAGCTCACTGTAAGTGTTTCGTTATCATTTAAAAGAAATAAAGGGGGTGCCTGGGTAGCTCAGTCAATTAAGCCTCTGACTCTTGATTTTGGCTCAGGTCGTAATCTTGGGGTCGTGAGATTAAACGAGGATGGGCTCCACACGCAGCGGTGAGTCTGTTTGAGAGGCTCTCTCTCTCTCCCTCTTACCCTCCCCCCCATTAGCTCTCTCTTTAAGTAAATAAATAAAATCTTTAAAAAAAGAAAAGAAAGGAATGTCTTTCATGCTTCCAGGTCTTTCTCAATAGTTCATTTACTGGAATAGCTTGGGTTAAGCCCAAGTTCCTTTCTCTTTTGATCCATTGTCTTCTCCTGATCTGTTTCAGTGGCTCTCTTTACCATACTGCATAATGTCATCTTTTGAAGTTTTACTGTCCTTGTTGCTATTCAAGTTGCCAAAGCCTAGGTTACCCACTGCAATTAGCCACCTGTCCAGTCTTTGTTATGACTGCAATCGATGTCCTTACTGCACATTCTTATATGCTCATTACATCTTTTTTAATTCCACAAGCATTTATTATTGTCATGTGACCCTTTTATCCAGAACTGTACCGTAATCAGCAAAGAATAGAATATTGGAAGCAATGAGCATGCCCTTAAAAGAGTATGGCGTTAAAGCCAGGATAAGTCATCAAAAATCTGGTCTCCAACCCTAGTGAGCTGAAGAATTTGAGTGAAGAATTTGACCAGGCTTTGAGATACAGCAATCAGAGCAACCGATGTGGGACTTGATGGAAATAACAAAACAATGGATCATGTCCTTTGGCTGCCATGTACTTTCTATTCTGGTACTAAATCCTATAAAGTGGACATCTTTATGTTCCTTGTATGCATGAGGAAACGGAGATCCGAAGGGGTTCCATGACTTAACTTAGCTGTAAGAGGGCTGGGATTCAAACTTTGGTCCAATTGATTTCAAAGCTCAGCCTTTCTCATCAATTCTGTATTGGTCTGCATGGCCAAGAGGTCCAGAGGAGGAGACAAACATGCAAGAATTCATGTTCAGGCACACTTAAAGGATTTTTTTTCTTTTTTTTTGAGATTGTATACTCCCTTTGTAGAAAAATATATTTTAAGAGGAAAAATCAGAATGGATCGTCAATATGTCCAGAGAATGTCAAGATAAGAGAGGTATTCATTGGAAGCAGGGTGGGAACCAAGAAGTAAGGGAACCTAAAAGAACTATACTAGGCTCTTAAGACTAGAAGCTAAATATCAAAGATCTTTAAATCAGACCATTTGTGTCCCTTTGGCCTAAACCAATCATGATAACCCTGATTCTCCTTGCCTGGGATGGGTAATTCTATGATCCTCCCTTAGGGACGAATATGTGACCTAGTTTGGGCCAATGAAAACTTAAGGGAAATCTGCTGGATTCAGGGGCTTCTGTGAAGATTTTCCTGCCTGATACAAAGAAAGAAAATTCTGAAAAATCCTTCCACCCCACCCCACTTCCTGCTTGAGACACAGTCATAGAAATAAATGTGACATCTGGCCCTAGCAGCCATCTTGTGCCCATAAAGGAACGACAGAGAAGTAAAAGCACGCTAGGAAATAACAATATTTTGAACTTTGTACATCCTCTGTCCATGGTTGATAGTTTGAAAAGTACTTTTATATACCTAATCTCATTTAATGCTTAAATGATCCTGTGAGCTCGTTATTATGTGTGCTCTGGAAGGATCTAAAATCTGTAGATTTCCCTAAAACGACAGCCAGAAGATGGAAATAAAATCACGCAATGTTCCGCAGCTGGTTTTCTAACGGGTCCTCTGTAACAATCTGAAATCCTTTCCAGGGTTGCTTGATGGGAGCTCCCGAAAGAGTCGTCAGACTTAGGGTCCCCAGGATGTCACAAGGAAAATCAATTAAGGATCTAAAGCACAGGTTTGAGTTTTATCTGGAAAAGAATACTGGAACGATTAAAGGTTAGGCAAAACTATAAAGGGTACATACAAAAGCACTTGTTGACACAATTTAGGGGCCAATCACTGAGGAAATGCCAAAGGCTCCAAGCCAGTTCGAAAACTAGTTGGAGTACAGACCTTGACGATTGTTTCTCAGAGAGGTTTTATTATCATTCGTTTGGAGAAATTTCTCCACACCGTTTCAAGTTAAATTCACCACGGCTTTAAATCACGTGTGCCCACATTTCCACCTTTCTGGTACAAATAATTTCATTCTGTTAAGTCTTGAAGTAAAAAAGTTGACCAAGGTGCTAAACATTGTACATAATCAAATGCTATAAAGCGACACTGACCTAAAAACAGCAGCAACTGTAAAAAAACAAAAAACAAAAAACAAAACCAAAAAAAGGTGGGATACAGGGAAAAGATCCTTATTCAGGGGTTATCGTGTACCAGAAACTATATACAACATAATCTAATTTGACTCTCCCAAAATCCCTATGAGATAAGATTATCAGTAATCTATAAAAGTGAATACTTTACAAATTTAATAAAACCAGTTTTCAGTGTACTTTAGGTCAGAATTATCATCCTGAATTATTAGACTCTCTGTATATGGAAACAAAACATGCCAACAGTTCAGTTAATTCAATTTCTAAAATTGAGTCAAATGACCCTGTTTTACTCCTTGCTGAAAAGAAACCTATTTGCCGAATAACTAAATTTAAAAAGAAAATCTTTTAGTTAATTATTTTGAGATTATACAGTCACTGCATTTGAAAGGATCTCAAACAAGCTGGTTAAATGTATTTGGTTTGGGGGCATCCGATGTAATTATCCTCTTACTTCATACTTGATGAGAGCAGTTTATACGAGTTACCTTATTAAATTATCTCAAAATCCTAGGAGGTATGAATTATTTACGTTTTACAAATGAGAAAAAAAAGTCCAGAAAGGTTAGCTTGATGCCAAGGCTATGGAGGGGAAAAAAATGGCAAAAGCAGGACCTAAGTCTGGCTCCAAAGCTCTTCTAGATCTACTACTACTGGCTATAATCGAGACAGTTTTCCTGTAACAGATGATGGGAAGAAATGCTTTTGAATTTATGACCACAAAAATCAATTGCTTCACTGGGTGTAGGATCTGTTAGACAATTTTTCTCAAAGGAGAATTTTCTGTATTTCCTACCTTTCTCCTTGAGGAAGTTGGAGAAGGAGCAAAGGAAAAAGTCCTGGTCTTTCCAAGTGATGCTGGAAGAATCATGCTATCTCTGTGTGTATCACACGTCCATACTGGTAGCCTCCTTTGATTTTTAAAGTTCAGCTCTCAAGTCCTGTTTCTATGTTCTGGAAGTGCCTGACGTCAATAGAAAGACTTATGTGCCTACTACTCTCCTCCCCGTCCACTGCCCCCTCCCAAATCAAACTTTGCATCATTATTTAAATCGGCAGATGCGGGCAGACACAGTCTTAATCAACTTACATGTTAATTTTATTTTTTATTTTTTTTAAACATTTTATTTATTTATTTGACAGACAGAGATCGCAAGTAGGCAGAGAGGCAGGCAGAGAGAGTGGAGGAAGCAAGGCTCTCTGCCGAGCAGAGAGCCCGATGCGGGGCTCGATCCCAGGACCTTGGGACCATGACCCGAGCTGAAGGCAGAGCCTTTAACCCACTGAGCCTCTCAGGCGCCCCTTGCATGTTAATTTTAATAAAAATAAAATTATTTGATAGGCATTGGATTAAGACTTGAGTTTGAATCTTATTCTGCCTCGTAATGACTAAAACCTTGGCACAAAGTTATTTCTCTGATCCTCAACTTTTTTACCCAGAAGTGTTTCTCAAACTCTATTTTTTAAACATCGAATGCATTTGAAGAAAAATACTATTGTAAAATACCTTAAAATGAATTACCAGGAAAATGAAATAGAAAACACAAACATATGAAATATATACTCATTTGTTTTAGATTATTAGATTCAACAGATAAAACACTGCTTTAGTTGTTAAGTTTCTAAACACCTACTTTCAATTTCTCATCCCACTGAGGCCTGGAAAGAGCTAACAGCCTGCCATCAGTCCAGAAAGTCCATTTCAAATCACACTGATCTTTAAAATTAGGGATAAAAATATCTTTAATCACTGAAGGTTGTTGCTAGAATTCAATGCAGATAGAAAAATGCCTAGCAAGTACAAACATAAGGAAATTCTCATCTCTGCCATAAAATTAAACACCAGACCTCTAAGGAAACAACACCAGGTTGAGAATATCCTGGCCTAAGTGAGTGAGATAAAGCCCCTGAGGAAGGGCACTTGACCTTGTCCCCAACTTGACCTTCCCATTGGTTTTTTCTCTCTCTCACTACCTATTCCCTTCCTGATGCTGCCATGATACTGGCCTTAGGTGGAATGAAATTCCTTTCCATTCCAAGTCAGAAACAGAGTACATGGGCTAACAACAACTGAGTTTACAAAGTATCAAGTCTGGTCCCAATCCCACTTGTCTGATGTGTGGTTCCATAGCTCTATGGGATAGAGGTCCTTGAGTCAGATTGGTGACCACCCAGCTCTGTTGTTTTGTCTTTGGCAAGTTATGTAATGATAACTGTGGGCTTCAATTGCCTCATGTATAGAATGGGGAAAAGGTAATACCTACCTGCTGGGCTGGCATGAAGACTGAATGAGCTAATTCATATCAAGAACTGAGTATAGCACCTGGGACAAAAGAAGCAATCTGCTCGATAAAGTGTCACATGCCATCATCATCGCTGTCACATGGACACCCCTGAACCCTTCACACCTCAGCTCCTGGAAAGTCCCCACAAAGCAGAAGTCATTCTGAATGGACCCCAGAGAAACACTCTCCTAGGAGAGATCCTGTCATAACACCTACCTATGACCCTTACTCTTAGATTTCATTTCCACTTGGGGAGATATTCCTTTTCTTTGAGTGATTGGTAAGGAAATGAGCTAACCTTTTCAGGGAGATTCCTTCCCGAGAGTCCTTCCCCTTCTTTCCTAGCTGTGGTTTACCTATACAGGGCTATAGCCTATTTTTCTTTTTTTAAAGATTTTTATTTACTTATTTGATAGACAGAGAGAGATCACAAATAGGCAGAGAGGCAGGCAGAGAGAGAGGGGGAAGCAGGCTCCCCGCTGAGCAGAGAGCCCGATGTGGGGCTCGATCCCAGGACCCTGAGATCATGACCTGAGCTGAAGGCAGAGGCTTAAACCACTGAGACATCCAGGAGCCCCCGGCTATAGCCTATCTTAATGCAAATTTTTCCTGCGGCTTTCACATAATATGCAATGCAACTTACAATAGGTTTTCATACCCAGAAACTATTTCCTAACTGGGGGTTTTGTTTCCATTATCTAGTGCCACAATAACACTCATGCCTCTGAGAGGTGTGCTCAGAAGCTCTGCTGCTCCTGGCCCTGCTCAGTAATTCTGCTGCTCTTGGTTGGACTTGCTAATGTGTGGGGAGGATCATCTGGTGGTTGACTGATCTAGGATCGTCTCTGTTGGGGTAACGGGTGTTTTGCGTGGGTTTCATCCACCAGCAGGCTAAGGCAGACATGTTCTCAGGGCTAGGGCAGAACGTGAGAATAAGGGGGAACTGAAACACTTCTCAGGTCACTACTTGCAACACATTTGTTAATCAGATGGGCCAAAGCAGGTCACAGAGCTTAGTCCAGAGTAGTGGTAAAAAACACAGCACTACAATGTAACAGAGCACTAGGTAAGGGTAGCGTGCTCATTAAATGCTTGTTTTGCCTTCTGTTTCCTTACACTCCTGTCGAATTGGATCAGGAAAAACACTTGCTGATTCGTATTACCAACTCAGGTCCCTGTGCCAAGCCAAGATTTTATTGAATATACACTCTAGGATTTGGTTTGTTTGTTTGTTTTAACATAATAACATAATCTGTAGGGTACTTTTCTTTCTTTTCCCCACTAGGCAGGAAAGTAGCAAAAGAAAACGTTCATTTTTAATAATGGATATCTGAACATTTCAGGTCATAATCCCTAGGATGACTTATAGCTTCTATTGGGACCAGGCTTCATCCCATGGAATTATGCTAGTCTCAACAATTGAATTTCACACACAAGGAATAATACTCAAATAGCTACTTATTAGAGTTGAATGCTTTTCTCATAAACCTTGCAAAATATAAAATGAGCTCTCCTACTGGAGGTAGACTCTAGGGAGATTTCCTGTGTTAGGTATTTGATATTTTCCTCTCAAAAACAACAACAACAACAACAAAAACCCTACTGTATTTCCTTTCTGAAGGCATTTCCTAACAAAGCCCAGGATTACTATTGCCATTTCTTGAGGAGGAAGATTCTTTTCACTTGCGTGAAATTTCTTAGATGGGGTCTTGGTCAAAGGGAAATAATGAAGTCCTCTTATTATCCGTTAACTCTCCAATTAGTGACTTTATGGGAGGATTCCTGGACAGCAGCAATGATTTCAGAATGACCCCTTCCAATTTAAGAGCAAAATCGAGTCCCATAAAGGAGCTACCCGGGCATGCGTATGATCGTGCACAGAGGGCGGGTGGGGCAAGGACAGGGGCAGAGTACTTGTCCACAGTCTAGCGCCCAGCTGCTTTTGGCCCATCATTGTGCTAAACAAGGTCAGGTGGATAATTCATCGTAAAGATGTATGAAGGTGTCTGAGGGCGGGATCCTGGCATTGCATAGAGCCCCTACCGCTCTTCCCCTGACTTGTCACTGACTCACATCCTCACACAAAATGTGGACTCTGAGGTCAGACAGCCTTGGGTTAGTATTTTAACCAGACCATTTACGAACTCTGTAACCTTGAAAATTTTCAAGTTTCTGCGAACTTGAGGCCATTCACTCGTAAAGTAAGAACAGGTTTCTTACTGTATGGTGATACCTGACATACAGGAAGTCACTAAATGGGACTTTTCTACCACCCCCACTACATCTCCTGTCCCTCTCTTTCTGTTCCAACCTCCTTCTTGTCCCAGCTTCACCTCAAGCCTCACAGACATTGCTGATCCCAGGAAGAGAGAGACACTAACAGCAGGTCGGTCTTGAAGTTGACGCTGCAAGTTTCTATCTCCATTTCTACAGAAAAGCAGAAATACGCTTGAAGTGAACAGATACCTGAAAAAAGGAAGAAGGAGCAGAGAGTTTCATCCTGAGGAGAGGCAAGTGTGGAATTTTTCGTTTTTCACAGGCTGGAGACCCAGGCTTTCCAAGGAGCAAGGGAGCGAGACTGACATTACTTTGATTTTCATGGAAATTATCGTTTGACTTTGATCTTGAGAGAATGTCACTGAGCCAAATGTTGAGATTTAGGTTTTGGGGGAAGGGACTTGGGGGAAAGTGTGGAGGCTGTGAGAAAGAAGAGATGAAAAAAAGGAGATTTCGTTCAGAGAGGAATGCGTGTGTGTGTGTGTGTGTGTGTGTGTGTGTGTGTGTGTAACCATGCGGTGGGAGAGGGTGGGGCGGGTGGATCCAGGAACAGGGAATTCCCTTTTCTTTTCTGCCATAAAGAATTCAGGTTTAAAGCAGGAAAAGTCTTAAAGAAGCTGAAAGAATACTGTACTTAATTCCCTCAGTTCCCTGCTAGTTAAAAACACAGGAAAGAAACATGGAACTGAAGAATGTCTAGTAAAACAAGCTCTGTAAACCTCTTATTATCATATTTGTGGTTTCTGGGGTATGACTTTAATACCATCTTTTAAGATGTTGCTCACTTAAAGCAATTGTGTTTAATTTTAAATTAAATAAAAAACACCTCCCAAGTATTTCTTTTCTCCCTTTAATTAATTTTCCATTTAAGTATATGATCTCTGGGCTGAAGAAACTCATGCCCTGAGAGGAATGCATACTTTTAAGTATTTGCATGCTTGAAGAGATCTATTAATTATGTAAAATAACATGAAGAAAAAAACCAGTGCATTGTAGGAGCAGGGATCCCTGCAAAAGTCCTGGGTCCCAGCTGGTCACAATGGGCTGTGTGACCTTGGGTGAAGTCTTTGACTTCTCTGAGCGTTAACTCCGTCATGTGGATTACATCAAGTGTGAAGGTCCTTTCAGCTCTCAAAGTTCTTATCATAACCAGTCTTAAGGTGACTATAACCTATAATGCAAAGCTAATATGACATATGAGAAAACCATCCACTTCTTAGAGACTGTGGAGCTTAATTGCATAAACAAATTAACTTCTCCAAAATGCAATGTCCTTATCTATAAAATGGAAATTACAGTAGCATCTCTCCTTTTAGACTTGTTTTGAGGTTTACGTGAGAAAATGTGAAGAGCTTAGCATAGCGACTCGCACTTAGGAAGAGCCACAGAGAAGTTAAGTGATTTGCTTCTACAGATCACCCTCTCCTTACTGAAGTTGAAAATTGACACTGCTCCTAACATATCTGGAAAAAAACAACAACAGAAAATCACTGCTATTCTAGCCTTTTTGGTTTTTTGCAGATGCTCAGAAAGTTGGCTGATTAAATAATGCATAAGCCTGACTTAGCCCCCAAAGTCCCATGCCTGGATTTAGCAGTTTCTTCCCACCTGGTGCTAATGAACATGAAAAAGAAGATCTCAACATTTGTCTAATGATGTTAACTAATGCTGCCCCCTGTATGGTGATTATGAGTGGAGCTGTGCTGTGGCTTCAGCAAGCAGGTGGTGGAAATTCTTAATGAAGATTGCATACAGATTATAGCATTTTGGTGTATTTTACGGTAAAATCTGCCAAGGGTTCAAAACCTTTTCCAATGGACTCCCTTATCCTCAGCACAAATAGGGCGGCTTGACGTAAAGAACTACAAGCATGGCATGAGCTAAATAGAAATAGCAGTAGAGCTATGTTCGAGGCCCGATTCAGAATGCTAATAATGATTAAAGCTTCTGTATTGCTTTTTATAAAAGGAAATCTACAAGAGGCAAAATATGGACTTAGAAGACCAAACCTAACTAAATCTACTGGGGTAGGTGAAGACATTTTTTGTACTGGGGAAAGCAAAGTTTGCTAAGAATTAGGAGCTATATACACCTAGTTGCATGTGTAAGTGGACAAGTGAACTTGAAGGATTGGATGTGCTTAAGAAAGATAAAGAAAGTGGTGAATTGATTCCTATACTGAGAGGAGAAATTTATTCACACTAACACTGGCAGATGAACTATTATTGAAAAATGGTTTAATAACAGTGGAACATAGGATTTATTCCAGGGAAAGAGAATGAAGAGGAAGAATTCTTATTCTGTTCTGCTTTGTGTGCTTCACAAGGTCATGATAAGTGTACATGTGATTTTTTTTCACCCATGGCTTCAGCAAGCATATTCAAATTCAATTAAATATATATTTGCTAAATACGAACACCAGGTAAGTAGAAATGAGCAAAAACCTACCTCAACATTTTGGGGGGAAATTTTCCAGGCTTAAGAAGAAAAAGTTGCTTCATGGTAGTTCAAAAGCCTTAAGATTTTTGTTTATGGTCCTTTCTGTTCAGCTTTTTCTTGGTATTTTCTTCTACTAATTCAATTGCTTGAGAGCAAAGAATTTGTATTCAAAATTCCAAATTCTCTGGAATCGCACTGAGACACCACCATTTTATTAGTTGGCAGACCTACTTTGTTTTAATTTAGGAATTTCTTTTTAACCACAGTCCCATATTTTCCTGTGTTTACTTTTCCCTATAAAATGTTTAACCTGTATCTCATTTTCCAGAAGGACAGTGAGTTGATAGTGACGTGTTTGTTAGTGAAGATGGTCTTCCAATGTGACAAATTATGCCCAACCCAGTTAATGGCTCTGAAGATGCTGAAATGATCTTTGCGTTCATTCGTAATCATTGAACAAGGCTGCCTTTTCATTTGAAGCAAAAAAAGTTAATTTATACACCGTTACTATATGCACCAAATACTACTATCGGCATGCACACACAGGGGTCCAACTCTATTCTTTCTTTCTTTTTTTTTTTTTTTAAGATTTTATTTATTCATTTGACAGATAGAGATCACAAGTAGGCAGAGAGGCAGGCAAAGAGAGAGGTAGAAGCAGGATTCCCACTGAGCAGAGAGGCCAATGCGGGGCTCGATCCCAGGACCCTGAGACCACGACCTGAGCCGAAGGCAGAGGCTTTAACCCACTGAGCCACCCAGGCGCCCCCCAACTCTATTCTTAATTATTCATGCTAGCAGAAGGGGGCAGGGACAATGCAGAGCTATACACAAACCAAAACCCTGAAATATTTTAGTTTAGAATGTCCTGCTCGACTTCCCTTTGGAACCAGAGAATTTACCAAAATGACACAGGAACATTTACGTATTTAATGGACACCTGCTGTATACAGATTTCTGAGTGCCAGGGGACCTTATGAAGTATGAAAGGAGTACCTGGTAAATAATTTGCTGAGCGATCAAGTCTCTCAAAAGGAGGGATAGAAACTTACACTGGTGAGGCTATCTAGAGAGAAAAAGGCAATAATGGGTCAACTCATACCAAGGAATTGCCAGAAAAAAAAAATGATGTGGTGAGGCAGGGAAATACAAAACAAGCTTTTTGTCTTGACTCCAGAATTGAAGGGACTAGTGGGTAAAGTTTTAAGGAATGGACAAGCAAGCAACCAGGTCTCCAGAAAACTGCAGAGCAAAAAGCCCAAGTCAAGTCACCACTTTCTGGTTCAGGAGGAGTTGTGGTAAGTCACTTGCCGGATCACAGTGTGTCAGCCCCAGAGCAGAGGCTAAAATTCCTGTTTTCTGATCCTTCATTCAGTAAAGAGATAGGGTCCTGGTCTCCTTTGACTGGATTAAGTTGCATTCCTCCATGGAACCATTTTAATAACTATTTTGACTATAGTCACACCAGACACAACAGGTTAAATCAATTTCACTGACTGGAGTAACTGGGTTTAAAACTATGACCACAAAGTCAGCCAGTGTTCCAGTCACACTCAACAATTTGCTATTCATCATCTTCCCCTGGCATTATTTCCTTAAGAGCTGGAAGTCAGCTGGAATGCATCAATATGACAGTACAAGTTGTTAAAAAATTTTTTGACAGGAAGTAGGGTTTATCAGTGGGTACAAATAAGAAGGGAGTAGTGCTGATGTTCCCATGAGTGCAGAGCCTGTTATTTGTCCAGAAGGTCATGACTCAGGATACATTTGACCCCACAGCCATTGGGGATAAGCCATCTTCCAGGCACCTTGTCTCCAAATTCATCCACATTAAATTTAGGAAAGCCCCACTTCTTGGAAATGTGGATCTTTTGGCAATCAGGGAACTTGAACTTGGCCCTGCAGAGAGCCTCAATCACATGCTCCATGTTCTTAGGTGGGTACAGATGGGCATGATGACTTGGCCAACACGGACCCTGGCCACTGCACCCTAGGGCTTTCTAAAGGCACCCCCACATACCTGTTTGGAGACTATCCTGGAGTATGGGGTCCAACATCAATGTCTGGAAAGGCTATCTCCAAGGTTCCTTGGGACAGCCCATTCAATCAGCAGGCTACATACACTATCAAGGAAGCTACTGTGTGCAGCCATTGTACACTGGGCCCCCGTGGGGAAAGAGCACAAGTTATTAAAATAGAGAACATTTTTCTTCCAACTGGGAAATAGTCACATCTTTGATGGCCCAAATGCTTTTAACCACCTCAAAATCCACTCAGACATCTCCTTAGTCTCCATAATTCAGTAACTAAAGGGGAAGAGTCAGAACCCTTAAAGACCCTGCTGGGCACCACAGCCAGCATCTGTTCTGATTGGCTGGTGCTGGTGCCACTATTCCTTCTGGCTGGTCTGTGCTGGGACCAGCATTTATTCTGATGAGTTAGTACCAAGGGTGTGCCAGTGGTTAAGAACTCTAGTAGACCTACATTTTCCCTTCCTTGCTTTTGTTCACACAGTTCCTTCTGCCTTGAATGATCTCTTTTCACCGATTCACCTTGTACCTCAGGTTGGCACAGGGAACTAGCTTCTGGGGGTTGGTGAGGCATTCTCTAGAAGGCTGTCATCTGAGACTGAAGCTTAAATCCATGTGGCTGGCCATCGGGAAGGCTGGCGGCACAGGCACAAGAAACAATCAAAACCTTGTCTGTTCTTGCCTCTCACCTTGGTGAAGAGAGTATTCCTCAGAAGCCAAAGCCCTTTATCACAGAGCTAAGCTTAGTACATGGCTGCCCTGGAAGTCAGAAAAGCTAAAGGAGAATGCAGGGCAAAGTAGAGTGATCACAGGCTTGGCTGCTGCTTCACACCAACAAGCTAAGTTAGCAGATCAGCAATGACGTGTGTGCACTACAAAATGGCTGCTGCTTCCCTTCTGCCATAAGGGAGAATCTCCCTTGTGCCTCACCCTGAACAGAAACACGGAAGAATGAGGATTCTGGGGAATGTAGGTCAGCCGAGCCAAGTTAACACATGACAAAGCCCTCACACCTTGGTATCAAGGCTTAGGTCAAGTGGCATCTCCTACCTATATCCCCCTTTCTTCTGGCCAAGCTGGAAGTTCTCATTCCCTCCTCTGAGTCCCAAAAGCTCTCTAGCAAAACCACATGGTGGCATTTCACATGCATCCAGCATTTTCACTGTTAGTCTGCCCATAGTATTTCCACAAGACTGTAGCCTCCTGAAAGTAAGGATCTGAAGGTAGTTACACTGCCTAACACATAGCAAGTAGTTCATAAACCTTCAAGGAATGAATGAGAGAATGAATGAATGAATAATGAACTAACTGACCAGACACTGAGATGCTGTGGGAAGCAAGATTCAAGGGCAGTGTATTCATGATCTATTCCTACCTACCCAATTCCCCAAAACTTAGCAGCCTGAAACAACAGTTAACCATCTCACAGTTTCCGAGAGTGTTGAAGCCAGGAATAGCTTTGCTGGCTCTTTGGGGCTCAGGGCCTCTGGTAAAGTCATAGTCAAACTACTGGCCATGCTATGGTTATTTGAAGGGGCTTCCAGTCTCACCTCTGTGACTATTGACAGGAGGGCTTTTCTTCCTCTCACATGGGCCTCTCCATGGTGCTACCACAACATGGCGACTGACTTCTCCTAGAGCAAGGGATCCAGAAGAGACAGGCAATGCTATACTGCCTTTATGACCTATTCTGAGCCAAAGGCCGCCTCACACAAGTGAGGAAAAAGGAAAGCTTTAGGCAGGAGACCATGCGATAACATTCTTTAGCTGAACTCAGAAAAGTTAAATTCACTCCCCACTACTTGGTGTGTAGAGTCATGTTTTCTACCCCCCACCCTTTATTTATTTTTTTGGTAAAGTCTACTCAAACTGAAAATAGGCCTTTAATGTCAAGCCAAAGATTGAATTTTGTGGAAATACTTTCAAAGGAGAACAAGGAGAAGGAATCCAATTTGGATCTAACCTTTCTTTATAAAAATGATTTCCTTTGCTGCAGCCAAGTTTGATTTGGCCTCTAGAGAATACTGATGAGCAGAGTAAACAGCAGTTTTCACACACACACACACACACACACACACACACACACACACACCACACTCCTGCGTTTGTCTCATCAAAATAATCTTGTAACCTAGTCTAGAGGAATTGAGGACAATAATCTATTTGTTGACCAGCTAATACAGCCAATAATTTATTAAGCACTCCCTAAGCACCAGGGATTGTGGTAAGGGCTTTACATGCATTATTATACCTAATTCTTGAACAAATCATATGAGGTAAGTGTTGCTATTTCTCCATTTTTTTACAGGTAAGTAGGTGACGCTTAGAGGGATGACATGATTTAGAAGTTTAGAGACATTGCCTAACTAAGCTCAAACAGCTGGCTAGTGCCAGGGCCAGAACTCCATTTTTATTTTTTATTTTTTTAAGGTATGCTCTACGTCCATCCTGGAGCCCAAAGCGGGGCTTGAACTCATGACTCTGAGATCCAGACCTGAGCTGAGATCAAGAATAGGACACTTGACCAACTGAGCCACCCAGACGCCCTGGCACTCTTCACTCTTGAATGCCTCATCACGGGTATCATCATACTTCTGTGAGATACTAGGTATGAGGGTAGGTGCCTATGTTCGCCACTTGCCATTCTCAATAACCCTTTGAGGGTTACTGTCCCCATTTTGTGGATGAGAAACTCAAGTTCAAAGAAGAGGTCACTTGCTTTAGCCTACACAGCTATCATAACGGCAGCCTGGGATTCAAGACCCATTGCTGTGTGAATCAAGTCTGCGCGCCTTCTATCACCTTTCCCACCTTCTAGCTCAGTGGTTTTCAAACTGCAGATCAGAACCTACGAGTGTGTAGTGAAGTCATTGTGTCCCAGCCAGCACTGAAAATATAGATATTTTTAATGTTTTGAGGAACCTCCATACTCTTTACCAGGCTTGCACTAATTTACATTCCCACCAAGAATGTACAAGGGCTCCTCTTTCTTCACAGCCTCACCAACACTTGTGATATTTTGTCTTTGATTCTAGCCATTGTGACATGTGTACGGTGAAATCTCATCATTTTCTCTGATGGCTCATGATGTTGAGTGTCTTTCCATGTGTCTGCTGGCCATCTGTATGTCTTTTTTGGGAAAATGTCTATTCAGGCCCTCTGTCCATTTCTAATCAGATTATGTGTGGGTTTTTTTACATTAAGTTGTGTAAATTATGTATTTTGGATATTAACCCTTTATTTAATATATCTTTGTAAATATCTTCTATTCAGTAGGGTTTTTGTTTCGTCTATAGTTTCCTTTGCTGTACAGAAGCTTTTTATTGTGATGTAGTCTCTACAGTTTATTCTTGCTTTTGTTTCCCTTGCCTTAGGAGACATAACTGGAAAAATGTTGCTATAGCTGATGTCAAAGAAATTGCTTCCTGTGTTCTCTTCTAGGAGTTTCATGACTTCAGGTCTCACATTTAGGTCTTTCATCCATTTTGAGTTTATTTTTGTGTATAGTGTAAGAAAGTAAAACAGAATGAAGTTTCCTTAAAAATTAAAAAATAGATGTATCAGGGTGCCTGGGTGGCTCAGTTGGTTAAGCATCTGCCTGGGGCTCAGGTCATGATCTCAGGGTCCTGGGATCGAGCCCCATGTCAGGCTCCTTGCTCAGCAGGTAGCCTGCTTCTCCCTCTCTGTCTTCCACTCCCCCTACTTGTGTTTTCTCTCTCTCTCTCTCAAAAAATGCATAAAACCTTAAAAAAAATAGAAATACGCTTATTATCTGGTAATTCCACTATGGGGCATTTACCCAAAGAAAACAAAAACATTAATCTGAAAAGATCTATGCACCCCCGTTTATTGCAGCATTATCTACAATAGCTAAGCTATGGAAGCAACTCAAGTGTCCACTGGCAGATGAATGGATGAAGAAGATGTGGTACACACACACACAGAGGAATATTATGCAGCCATAGAAAGAATGAAATCTTGTCACTTGCAACAACATACATAGGCCGAGACGGTATAATGCTAAGTGAAATAAGTCAGACAGAGATAAATACCATAGGATTTCGCTCATTATATGGAATCTAAAAAAACAAAACAAATGAATATACAAGCAAGAAGCAGATCAGGGAACAAACTGACGGTTGCCAGAGGGGAGGTAACTGGGAGATAGGGGAGATGGGAAAAAATAGGGGAGTGGGAGACACAGGCTTCCAGTTATGGGAGGACTATGTCACAGAGATAAAAGTTACAGCCTGGGGAACAGAGTCAATGGTGCTGTGATGGTGTTGCATGGTGACCAAGGGCGAGCCCAGCATAGTGAACAGAGTGGTTGAACCACTACTGTACACATGAAACTAAGGCAACATTGTTTGCCAACTATACTCAAAACAATACTGGAAGGAGAAAGGAGAAGAAAAAGGAATGAAAATATTAGTATGCCTCACACATAGTAACAGTAAGCATTGCTAAATCAAAGTTTTATTTCAGTTATGTACTTGTGCATGTGTGTGTGTTTTTGTGCCTATGTATGACTGTGTGATTATGAGTGTATGTGCATGTCTGACTTTAGTTGCATCAAAAGTATTGGAAAGCCTCTGCCCTAGTCACACACACCACCCACCCACCCCCTTTTTTTTTTTTTAAGATTTTACTTATTTTTTTTTTTCGAGAAAGCAAGAGCACAAGCAGGGAGAGAGGCAGAGGGAGAAGCAGGCTCCCTGTTGAGCAGAGGTCCTGACACAGGGCTCAATCCCAGGACCCTGAGATCATGAGCCTAGGAGAAGTCAGACGCTTAACCCACTGAGCCACCCAGGAGCCACTCCTCCATCTATTCTTAAGGTCACTGCCAATAGGTAAGTGTTCAGGTTTTAATGACAGCTTACCCCTTGTACACACTTTCCTCTGGCCCTAAGACATAGGAAAGGGTAATTACAATTCTGGATCCACTTCCTGGTGCCCTTTCTACTCAAACAAAATTATTAAAGACCACTATATGCAATCGGTTAACTTGATCTCAACGTACCAGCTGTGGGACCTTTGCCGAGTGACCTGACCTTTCTGAAGGTAGACTCTCTGAATTTTTTCCCATTTTTTCCATTTTTTCCCATCTTTAAAGTTGGGTAATTACATGCTCATGTATGTTGATTGACTGAGATAACAGGAACTGCTCAGCATAGCGCCTGACACAACAATCAGTAAATGAGCACCAGCTATTAAGTCACCTACATAAACTGGAGGAATCGTTAACTCCGAGTCTCACATTTAAGGAAATAAAAGGGTAAGGAGGGAAATGTATTCTTTTGCAGGCTTGAGGCCTCCAACCCCATGACAACAAATTAACATCAGTAGGTCTGCATCCCTTCAGTTCATTTATTTAGCAAATACTTACGGAATGCCTACTGTGTGCCAGAGACTGGACTCATTGACCATAACATGAGAGTTTTTAAAGGTGAAATCCAAATTTATAGATTCTTCTTTAAGTTGGGGTGTCTTAGAAGAGCAGAGTGATAAATCACTTTGGCACCTTATTTTATGATTGTGGACAAGAGTGATCATCACTGAACTCTTACATGTAAGCTCTGTCAAATGAACTTGAGCGATAATAGCCTCATTTTTTAAAGCTATGTCCACACGGCATCTGATTGATTGAATCTGAGGTCCTCACTTTCTATTTTTATAGCTTAGTCCCTTCTCTCTACATGCCACCATCAGGAGGATTGATTTTCCTCGTACATTGTCTTTTCTTCTCTCCAATTCCCAGGTCCCTCTTTTTCTCTTCTATACCCTCCCCTGATCACTGACTCTCCTCTTACGTTCTGCCAATTATCTCCAGCCCTGAGCTATGGGACCCACAGTTTTTCCCGTACACATTTCCAGTGAGAGGCAGATTAGCAAGAATCGAAGTGTGAGTCTTAGGGGAAAAGAGCCACAGGAAAGGATTCTGGCTTCTGGCTTTTAATTCTTTGCCACACACCTTTGCTTTGAAGGTAGGGAGTTCACCACACACAAAAATTGCCTTTCCAGGCTTAAGGTGAACATGTAGGGCTTACCACGCCTTCCCAAAGGCTCACATATAAAAGCAGAGCCTAGAAATTGCTGGTTGATTTTCACTGAACATGAAAATGATGATATTTTAGCCTATATTTCTATTAGAAAGTCACAAGCAGTAATGAGTAATGTCTACACTCGTGTGCCCCTTTAACCTTGACAAAGTATTTTTACCCACATTTCCTTTTATTTCACACACTTATCTGATGCCTCCAGGGCCTTATAAAGCCAATGAGAATAAGGATTATTTGATGTTCCAAGAGACCTCTCCATGAAGTAGACAAAACAACTATTTTATCCTCATTTTTCAGACAAAGAAATTGAAGCTTAGAGAGATCGTGTCTTGCCCAATGTCACTTTAGCTCCTGAAGGGCAGGGTTAATACAGGAGTCTGACACCTGGGGCACCAGCCCTTACTGATCAGTGCCTGAGGCTAAGACACATTCAGCACCCAACTCACCATCATGGGGTACAACTGCACACTTGCAACAGATATGGGTCTCAGAAGTCCTTAGTGGGAGAGCTCAGGCCTCAGGCGTCTCCAAAATGGTGTAGAAACTGCCACCTCTGGGCAGATTTTTCAGGAAAGCTTTGCTAATTTGCAGCAGCTGGACAATGTCCCTCGTTAATATCTGTCAGCATGGTGGCCACATCATTTCACTGTGGGGACATGGACTCAGCTTCAGAAGTCTGTCTAGTTAAAGCACTGGGATTCCAGTCTCCCAATGGCTTTGAGAGAACTTATAGGACTGGCTCTTGAGCCCAGTGGGCTTCTAGGCAAGATGTTCTTCCCCCAGTCAGGCATGATTGATGTCCTCAAGAACCCAATACCATGACTTCTCTTCCATCAGTCACAGGCAGCGTCCTTGAAAGCCAGGGAATCCAGAGCCCAAGGAACAGGACCTTGAACAAGATGGACTAAGAAGAGGCCAGTATGTCCTTCCCTGCTATGACTCTGTGGTACCAAAAGTACGAGGTCCCAGTGATGAAGGCCTGAGCTACCCAGGTCATCATGTCTCTGATTACAGAGCTGACCCAGAGGAACATTCAAGATTTTGAGCAAAAAGCAAGGCTCTCCCAACTGAGCCAGCCAGATGCCCCTGTACTGCTTTAAAGTCAGACTAAATAATCTTAGCAGTGATATGGGGGGTGGGACTTCATGACCTACTTTCATAGCTTTTAAACTGAACAAGAGCTTTGATCATTGCTTATTAAGTAAATAATATTTGTATTGTTCCAAAACCTAGTCTTTTTTATTCCCTTACTGCTGCCAATGCCCCTAAAAAGCACTGGCGAGTCATAGAGATGTTCACTCATCAGTTTCAACAGTTTTGGCCTTCTTGACCCTGTGCTTCTATACACAATAAGAGTTGGTTCCACTGAAGCCCAAGGAATCATTTCAAAATTCTTACAACCACAGGGTGACATAATATGGACTCTCTACAGGCACCTGGGTAGCTCAGGTTAAGTATCTGACTTGATTTTGGACAGGTCACGATCTCAGCGTCATAAGAATGAGCACCACGTTGGGCTCCAAACACACCATTCAAGAGAATCTGCTTGAGATTCTCTCTCTCCCTCTCCCTCTGCCCCTGTGCCCCCTCTTCCGCTCACACATACATTCTCTCAAATCAATCCATCTTTTTTTTTTAAAAAATGGAATCTACAAAATCCCAAGATAAGAGAGTGAAAAAGTCTGGTAGAAAATGCTGCTTTGTTGCCCAACACATGCATAGTCCTGCTGAAGTTGCAAAAAGCAATGATTTCCAATCTTACTTGGGGGAAAAGACAGGCCAATTTTCCCAGAACTGCCCATGTTTAGACCTATTCTCCCAACATTACTAAAATTTATATCAAGTAGAAAGGACTTAGTTAAGCTAAGACAATTTTGTTAAAGAAAATTGGAGGAGTTATACTCCCTAATTCCCGGATTTATCACAAAATTATAGTAATCAAGATAACTGTGATATTGGTGTAAGGATAAACATTTAAATCAATAATCTGGAAATAAACCCTTTATTTAGAATCAATTAATTGTTGACAAATGTGTCAAGGCAATCCAATGGAAAACGGATAGTCTTTAAAAAAAAAAAAAAAAGATTTATTTGCTTGTAAAAGAGAGCAAGAGCACGTGAGCCCACGTGAGCCAGGGGTGGGACAGAGGGAGAAGGCCAGAGAATTTCAAGCAGGCTCCACACCCACTACACAGCCTGAGATGGAGTTCAAGTTCATGACCTTGAGATCATGACCTGAGCCAAAATCAAGTCAGCTGCTTAATCAACTGAGTCCCCCAGGTACCCCAAGAATAATTTTTTTAAAAAACTATTCTGGGTACTAAATATCTTCATGAAAAAAAATGAACCTTGACCTTTACACCCCACATATTACACAAAACTAAACTTAAACTGTCTATGTAAATTAACTCAAACTGTGTCATAGAACTAAAGAACTAAAACTATTAAAATTCTAGAAAAAAATGAGATTAAAAAAATCTTTGTGACACGAAGAGTCCTAAATAGGACATAAAAACCTCAAACCGTAAGAGGAAAAAAAAAAAAAAGGTAAATTGGTAAGTTAGAAATTCTTTCCTGTCAAAAGGCACGTAAAAAAATTAAAAGGTAAGTTACAGATTTAAAAAGAAAAAAAAAAGTAACAGTGACAACTTAAAACAACATAATTTTAAAGAAGTGAGTGGAAGATTTGGACACTTCCTAAAGAGTTACATGAATGAATTCCTAGGACAGTCAAGGCTCTCAATGAGGAAGTGATACTCCTGGTGATACTCATCAAAGGCCTCAGGGAGGAGCCCTTTACCTGCTCTTCAGCAATGAGTGCTCCTAATCGGGGAACTCAACTGGAGCCAACCATCCCACTTGGTAGTCTTCTGACTTTGCTTTGGAATATAGGTTTCCTGTGGTCACAAAGTCTCTTACGCAAAATCTTATTGGTCCTACACAAATTTTGTAATAACCACAACCTCATAGGCCCTCGGAGGTTTTCATCTATTTTTCACTTCCTCTTTTCATGGTGTTTAAATTTTCCAACACAGTCTGAACCACAACCTGATAATGAAACCCAAACCTGATAATCCTAATCTCCATGTCATTCCTCTCTCTTCCACTAAAATATAAGCTTCATGAGGGCTGAATATTAACAGAGACCAAAGGACTTTAACAAAAGATTTTTATAATAATAGTGATGATGATGATTATCGTAAGCCTTACGTAGCACTGCATCAACCTGTTCGCCTATATAAACTGATGCAGTCCTCACAACAACCCTGTCAGGGAGGTATTATTAATATCCCCCATGTACAGATGAAAAACCTGAGTCACAGAGAGTTTTAAAGATTTGCCCAAGGTGACACAGCCAAATAAGTCACGAATTGGATTTAAACTCAGGCTCTGGCTCCAAAATCTATGCTTTTAACTCCTACACCCATGCTTCTCAACTTCTAATGTGTCTACAAATTGTTGAGAGATTTTTTTTTTTTAATGCAGATTATAACTCAACAGGCCTGAGGTGGAAAAGAGAGTCTTCATTTCTAATACACTCCCTGCTGCTGCTGATCTGAACATACTCAGAGTCACAGGCACAGTGTGAAACCACCTCGCCTGTAAACAACTAGTTTACACTGGGGGGCAGTCCAGAGGTGCAGGGTGGTTCCTTTCCACAAGGTGGTCTAAGGATCCAGGTGCCTTCTGGACCCTTAGGGATTGCCCGCATCTACATAGGTCAAAAATGAGCCACCACAACCACACTGCGGTGTTTGGAAAGAGAGAACAAGTGGAAAGCAATCCACTTCCTTAAAGGCATGACCAGAAACTAGAGTGAGTCACAGCGTCAACACCAAAGCTGCTAGGCAGGCTGGTCGATGTCGTCTCCAGCTGGACAGTCACTCAACTAAAAGTGAGGAGGTCCTCTCACTAAAACACAACTTTTAGAATGGATGTGGATTATTGAGACAGCTAACCATCGCGGCCGCGGTGTATTTAAAAGCCTTCGAATCATCCTGTTTGGTTTCTTCTTAGAGTGATCTAATCCACCCTCTTCATTTCTCTCCGCCTTCTACTGACCTGCTCGCAAGTTCCTTTGTATCCAGAAAAACCCATTTCACCACGAAGTCATCTCCCTTGATTCCTCCAAACCTCTACTTAAATGGAAAGGGGCAAGTCATAATGTTTGCATGCCCTAAATTAGGATGAATGCATAAAAGGTTTTAAACATACGCATTCCTCCTATCTTTCTTTATCCCTATTTCTTTAGTGGCCCATCTACTCCCAATCTCTACTTGAACCTGAAGGAAACTCAGAAAAGGAGGAAATACTGTCCTTGCGTTGATTTGGATGAATTTGCCCTCTTCTCCTGTACCTGGAAACATTAATAAACAGCTTCTGGGTTTCTTCTCTCCATTATAATTGGAGAAGTCATGGAAAACATCGTGAAGGTAATTTATTCCAAGTAGATGTGAGTTGAATCAAGTTCAGGCAAAGACTGGGAGGCTGCCTTCATTTTTTATTGGAACCTCTTAGCCTCAACCCGGCAACTCCGAGACATTTGGATTAGGCAACTCCCATGATGCACGTGCCCTGCCAGCAGTCACAGAGGAGTTGTCTGGCAGTCAAGAAGGCGGTGAGGACCCATGCTAGCTTGAATCTGTCCAGTCACTTGCGCAGGTTATAAGGAACCTGGATAGCACTCAGAAACCTGGATCTGCTCGAAAGAATGTTCTCTTCACGGCTGGGAAATCTATTTGAGACAATCGCTTTGTTTACAAGCTTTTGAATTAAGCACAAAAGCGAGAGATACCCCAACGAAGAACAAGAAGCAAGTTGGGGTTCAGCAGGAATCATTGTGGCTGTGATGAGGCTGTGGTAGCGCCAACATCCAATCAACTTGGGGCTCCTGAAATATGTCCATCTACAGTACTAAGGAACGCAATTTATCGAAATCAACTGAATGCATCCACTTTTTCGGGGCAGTGAAAACGCGGCCTCACTTTTAGACGGACCTAGGAGTCATTTCTGCTAACTGATTTTCAGAAGACGACACCTGGCTGTTTATCGACAGAGGCTGTAGCTTTTGAATGGGCCCTGGCGGACAGCATAGCCAACCCATTTGTTTTCGCTTTCTCAATAATCAGCAAGAATCACTGCAGGCTCAGTTGGTCTGGCTGATTGATTGTAAAGACAGCCAAAAGGAACAGCTTGACCATCTCACAATCTGATTTCCCCACCATGTATTGACCCAGTCCAAGTTACATATGTTACAGTATTTGCAAAGCTGTCACTGTTATAAAACACTTACTGGGCATGAGCTACCGACAGGGGCTTTCAGAGAATTCGTTAAAACTAGAAACCAACTCACCTTGGCATGTCTGAGCTTTGCGAATTCGCTCATGTGGGGGGGCGGAAAGCAGTGTTGTAGATACCTCTACACCCACACAAACCTAACCATCACAACAATAACAACACAGTGCTTTCTAGAATCCTCTAGAATCCTTTCTAGAAAACGGGCGAATGAAAACAGATAGAAAACAACCTTTGATTTTGCGTGTGAGAGTGTGCGTGTTTTGTTCGTTTTCGGTGGGTTTCGATCTGCCTTTATTTTTAAAATCACAGGATGTGTGGAACGGAGACCAAACCCCTGAGCCCTTTCTGATCCCAGAAGAGGAAGTGCTGGCATCTGCTGGTGGAGGTGGGGACTGGTCCTCAGCACGAGTTGTCTCATTAACTCAGGGGATGACCGGGTCTGTCTGGAAACTGTCTGCATTTCAGACCCCTTAGCTGATTTACGGGTAGAGCAAAATGGGTTGTTTGAATTTGTGGAGCCAGCGGTTTGCTTTCATTTGTTGAAATTCAGGATAGATCAGAGAGATTTCTCATTGCACTAAATAAACTTCTAACGATACCGATTGAGCTCCTCAGATGGGACACAATGGGAATGTGGGAAGTTCGAGGGCCATTAAATCACTGAGCCACACTTAGTTGAAATTATGATACTCTCGTCACCCATGGCTAGATGAAGAGCAGAGGTTTAATGAGTTTACCCGGTAAAAAATGAGCCTGTGTCAGGCACGACTCAGACTCATTAATTAGGACTCCACTTAAACCGTCGAATAGTTTTACTTACTAGTAGTACTCAAGTTGGGAGAAGGCAGGAGGGACTTGGTGACAGTTTGGTTGGGGTCAATTATGAACTACCAAGAGAGGGTTAAGAGTGGGACTGCGGGTATCAAGACCATTTCAGCCAGCTTTCACCTCTGACCACAATAAACGTGAAATTCCCAAGTCCTGGGAACAAGGAGTTGAATGTGATTGAATGTGATTAAGACCCCAGAGAGGTAATCTTCTCCACTGCATCTGAGGAGGGTGCCCAGACCGTGGACAGTCCCTAAAATGCCCGGCCAGTTCCAAAGTTGCAGCTGGTTTTGAATGGGAACTTGGCAGTCTCCGCTGGCAGAGACTGACTTCCCTTAGTGCCCAAGTCCCTGAGAGACCTAAGAACCAAACCAGTCTATTCACAAAGCAATGGGAAGAAACCCCTGTTTCAATGATCCAGTGCTGGCTGAGCATTAGGAAGTCGGGCTGTGGGCTTTGCAGAACTATTGTCTGCTTCACACGGTGAACCTCCGTCTCTTCAGGTCCAAAAATAAGAATAATAATAACACCTCACACGAAGACGTGTTGTGGAGGTTCCAGGTAATGACCAGCTTAGTGAACGCCCGGCATCTAGTAAGGGCTCCACAAACCAAGGTGTTTGCTGTTTCACCTCTACGACAAATTGGCTCCTTTTCCAGTTTGAACTTCAACACTTCTTGTTCTCTTTCTTCTTAAGAGTGAGCTAATCCATTCTTCTTGTTTCCCTCCGCCTTCTGCTGACCTGCCCACAAGGTCTAGTTTTAACCATATAAAGCAATGAACATGGAAAAGAAAAGAGGAGACCTAGATCTAAAATGTTGGGGGAGTTTCGTCTGGCGAACAGCTGTAGGGACCCAGTAACCGGTCTCATGTGAAGGGAGTCCGTTTCTACAGACTGGCTTCGCTTTCTCCTGCTCTCTTTCTGATGGTCTCCCTTCCTCTCTCCTCCCCGCCTCCCCCCCCACCTCTTTCCCCCTGTTTTTGTACTGGAAGAGCCTGGTGCTGCTACTGTTTTCCTATAAAGCAGAGGCATCTCGTTCCCGATTCAGAGAAATCGCGAATAAAATTGCCGCAGCCGAGTCTGCAATTTAATATCTTTTATGCTTGTCCGTGACGGCTCAGTGCTGTGCTAAACATGCTAATCTTCTGATTTGGTGTCCTTATTCTTTAATTCAAAGAGAAGCAGCTGAGTTAGATGTATACAATTTGACTTATCAAGACCACTCCGTAGGTACAAAAGGGACATGCGTGGAGGAAAGCCCCATCCACAGAGAGAATACTGAGGGGACACGCTGGGGTGGATCAAACAGAAATTGAACAATCTTTTTCTCCAAATGGAAATCTGACTAAATGACTGAGTCCAGCACCTCAGAATGCTCGGAATGGTCATTTTCCCCTAGAACCCCCCCCCCCCCACCACACACACACACACACACACACACGTGTACATATATATCTGTAATCTGTATTATAGTCACACACACACACACACACACATAGAGGACAAATATAAATGAGATAGGGCTTCTAGCTTCTTCAGTCTCTTGCTACCCAGGTACCTGTGCATTGTACCAGAGTGAACGTCACGCCTCATGGTCCAAACATGGAGAAAACAAAGGGACACTGAAACTTTAGGAAGGCACGGTCCACATAGCATGTCACAAAGGCAGAATACTGGTGGAAAACTGCATTTCTATCCTGAAATATGTTCCTGTTAAATAAGAGGATCATATAACGGGCTAAACGTCCTCTCGGTTGTATACTAAGCATTATTTCTAAGTTGGACTTTTTCTGATAGCTCACATTCCTTCTCGTTTTCTTCACCATTCCTTTGAATCGTCTGATGCTTAAACACATAGGAAAATGTGGTGTGAGAATTAAGCTCCTTTACAGCAGGGTTGTTGGGGTTTTGAAGTCATTTTTGTATTCCCAATTTCTAGCTCAGTGTCTTACACCAAGGAGAATATCAACATATTTTGATGAATGAAGGGTCAAAGTTGTAGTAGCTTTCAAATATCAGTGAATAAAACAGGCTAAATAACTCTTTAAAGTTTAAATAAAAGGGGGCAGTACTTTTCTTACTCGAGTTAATGACAAAATTGTGTCGTGTGGGAAATACCATTCTGCATCTCGGGTCAACCCAAAAAATATACAGATGCAGATGTAGATACAGATATAGATAGATATATTGTTATCTATATATGGCTATATAGATATCTCGGCAGAGAATTGTCTGCAAAATGTTCCACTTAACGATTTCAGAGAAGAGACACGAATGCACTCTCAAGGTTTCTTTCGGAAAGATTCTTGCTACCAACTAATAGTGGGTTTGGGGCAGTTGGTTGGTTCAAAAGCACCATTTAGACTCTAAAACAATAAAGAAATGGCTTGAGTTGTAAGGGAAAAAAAGAATTAATGAAAGGGGACATAAGAGATATAATGAAAATAAATAGTTCTTCCTCTTCCAACTTCCCTCCTGGGAACAAGTTATGAAAGGTAGCTGGAATAGTAGACTCCAGAATAAAATTCTTCCCGGGTAGAAAGTAATTAGGGTGAGCACATGAAAGCCCAGGTTTAATTGTTCCTTTCAATACAGTTACAGAAGACATTCATTATACAACTTCAAATGAGCAGCCCATTAATGGAGTACACCTCCAATAGAACCCCATAAAGTAATATTTTTATATAGCCTGTAATCATTTGGTGAGTAGCACACTTGTGCATTATAGCTAGAGGTATGTGTTAAGGGCATTGAGCAGGTTAAGGTCATCATTTAAAATACACAATTGTCAGGGCACCTGGGTAGCTCAGTGTGTTAAGCCTCTGCCTTCGGCTCAGGTCATGGTCTCCGGGTCCTGGGATCGAACCCCACATCGGGCTCTCTGCTGAGCAGGGAACCTGCTTCCCCCTCTCCCTCTGCCTGCCTCTCTGTCTACTTGTGATCTCTGTCAAATAAATAAATAAAATCCTTAAAAAAAATAAAATAAAATACATAATTGTGGCTACCCCATTTAGGCTTTTTAAAAAATATTTTAATATTCCAAGACCCTCATGAAGATGACAGATAATTTATTAAGCTTCTGGAAAAAAAACAAAAAACAAAAAAACCCCAAACACCTACTTTTACTTCTAATTCAGCGTCTCGGGTTGATTTCTAGATGTCTCTAGAAAGCTCATTTGGGGCCCTTCTTTAGATGTGATCAGTGGAAAGAGACTGAGAATGCTTCCCAGGTTCACATTTCTGTTGGTTTTGCCAGTACCTGGCGACTACGCCGTTGACATCTAGGACAATCACTGTCCCAGTTATGACAGCACAATAAGCTTCACCTTCTCTTAGGTCTAAATTCTTCTCAGGATTAAGTAGGGATTTTGTGACACAGATGACATCTTCCTGGGCACAGTGCCATATGGACCTAAATGGTGGCCTCAGGACACTTAGGCAATCTGGTTACAAATATCTTCTTACTTCTAAATACTCAGCTGACAAGGTGATTGTGTTAGCTGGGGTAAATTAAAAACACAATATGCTGTTTAACCATGTTACGCTGTCCTTCTCTTTCCCCTAAGAAATTCTCATATTCTTTCACAATGGATAGAAATGTGTCCACGGCCTGAATAGCGACTGGAGATGCAGTTTCCTTTCAAATTTGTCCTACAGGAAATGTGGCTTGGATAGGACCCTGCTCTGAAGCCCAGATCAGCCACTGACTTTCCACGTGACCTTGGGCAAATTATTTCACCTCTCTGCACCTTTGTGGCCTCCCTCCGTAAAATGGCAAATGTTGACAGCCTCTGTATGTTGGAGATTTGTTGGGAGCGTGGGAGCTGCTGTTTGTGATGTGCTCGGCATCGACTCGGTCCCATATTAAGACAATATCAGCGTTCACGGTTATTTCTTCCCTAGCTCTGCTGCTGAAAATTAAGAAGATATTTACTCTTACCGAATTTTAGTTTCTCAGAGGGTTGACAGAATGAGCTAGAAGAGGTATAAGGCTTAGTCAGTATTCTATGAAGGCTTGCAAAATGCCAATGGAGGTAAAGAATTATAGATAAATAAGACAAGGTAAAGCCTTCTTTTTTAAGCTGCTAAATTATTTTTTGTTTTAAATCCCTATATTTTCAGGTTTTATCTTTTGTGAGAGATTCTTCTTGTAAACATACGCAGGTGTGGGCATACAAATACACGCGGCCACAAAGTATCCCTCGTGGGATTGAACTTCCCAGTAATGACTCCTCATTAGTGCCTTGTCATGTTTATCGTGTATTTTACGGGACAGAAACAGACCTTCATGGCAGGTATATTCATCCATTCTCTTGTTATATACAATATCCTTAATTTTTATTAAAACGGAAGTAGTTATCATGTACTTGTAGTAAGTATGGAATTACAAGTGCCATATGATGGGCTAATTTTAGCCCAGATGGGTTTAGAATAGGTAAAGCTGTCCTTCCTTTTCACAACACAACTCCACCTTTCTCTCTCTCTCTCTCTCTCTCTCTCTCTCACACACACACACACACACACACACACACACACACACACACACAATCCTCTACAAAATCTGGTGAATAAATCCGGTGGCATTCTAAAGCAGGTGTTACAGTTTTGTGGGGGGAAGAGGAGTCTGGGTAACCTGAACGTAGGATCCTTCCATACTGTAGTGATCCATAAAGTAGACCTTGAGAAAGACAGCGAAACAAGTTAAAACCAGACAAAATGGAGGCTTTATGGGGCTGTGCCATCAAGCCTGGAGTCAGCTCATCAACACTAAAGATGCTGATGAGTCAGAAGATCAGGGAAGAAGGCTTCAAGTTTCAGTCTCCCAGGACAGGTTGGCCGCAGAGATTTATTCTCAGATCTTTTTTATTTGTCTCTGCTGCATAGTAAAACCTGGGTGGGCAAAATTCTCCCCATTCCAGGGACCCTGTATAGACTGCTGTAGGATTTTATGGGACTGATACTCTTCTTCTTTAGAGGGTCGTTTATGCCCAATGTCTTTCCTCTTCTCAGCCGGTGTACATCAGTCTCTAAATCTTCCTCCCCCACCTTTGAAAATTTATGGCAGCTTTCAGCCAGGCTTGGCTTAAAGCCATTGACCTCTGTGGCCCACGTTATTGACCAGAACACAGCATCTTCTGCCCACATAATATATGTCTCTTTATCTCCCTGAAAGGAAAGGAAATGACTCTTGGAATGGCCAGGAACACAATAAAAATGAGAGAGGCTTTCTCAGGTTTTTTTGTCCGTGGCATTTGGCTTTACAAAAAGCCACACTGGGATTCGGGTGTGCTAGGCAGGGCTTTGAACAGTGCATTGAGAGGGCACCCTTGGGAGCATGCATTGTAGGACAGAAGGCTTGTCCCAAATAAAATCACCATTTTCTACGTTCTCACCTTGAGGGTGAGTGAATGAATAGCCCTAGGTCAGAAAGCCCTCAGAACCGAGTCTATCAACGCCCTGACACAGTAAGCCCACAGGGATGCTCGTAAAAGATGCAGCAGGGTTCACAGATCCTGCCTGCCCTTTAGGTCACCGTAGCACTGAAGACTGGAGCTGGGAGAGCCAGAAGCATTATCTTGTTCAAGCTGCTAAATCTGTAAATAAGGAAACTGAGGCCCAGTGAGAAGATGCTACTTCTCCAAGGTCACAGAGCGAGCAGGTATTAGACATGGAGTCCACAACTAAGGTATGAAGCAGTGTAGGATCTTGTCTTTTAAAGTACTCCCCCCGCAACGAGTAAAGCAATTTCCACAAAATAAAGACAAAAAATTCCATATAGGGGCAAAGGGTATACAGAGCAGTCAGCAAAAGCCTCTTTCCTTCCCCTCTTCGGGTATTATTTCCCAAACCCCATACTTAAGAACACTCAGCTGCCCTAAAAACACCATACCAGGTGTCCCACTCTCCCTTCAGACAGGAGCTGGGAGCAGCGTTGAGAAATACCCAAAAACCGTGCAAAAGCGGCATTGACAGCTTCGTAGCCTTGGAGGAGTCTCTTAACCTTGAACTGTTCCCATGGGTACAGTGGGGAGGGAGCGCCACTCTACCCAGGGGTGTCCTGCGGGTGAGAAACTGCAGAGAAGAGTGCACATCCAGTCAAGCGCTTTCTGCGTAGTCTGGGGCTTAAAAAACCTGTTAGAGCTTTGTGCTAACACAGAACCCTCCAGACAAGCTAGAGCATTTTATCTGAGTATGCCAGGACTTTCTGGAGGAGGACATGGGCAGAAGTGATTTTTAGCATGGCTATCACTAAGAGCTGGCTATTTGACTTCTACCTACAGAATTAGTTCTCCAATAAGTTTATAGTTTTTAAAGATTGATTTATTTGAGGGAGGGAGGAAGGGAGAGAGAGAGAGAGTGCGAGTGGCATGGGGGTGGGCAGAAGGAGAAGGAGAGACAGATAATCCCATGCAGACTCGATGCTGAGTGTGGAGCCTTATGGGGCTCAGTCCCATGGACTCTGAGACCATGACCTGAGCGGAAGTCAAGAGTCAGCTGCTTAACGGATTGAGTTGCCCAGGCACCCCAGTTCTCAGATAGGTTTAAATGACAGAACCCCAATGTGGTGTCATACTCCTCGTAGATTACCAGGATAGGTTACTATACTCTATTCTATTACATTAACTAGAACCCAGACACAGGATTACTAGCAGAAGGCATATACTATCTATTTATATGATCCACCATAAACAGTCACATCCATGAAAAAAATAGGACTTGACACGGCAGACACCTAATGGGTTTTCCCATTTCCCATCAACATTTGATCACTGCTTGTTCCTAAGTTTTATAAGTCATCTCAGGGAGATAAGCTGCAGCAAATGCTAAAGTTTGAAGCAAAATTTGTGAGGAAAAACGTTGAATTTCGAAAACTGTACCTGGTAATTTTTTCCCCCTGGATATTTGGAGAAGGCATGATTATTTAATTTTAGTGGTAAAAAAAAACTCAGCCCAGCTTACAGGACACCAAGGATCCATGGAGCAATTTGAGAACCACAGCACTAGAGGGTTAATAAACCAGGAGAAGTCATATTTTCTGCTCATCTAAGTCTCAAAATAAGGGAAAGAGACCCAGAAACTTGGTGAAGGGGAGTTTCTAGTGTTCTAGCTAACCAATATTTAATACTATGAAGCAAAATAAAACTATTTCAGGATCTGTAGTTAATTCTGTAGTAAGACATTTTAATAAGCCATACTTCTCTTCAGGATCATGAAATTTCTCCTAAAACTCAAAAGTGTCAAAGTACTAGAAACATTAATGGTAGCCTTAAAACCAGTATGCATGTAAGTCAAATCAACCTTAAAATATTTATCCTGTTTAGAATCCCTCTAGATTTTTCTTTTCAAAAAAATAGTTGTCCAACAGTAGAGAATCAGCTGAATAACCCAGATATGCACCAAAATGATGAGGTATGCAGACTTTTAAAAAATATTTTTTGTAAGAACGGCTAATGGCATGGAAAAACAGTGTATTAAAGGAAATAGTCTCTAAGAATGTATCTTACAATCTTATTTCATTTGTAATCTATACATACAGGGAAAACTCACCAAATGGCTAATAGGGGTAATGCTATTAACAGATGCTTTATGTTCTTTCTCCTCTTCATATATTTGCATTTTTCATAAACCATAAAACATAAAACACATTTCTGTAATAACCAAAGCACAATTGTTGGTGTAAATATTAGAGTTTCTGTACGATGTTCTTCAACCACTGAAGTACTAGAAATATGACCACTTCATCTGTAAGGCTGTCCCACCACATGCATTGTGAAGACACCATTAGAACATAGCTTCTATGTCCAGAGAAATGTATGTGTGTGTGTATATGTGTGTGTGTGTATATGTATGTGTGTGTATAGATTGTGTGTGTGTCTATATATATATATATATATAGACACATATATGTAGTTGTGTTGTAATAGTATTTTATGTTCACATAGACATAAATATCCTCTCCAAAATTCTCTAACTTGATTGACTATTAGGGTACAGGGATCAATTTCAACAGCCAACACTAATTAGCTGTAATCCAGGTTCTCATTAGAAAGTATACTTTCAAGCAAACTTGAAAGTAGCCACATCTGCTAATTTTCAGGAGCTAATTTCAGAGAAATTCAATTTTTAATTTTTAAAAACTAAAAATATTCTATTGTTACAAAACTACATCGAATATTCCAAATAGTCCCAAGTCTATCCTTAGACCAAGCAGGGAGCTGGGTTCCCATGGAATTATTTATTTGACCTGCACTTGGGTGTGATATCAACTCTCTGGGTTGAGACTCATGGTTGGGGGGGGGGGGGCGGGGAGGGGGGTGGACACGACATGTGTTCATGTGTTGAAGATGTTATCTGCATCTCCGGGTCTTGAGGAAGACTCCAGGAAGAAATTTCATTTTGATGTTTTAATAACAAAAAGCAGGCAAAAGTCTCCCAAAGAACCCGTCTGTTTTCATGTGTGGATGATACAAATCAGCCGACCAGGGTTCCTTCCCGGGCTGCTCAAGCAGAGCCAGGAGCCAAATGTGTGGCCCAGCTGCAGCAAATGTGCGAATCAATGTGGTGTGTGTTTTTAAACCTAATTCTTGACTCAATTTTATGTTCCCACCATGTTTTCCTTTCTCTCCTCTTTTTGTTTCTTGCTTAAAAAAAAAAAAAAAAAAAAAAAATCCAACTACATGTGCATGGGAACAAATCAACAAGGACAGAGGAACTTAAGGTGAAAAGCCACAGCCTCGTGCCCCTCTGCTCTCTGCCTCCACCCCCATCCCGCTCCTTAGATTCAACCTCTTTTAACTGTTTGTTTTTGGTTCCTTTAGCAGTTACCTCCATAAATCTAGATAAGAGGCTTAACCTCTTTTTCTCCATTTATCAACTTGAGATAATATCTCTGGACACCTTAATATGAAAAGGGAGGACTTAGCTCATTTACTAGAAAACCTCCTCTACTTCCAAGTGTTTTATGTTTATATTATTTTCGGTTCTACAGTTCTTACCTTTGCAACTTTAAAGATAGAAATCTTCTCATCAGAGGCCCCCACCCCCAGATTTGGAATTGTGCAGATTACTGCGAGCTGCCAGATTTTCACAAGTGAAGACAACTAATAACACGTATCCCAGATCAACAAGGCCACAAAGCCTTCATGATGAATCCAAAGCTAAATAGTTGATGAGCCCTAGAAAATACGAGGGATGGTAACACAGGCGAGGTGGGTCCCAGACATCATGGTAAGGTCTCAGTTGGATCTCGGGGACAGCTTCAGTTACACAGAACATTACAGCTTAAACTGAAGTGTGAACGATGAGCTGCGGGTGTCTACCCGAGAGCCAGGTGAAACCCCTTCAAAACCTTTTGTGGTTACTTGAAAGCACCTTGGTGACTCAGAACATGATCCCGGGGTGCTGGGATGGAGCCCCATATCAGACTCCCTGCTCGGTGGGAAGCCTATTTTTTCCCTCTCCCACACCCCCCTGCTTGTGTTCCCTCTCTCACTCTCTCTGTCAAATAAAATCTTTTAAAAAAAGAAAGCTTGAATTTCAGAGTTTGTCTTTCCAAAAATGTTTAAGGTACTGGCTTAATATTTCTTTCCAGTAAAAAAGTTTTTTCTCCTCCTAATCTCCTGCTGACTTTTACAGAGAAAAGGCCCCACAGGGAGTCATTCAGGCTAGGCCAAGGCACCAAACCCGAGCTTACTACCTAAACCCGAGCTTACTACCTAATCTGATCATCTTATCACACTTGCAGCCTCCCCCAGAAATGTAGTCTTTCCTAGTCAGTCAGGACTGTTCTTTTTTTTTTTTTTTTAATTTTATTTATTTGACAGAGAGATCACAAGTAGTCAGAGAGGCAGGCAGAGAGAGAGAGAGAGAGAGGAGGAAGCAGGCCCCCTGCTAAGCAGAGAGCCTGATGCGGGGCTCAATCCCAGCACCCTGGGATCACGACCTGAGCCGAAGGCAGAGGCTTTAACCCACTGAGCCACCCAGGCGCCCCAGTCAGGACTGTTCTGATCAGCCTCAATATCACCTCTCCAAGGGCCTCTCCATCCCCCCAAAAAAGGTGAAGTTAAACCCTCCCCCCCCAATAAAATCTTTCCTCCCCAAAAGAAGGTGTCTTCACCTAAAGTAACCCTGTCTTCTGTTTATGACTTCCTTGTTGTGTCTTTAAGAACCGTGCCCTTCCTATAGCCCTTCAGAGCAGCCCTTTTACTTGCTAGATGGGATGCTGCCCAACTCACGAATGGCTTACTAGAACCAATAATATCTTCAAATTCACTCAGTTGGATTTATGCTTTTTAACACTGCCCACCTCAAACTTGCTGTGTTAACCTTAAAAACAAACTGGCAGCTATTTTACCAGCAAAAATAGGTTTGTTTAGGGACAGCAGAAGATTTCAACTCAGAACAAGCAAGACCCTCAGAACACAGCCAAACCCTCCCCAGATCAAAGAAGAAAAAAAACCCATCCTCCTATAAAGGCAAAAGGGGGTTAGTTGGGGGCTCTTATGTACAGAAAGTCCAGCGGTAGATGATGGGAGTTCGAAGAGTAGTGGCTTTTCATTGGCTGAGTTGTGACTGTCTCTCATTGGCTGGGCTGTTGCTGGGGAGAGCGAGATCTTTCTTCCTCCAGCTGGGTTCCTCACCTAGCTAAAGCAGCATGAGACTTGCAAGGTTCTCTTCCCCTTAGAGTCTGCAACTGACCGATGACTGGTAGGGCAAGAAAGCTGCCCCCTCTGGTCTCCCGACTCCATCTGAAGTGTGGATTGCTTTTATTAATTATTACATAATTTTCACATCTTTCAGGGCTCAGAATAATGGGTAGTGTTAACTTCAGCGGGTCCGTGGGGTATACTGATCTATCTCCATGACCTCACCATGATTCACCTTGGTAACATGCCTCCCTTGGGCTCCTCACGCTGGGACACACATGAGGCACCAAGGGGGCTTGCAGGAGAGCAGTTAGAACAGCTCTGGCAAAGGCAAAAGGACAACACACTGGACTTAGCGTCGCGCATGTCATTCAGCATCAGCCCTGCCCTGTACAGACAATAAGCCAGGTGTTAACTGCAAGGAGGAGGGCTGCTAATCAGACAGGAATGAAGAGCAGGTGTGGTGAGCAGCGCTGCGAGGAAGCATGGAAGCAGCAAGGTGAGGGGGGAGGGGAGTCCAGGAGCAGGGACCTTGTCAGAAAAGCTGCCCAGGTGTTCTAGCTGGGATCTCATAGAGGGGCAGGGGACAAGATGGCAAGAATTCTTAGATGGGGACAGGTGTGGGTTTGAAAAATTATGATTAATGTTATAACATTATGTAGGAGAAACATTAAAAAAAAGAAAAAAGAAACACCAGAATATCCTGCTTGGAAATCTTTCGATCAGAAGTTACAAAAGGTTGAAAAGTGCTGCTTTAACAAAGCTGGGTACTAAGTTAATTAAAAATACCTAAATAAAGCCTTTGACTCAAATCTGCCATAACTGATTACATTTGCTTGCTTTTAATTCTCCAGTATAATAGGAAAATTTAGAATACATCATTTTATAGGCCACCACATTGCTAAAAACTTGTGCCCGGGGGCAAGGGAATGAGTGCAGTGTGATTGAATGGGCAGGAGGGTTCCATGGCAGCTTTGCTTTGTTTCCTAATTTCCCTTAATGGAATGGGCCATTACTTTGCATTTTCCACCCAGTCCCTCTCAGCCTGCTGCTCTGAAGTGCTGCTTTTTCATGTTTTGCTTTTAGTTCCTTTGGACCCTCTCGAGAAACCCTCAGCCCACCCAGAATTGAAATCTTCAGCAGCAAGGACCTGGTGCCCACCAGAGGCTCTTAAACTTCAGTTTGCATAATAGTCATCCAGGAAGGTCGTTAAAAATACGCATTCTTGGGGCGCCTGGGTGGCTCAGTGGGTTAAGACGCTGCCTTCGGCTCAGGTCATGATCTCAGAGTCCTGGGATCGAGTCCCGCATCGGGCTCTCTGCTCAGCAGAGAGCCTGCTTCCCTCTCTCTCTCTGCCTGCCTCTCCATCTACTTGTTATTTCTCTCTGTCAAATAAATAAATAAAATCTTTTAAAAAAAAATACGCATTCTTGTGCGAGAACCCCCATTTCAGCCTCCTTGATTTTAATGCAGTAGGTCAGGGTGGAGGCTGGGGATTTAATTTACCAGCAATTCCAGGGACAGGAAGGTGATCTTCAGCCCCATAGTGAGAAGGGTTTTTCATCCTACTCTGTCCCGACTCTATCCCACCCGTATGGCTAACGGAGGAACCAACTTTTACTGTTAGGAAAACAAAACTCCACATCTCAAATCTATGAGGTCCCTGCCAGGCCTCCCTCCTCTGCCCAAAGCTCGACATTTGAAATCTCTTCCACCATCTCCTCCTCCATAGCTCCTTAGAGGGGCAGAAAACAGAAATGCCCCTCGGTGTCCTCCACACACCACACCCCCAGTAGAGCCCCTCCACCCCCACTTTGGTTTTTGATGGAAGTACAGCTGACATACAATATTCCATTAGTTTCAGGTGCACAACGTGGTGATTCAACAATTCTATACGTTTTCAAAATGCTCTTAAGTGCAGTCTCCATCCGGCACAACACAAAGTTACTACAATATTATTCACTCTTTTCCCCGTGACTTATTTATTTTAGAACTGGAAGTTTGTGCCTCTTAATCCCCTTCACCTATTTAGCCTATCCCCACCCCACGCCCCTCTGGCAACCTCCCGTTTGGTCTCTGTAATTAGCCACTCTTAAGAGGCTCTCATCAAGCAAAAGAGAAAGTTCCCTGTCTTTAAAACTCTCTGGGAAGTCCAGAGTAACATTTCCTCTTGGAAAGCTCTTTGCCATGATTTTCCCAGGGCTGTACTTGAGTGAAACCCCCAAAGGAAATTACCACTTAAATTAGGCAGGATGTGCTGGCTGTTTTTCTGGCCTCTGCCAAGCACACACGCAGCGAGGGATGAGATGGGGGCGGGGGCGGGAGAGGGGGCCACATGTTTCGGGGGAGCCTGTGAGGGAAACAGGCTTGAGGACATCACTGAGGAAGCCAACACTGGGAAATGAAGAGATCTGCTCCTTTTTCTGCTAAGTCTTTCACTGACCGGCCAGGTACGGGGAGGGGGCAGTACGGTGGGACAGAGGAAATGATAGGTCAGCTTTAGCACCTGGCCATCCATCTTGGAACCTGCCCTCGTAGGGGCAGAGGCCTCCATGGAGCCTGACTGTAGGCTCCGTGAAAGCAAGAACAAGATCGGTCTTGTTTTTGTTCTCCCACTTTTTTTTTTTTTAAGTTGTAGTTGACATGCAATATGTTACTAGTTTCAGGTGTACAACAGAGTGATTTGACAATGTTGTACATTACACAGTGCTCACTATGGTAAGTGTAGTCACCAAGTCACCATACAAAGTTATTCTATTATTAATGGCTCTATTTCCTATACTGTACTTTTCATCCTTGTGGTTTTTCTCCCTTTTTAAAAACATACAATCAGGGGTGCCTGGGTGACTTAGTCGGTTAAGTGCATCTGCCTTCAGCTCAGGTCTTGATCCCAGCATTCTGGGATCGTCAGGTTCCTGGCTTAGTGGAGAGCTTGCTTCTCAAAATCTTAAAAAAAAAAAAAAAAACTAAAAAGATATAATCACATCCCATAAAATTTGGCCTTTTAACCTATGCCATTCAGTGGGTTTTATTGTATTCAGGAGGTTGAGTGACCAGCACCACTTTAATTTCAGAACATTTTCACCACCCCAGAAAGAAGCTGCTCTACCCATAAGCAGTCACTCCTACACCCTCCTCCCCCAACCACTGATCCACTTTGACTCCCTGTGGATTTACCCACTCTGGGCATTTCATATACATGGAATCCTACTACCTGTGGCTTTCAGGATCTGGCTGCTTCCACTGAGATCATATTTCAAGTCCATTCAGATGTAACATGTGCCAGCCCTTCATTCCTCTCTATTGGGGAACAATATTCCGCTGTGTGGATAGACCACATTTTGTACATCCCTTCGTCAGGTGATGCCCATTTGGGCTGTTTCTGCTTCTTGGTATTATGAATAATGTACATGAAGTTTCATGTACAAGTGTTTAAGGGGACATAGGGTTTCATTTCTTCTGAGGATGCCTAGGAGTGGACTTGCTTGGGTCTTACGGCAACTCTGTGTTGAACCCCTTGAACGAATCTGTTTTTACCCACTGCTGCAATTCCCCATTGATAGCCCAGCCCCTGGAATGTCGTTTGACAAACGGATGAGTGAATTAAATCAACGAAAGAAATTAGGAATCAAATGAGTGAGGTTCTGAGTTTTTGAGTGTGAAAGCATTTTATACTCCATTAAGAGCAAGACAAATGAGATTTACTGTTATTAAGTAATGGTATCCAACGTTCCTAATCTGGGATCTATGGAAGAGCTCCAGGGGGTGGTGAATCACGTGCCTTAGGGTTGTTTTGAGTATGTGTGCGTGTAGTGTTGTCTTTGGATCAGGCAAAAAGAATACCGTAGAATGCCCTGCTCAGGCTGCGTCCTCCTCAACAGGATGCAGTATCCCAGAGGCCAAAGGAACGTGCCCACCATAAGCTGACCCCCTCCTTTCCTGGCACAAGGTTCTGCTCCTAAAACCCTGGAATTCCTAGCCTAAGGAGCCCAAGTCTCTTCCCCAAATGCATCCTTCTGAGGGCAATTCATGCCACTCTGGTCAAAGGAGGGTTGTAGACAAAAGGGCAGAGCCAGGTAGAATCTGCAGGGTGGGATTTTATGCCACAGGTGCCCAAGGAAGCCCCCGCCAACTCCCAGGGATGAAAAGAGAAGAGCTGAGGACTAGCAGCTGATGGGGTAAGGACTAGCTTCCTCCCAGCTGCCACTTCCCGGTGAGAAACTCCAACAAGAGACCCAAGAACTCTAAATTCAAACCTAGCTTTCTGTTAGGTTCCTTGGAAATGCTCAAGAGGATAATGGCTGTTATCAGACTCTCAAAGGCCTCAAAAATCTGGACCATGAGGGAAAGAGTTGAAAACGAAAGGGTACACCAGACTAAAAGTCCGAAGTTCTGAGTTTTAGCCCTTCTCCCTCCGCGTACAAGCTGGATGAACTCAGATAGCTTCTCTTGATCTTAGTCACCCAGACAATGACACGGAAATTATCCTGACATGTATTAAATTTTCCATAAAGCATCAAGGGAGGCAAGATTATTATTATTAATTTAGGCTCATAATATTGCTACAAGCTAAAGTTCACTACAGGTTGCAAAAGATTTATGGGAGATAAACTTGGATTACATAATTTGTCCAAAGTTATTCAGCAGAAAATTAGTGGCACTTAACATATATGTAGCTAGGAATTCCAACATTCTTTCCCAAACTTTCATCTCTACACCACACCCTCTCACCCAAGACAAAAGAACACTCACCATTACAGAACAAAAGTGTTTTCCTGCGAGCTGTGACTATTTAAATGGTTTCCTTTTGTCCTATGGCTCAATAATATTTTTCAGAGTTTCTCCAGATGAATTTATTCCTCATATTTGTTTGTTCTTCTATTCTTATGTTTAATGGGGCCATGAATATTATGGTATGTAAATATATGAGAAATTTCAGCTGTTAGTCATTATGGCTGATACATAATGGATGATTTTTTACTAAATTAACAAAACTTATTCTACATAAGGAAAAAAGCTAAATCTCTAAAGTAAAACTAACCAGCTTGGTCTGTAATGTGAAATAGCCAGCTTCAGTTTCTATTTCTTTATCCAACGAATTCATCGTTATCATAGAGATCATAGAGAAATTATATAGACAGATCATAGAGACATAATTCTTCTAGGAGTGGGGTGGTTATTTGAAGTAGAATGACCAGCTGTCCTTCCCATGTGGAATCCAGGACAGGCAGGGCTGGGCAAACCAAATTCGTGAACCACTCTAATTGAAAGGTAACATGTACCACTTTGTCTCTAACTTAAATCTAAAAGTTATGGTAGACTTGTCAATCAATTGAGATTTTTCTTATTGTCTACATCCACTCTTTTTTGGTCTGAAAAGGAATATGTGTATGTGAATGGATTATCTATGTCAGTATGATGTTCATAAGTTTTAATTAGAACAAGAGAGACACGGGGATGAAATTAACATCCTTAACATGCTAAATAGATATTTTCATGATGAAAAAGAATTGTTACTTTTTCCTTGTGTGTTTTATGTGTTAAATATATTATTACATCATATCTTTATATTATTTAGTATTCAGCTATTGCCCATACTTATTACTGAAAAAAATCCATTTTTAAATTTGACTCTTGAACACCGAAATTCCATGTGTTTTTCACCCTTCTCAATTCTCCATTATAATTTCTCTGCTACTGAACTTTCACTTGGATACTTTATTGGCCTCAGTCCGAATGCCCAATGGTTTAAGACTAAAACCTGGAGATCATCTTGATCTTGCCCATTTTGTTCTCTTACTTATCTAGGGGTATATTCTTGTTTCCCTTGTCATTTTAATAGATTTTAGCTATGAATGTTGTCATTCTATCTCAACTATCATGTTTTCATTTTTTGTTTAATGAGCTTTGGCTTCCTGCTCTTTTATTTCATATTCTATGGTCATCATTATTTAATGTCTTTTTTTTTTAAATATCAGTCACTGTTGGTGCGTGCTCATGAGGTATGAAATTAATGGATTTTGCTAAAGCCAGTCCTGATGATAAGCCAGTCCACGAGATAAGCCTTCCATGCAGACCTATTGTGATGTGCAGTAAAATTAATCAAGTTTCCCTCATTAGAAACCTTAAAAATAGACATAGCCTTAAAGAGTCAGAAAACCTGGGAACAAAGTCTAGCTTGACCACTTCCTGGCTATCTGAGTGCATACAATTATGTGATGTCTTGGGACTGTTTCCCAAGGCTGGACTTTTTCAGAGTTTCTCAACATGATGAGCCCTCATGAACCACAGATTATCTGCGAACCCTCCTAAAATTACATTTACTTAATATGTCTCTATATGTACTCCCACCATGAGGACCAAATCCTTCCCCTCCATTCACAAAGGAGTTCCTGACCTGAGAGATTGAGAACTACTGAGCCAGATAGTCTCTGGGAAGACTCTGGGACAAAGTATATGATAGACGTTTTCAAATATCATTGTTTCTAGCCTCTTTAAAAGCCGACTTTGCGGAATCTATCAAAATTTCCAAAATAAGGAATGTGAACGGCTAATTCAGAGATGGTGGTCATCCTGTTCTCTGCTGCAGAAATCCCGCATTGAGGGCAGCAAAAGCAGTTCTCCTTGGCATAGGACTCAAGAATTTGGAATTGATCTTGGGGGTGGGGGAACCTACTGACAGTTTCTGAGAAGGGAAGTGGTGAGATGAAAGCATTGTTTTGGGAAAACCAAAATGGAGTCAATGTGGTAGGAAGATCAGAAAAGAGGCTGGGGATACCAAAGGTGTCATCTTAAAGAACAGGGTTTTTCTCAACTGTGTTCCTTGTTACTCTCGTGACCTGACCCATGTAAACAGGGGTTCTCCCCCCAAAAGTGGCTGGGATCGATCATCTGGGGAAATGCTGAGTTACAACACGAGCAACTTGTCATCCCATGATTTTCAGGACTTTTAGTGATCAGGTGCTCCTGAACACAGACAGCCCTCTTCCGGGATTAGTCGCCCATGACCCTCCCTACCAATGCCTATGAACTCCCCAGAGTCCACTAGTGGTGGTGAGGAGTATGAGCTATGAAGTTAGACTGCAAGGGTACTTTTCCCACTAGGAGCTCAAATTCTTTGTGCAAGTTTCTTAACCTCTCCGTGACTCTGCTTCCTCTTCTGGAAGGAGAGGGCACTCATGACACTCGATCCCTCGATTGTTACGGAAATTAACAAGATAATACATGTAAAGTGCTTACGAGAGACTGGCCCATAACAAGCACTCAAGGGATTTGCATGTTGCCACTGCTAATGATGATTGTGTAGATCACATATTTGATAGATTAGAATACTTCCTCTCTTTAAGACTTGGAGTTGCCGCTCACAGATAACTCTTAGAAAGTTCTTTAGGGCACAGATCTGCCTTCCTATCCTTTCTATACCTTTTTACATTTTTAATTAATCACTCAACATTTATTGATCACTGGCTGTGAGCCAAGGAATACCTGTCACCAAGTTGTTAGTTGTGAGTAGGTATTGTAAGTAAGTTGTGAGTAGGTGTTGTTAGTTGTTGAGTAGCATTGTAAAGGATAGTCAGGATTTGTCAGGCTAAGGAGGGGTAGGGAGAAGAGAGTGTGCAGAGCCTGGGAGGTGTGAGAGCTCACAGGGTGGCCTGTAAGTCCAGAAATTAGAAAGATGACGCTGGTCAACTAGCATATCACAAAGATTACAATGTGAAGGGTTGTCCGTGTTAAGAATTTTATTTTACGGGGCGCCTGGGTGGCTCAGTGGGTTAAGCCACTGCCTTTGGCTCAGGTCATGACCCCAAGGTCCTGGGATCAAGTCCTGCATCCGGCTCCTTGCTCAGCGGGGAACCTGCTTCTCTCTCTGCCTCTCCCTGCCACTCTACCTGCTTGTGTGCTCTCTCTCTCTGACAAATAAATAAATAAAATTGTTAAAAAAAAAAAAAAAAGAATTTTATTTTACCCTGAAGATAAATCCATGGTAGGATTCTAAACCAAGGACCAACCTAACCAGACTTTTAATTTAGAAAGGTCGTTCTGAATCTAAGGCAACCTCCCTAAATCTCCATTTCCTCACTGGTCAAATGTGAATCACCCCTACCTTATAGAAGTGTTCTGAGGATTAAATAAAATGACTAAAAAGTCTTGTGCTCGCTTTGGCAGCACATATACTAAAATTACTATAAAGTCTTGATCGATCTGTTCAATTAATTGTGATGATTAGATTGATAATAAACCCCTCCCTTTGCTGCAGTCTTCCGACAGATGAACACAAAGTACAAAACGTGGTGGGCCAGGCAGGGTAAGACGGAGCGTGGACAGAGAAAGGGAACAAAGAAGGCCTCGGTGGGATTCAGTGACTTCCTCAAGGTCACTCGGCTCTGAACAATGTGAGCTGGGACTGGAGTTCGGGTCTGTCTAGCTCCAAAATTCATGCTTCTAACCCCTGACACGGACCAGTAACTTCTCCCTCCATCTTTTTAGACTCTAGCTCTGTGCTAAGAACATTATTCCAGAATCTCCTAGAGACCACGCTGGCATTTTCAGAGAGACACTAATGACTCCCGTTTCAGAGAGAAGCTTCTGCCTCTCCATGCCCTGGCCCCAACTTTCAGTGTGCAGCAGCAAGAATGTATCAGTGGTTGGGAAAGAGCTAGAACCTGCTTCCTAGCTGTGGGGAAGAAAGCCGGAGTGGGCCTCTGTCAGTATTCTGGCAAAGCCTCACTTTCCCAACGTAAGGAGAGCTCCTTGAGCCCCCAGGACAAAAGCCTGCCAAGCTACTAAGGGCACTGGCACAGGGCCAGCTCCAGGGGTGAGCAGGGGATTTGCTGCTGCCAGGAAGACAATGGCCCATTGCTCCCAGCCAGGTGCCGCAGACCCTTCCTGAAGGGGCTCCAAAGTGGCATGTGCTTTGTGAGCTCCAGGAGCCCTGAGCAAGAGGGAGGAAGGTTTGGTTTTAGTTTGGCTTGATCCTTCACTGAGTTCAGTGCATTGGGCTTTCAGAAAATATTCTTGAGTTTCAGTTCACACCCCATTGGATTTCACTTCAACCTCAAAACTCACAGGGAAGGTCAGCTGAAACAACTGAGTTTGGTCATCTCTCCCCCGAGAGCCATAAATCACGCCGCTGCCACAGAGGAAAAGAAGAGGGGAGATGAGGAATTTGACCTACCTTGCCTAATTCACCCCAAGTACGTGTGTGCATTGGGGGGCAGGGAGGATCATGTTGGAAACGGTAGGGATTTTCTTTTCACAGCTTCTTGTGTTTTTATGATGAAATGTCTCCATCATGGCCAATACATTCCCAAATGAATACGGATCATCTTCGCTGGAGATACATGTGGGCCAGACACTGCACT